>NW_003852461.1:1613242-1613506 GCF_000181295.1 Otolemur garnettii | reverse complement strand
GCCACCACCCCTTTTTAGAGATGGGGGAACTGAGGCTCAGAAATGACAGCTGTTTACAGACCTAGAACCCAGGTTTCAGCAAACTCATTCCCTCTGGACCTGCTAGCCTGGAGCAGCCACCTCCGCTCTGGTCTGTCAGGGATGAGTGCAGAACATCCCTGGGGGCCCAGAGTAGGAGGCTGGCCTGCTTATTGAGCCTAAGGTTCAAGTCCCCCAAAGTCCCTATGGTATAGAGAGCTGGACTAAAAGATGGGTCTGACTGAG
>NW_003852461.1:1607355-1613222 GCF_000181295.1 Otolemur garnettii | reverse complement strand
CCCCGAAAAAAGACACCAGACCTCAGATGAAAAGCACAAAGATCTCACATCCCTGAGCAAGTTGTTGCCCTCTCTGGACCTGTTTCCCCAAATGCACAATGAGGGGAGTGGGGCCCATGAGGTCAAATTCATCACTGAGACACCATAGGATGTGCCCAATTGTCTGCCAAAGTTATAAATTCTAGAGCAACAATGCAAAGCCCACCACCGTATCTCCCCGATTCCCAGAACTGGCATTTGGACGTTTTCCTCTGGGCTATCACTAGACTACCTGGGGGTCACCGCAGCCCTGCCCAAGTACTCCCAGGCTCAGCTGGCCTCCGAAATACAGGGGGCAGAGACCCTTGTCCCAAGACTAGACCCAAACCTTAAAACCCCTCATCGCCCCAGCTGCAAATCTCTGGCGGCGACCCCTAGGGGGCAGTGTTGCCCCGAACTTGGGCCGCCGCCGCCACTGCCCCCGCCCCAACGAGCGCCGGGAGAATACTTGAGTTCTGGGAATGCTAGACGCCCCCGGCGCACACACCGCCCCCCGCTGTCGGCCCCAGCCCGGGGCTCCCGCGCTGCGCGCTGCACGCTGCACGCTCGGTGCGGGCTTGCTGCTAGCTCCCTACCTCTCCCAGCAGAATGCACTTCTTAGAGACAGGGTTTTTGTTTTTTGTTTTTGTTTTTGTTTTTACTGGGGGTGGGGGGGAGCCGGCAGTTGGTTCAGGCTGCTCACGCGGACTAGAATGTCTGTGTTCAAAGATCCGCAAGAGAAATTGGAGGGGCTAGGGGGCTTGTTATTCCAGGAACCTGTCAACTGCTTCCCCTGTCACCCCTTAATCTCTGTGCCACCCATCCATGCCGCACCACGTTCCCTAGATGCATCTCTGGGGATCCCCCCAGCAGCGCTAGGAAGCGCCCCCGAGCTGGGGAATAGGGACGGCAGTTTCTGATGTCCCCCTCCCCAAACCCTCCTCTACTTCCCAGCTCCAACTCAGGCCCAGGGACCAAGATAGAGCCACAATCCCAAGGGCTGCGTTTCGGGGGCGACTCCCGCTGCGAGTCCTCCCACCCCAGCTGTAAGCCGTGAAGTCAGGGGCTGGAGCGACGACCGTAAAGGGGAAATGGAGGGGGAAAAACCCATTCAAGTTTAGCCCAACGGTTTAACGGACGGGGGACGCGAGTAGGAAAAATTGAAAAGCCCCGAACCCACAAAGCAGACTTTTTAAAAAATTATAATTGAAAACATCTCGAAGTAAGGGGCGTCAGAAACGGGCCAGCTCCCCGCCCTCCGCCCCTCGCCCCAACCCCCTCTCCAGCTCCCGGTAGTCCGATGAAGTCATGATAAGTAGGCTGCAAAAAGAAAAAAAAAGTGGGGGGTGGGCTGGGGGGGTTGGGGGCACAGGGGTCCCAGGCTGGGGCCCCGCGCGGACACAGTTTGGATACTATGGTTACGCGATCCGACCCAAACAGCGAAGGCGGACAACAATAGCGGCCGCCAGAGGAGGAAATTCCTTCCGGGGTGGACGGCGCGGGGGGAGGGGCGCCTGGCTGGAACGCCGAGGCGGCGGCTCGGCCAATCAGCGCGCGGCCGCCGGCGGTTTCAAGGTGCCCCGAGCCGCGCGCCCCCACCCCCCCGCGCGCTCCGCTCGGGCGCTGGAATTGCTGAGACGTTTCCCTGCACGCGCCCGGGTAACCCTGCGGGGGCTGCTGCCCATTCCGACACCCATCCCCCGACACTCCCCCCGCGCCCCCACTCGGAGCCCACCGCCTGGGGAAGGCCGGGAGTTGTGCTGCAGGAGTTGCTTGCATTCGAGGGAGATGGGGGCACCTACAGACCACCCCCTTTCTATGGGTTTGGTCTCTGCACAAGCCTGTTTTCTATTTTACTGCATGTCTCAAGAAAAAAAATGAGAGAGGGAGAGGGAAAGAGAGAGAGGAGAGAGAAACGGTTCTCCTCCAACTCAAGAAGCCTGGGAGGACCTGACCCCTGCCTCCCTGGTCTCAGAGGCTGTTATATAATACGTTAGGCTATTGATAGTGGAGGTCTTGCCTGGGCATCCGGGATGCAGAGATCCAAGGGCAAAGCTGCCAAGAAGAACCCCACCACCACGACCACCAAGTTAAAGTGACCTGCCTTGTAATGGGCCAGAGAAACCAGGGATCCATTTAGCTGGCATCTGGGTTACTTAAGGGGTTCCCAATGGGGTGACTGTGCCTGCTTCTCCAACACCTGCCAGAGATTCTGTACCCTAATCTCTCAAATCTCTTCCCGTGGCCAAACCCCCTACAGTGCTTCCTGGGTCTCCTGCCGGCCACCGCAAACCGGCATGCCGGACACTGCCCACCGTGGGTACTGCACACTGAATCGGTCCGTTCCTTTTTAAAGCTCCTGAGCCAGGTTTCTGCTTTCTGAGCCTCTGGGCACAGAGCACCACTTCGGCAAGAAGTACATGTCTTTATTCATCGCATATTAAGAGACACTTCTCTGGAAGGATCTAATGTTCAAAAAGTATTTCTCCTCTCCCGCTCTCTCCCCCCTCTCTCTTCCTATATAATGGGGATAGCCCTAATTCTCCAGTTCCTCGTGTGTCTCTTTATAAATAAATGATGAGATTTTATTAATTATGCACGTACAGTATCTGCAAGCAGATTGCTATGTCTCTTGATGTTTAATAAAAAAAAAGAAGAAGAAGAAGAAGGAAAAAACTCTCCACACTAAAGCTAGGCGGGGGAGTTCTTTCTGCCAGCAAACAAAAACTTTAAGAGGCCAAATGTCCCCCAATGGGAGAGAGGAAGGTAGAAGTTGGGGAGAGCAGGGGGTAGGAGGGATCAAAGGGGGGGTTCCTTTGCAGGTTTTCGAGGGAGCTAAAGTCGGGTTTCAAGGAGCCTGCTTCACGTTTGTGATTGAGCTGCTCCTCCGAACACATACTGTGCACTAGGAGGGATGGGCAGCTGTTAATAGTAAACAGGAAACCAGTGAGGAGAGCTGGCGGCAGCCCAGTCCCTCTCTCAAGCCCCTGAACCCCCAAGCTCTCAAAACACACTTGGTTTCTGGGCATTTGTGCATCCACTATTTCCTGAGTGCCCCACACAATTCCTGGCACAGAGCAAGGGCTCGACAAATAACTGCATATGGAATGAATGGAACATGGAAAACATACAGGGGAGGAGGAACGGCTAGGTCTTGGGGCACCAGAGCTAGGAGGTGCAGAAGTTGCAGCTTGATCCCTCTTGACAAAGGGGGGAGGTCCCTGAAGCTTTCTGGCCAAGGAAGTGACAGAGCAAAGCTGAGGGTTAAAAAGCTAAGGGAGACCAGAGGGCAGAGAGAGGTGCAGTAACAGTGACACAAGGCAGAGTCAGTATGGCCAGAGAGAAAGAAGGCAGCTGAGAGACGGGAGCAGGGGCACCTCCGTCCCTTTAGCACATGGAGACCAGGGAGTGGGAGGGGGCAGAGGGAGCTTTGATTCAAAACATTCTGGTTCCAGTTCTGAATAGCAAGTCTCTATGAAAATAGGAATTTGAGGGGTGCAGAGGTGAAATGCAGGAACTCCTATACAACAAGCCCTTGAGGCTAAAATTTTAAAAAACAGAAGAAAAGAGAGACCTCAGAAGAGGCACATGAAATTGTCCTTGGAGATGTTTGTCCAGTGAGGACGCAGGGGTCCCGCAGAGGACAGTGGCCCTGCTGACACCCATTTTTTGCACTATTCCCTCCTCACAGGAGAGGAACAGTTTTCCCACCCAGCCTGGGGCAGACCAAGCTTCCTAACAAAAGGGTTAATTAAACTGGGTGTGTGTTGCACAAGTTCAAAAATAATTTTTTTTTAAGGGAGAAGTTCTGGATGCCGTTTCTCCTGCCTGTGAGAGGTCTATATATCACCGAGGAGTTAAAACATAAAACTAAAATGGTGCTGGCCGTGGTTACCACAAAGCTATCAAGCTGGGTCTTGTTGCCGGAGCCCTGGCATCTGCTGTGTAATTTGGGGAGCACTTAGTCTTCCAACCGTGGGTGGGGGCGGCCGTCTGACTTCTCTCTTTGTATCCTCCTCCTAATTAAAAAGAACCAGGATCCCTTTCCATGTGTATTATAGAACATCTCGGGTGCCAAGGCAAGGCAAGGAGATGCAAACACTAAGAGACGTTTGGGATTCGGGAAGATAAGAGTGGGCTCTAACACGAACACGTCTCTGGGAGAAGTCCTGCCCTGCTCTGACCTTGAGCAAGGCCCTAAGTTTGCCCATAAATCAAACTGGAGTGGAGAGAGGCTACTTGAACATCAAGGCTATTTCTTGTTCTGTGTGTGTCCAACAGGGCTCCAGGCTATTTTCTCTTAAGGTCTTTTGGGACAGAGATTCTGCCTCCAAGCAGCCATCATGCCTACATCCTGCCCCAGTTCCGGTGTAGGCCAAGGTCCAAAAAAGCAAACCACCTCTACACCACAAAGGTCCCCAAATTACAGAGATGCCCAAGCTCTAACAGACAGCATCCCACGTACACATGTAGCCAAACCCTAGGGACAGAAACTATCCAGGCTGATAGGTCCTAAGGCCCAGCTCACCTGAGGTGCACCTAAGGCCTCTACAACATCCCAGGCTAGTGTTTGTCTGTGCCCTGCTTAAATGCCACAAGTGACCGGGAGCTCACCACCACCTATGAATATCCTAACCGTGACGGCTCACGTCCTCCGAGACATCCTGCTACTATCTCGAAGTCAGCATGTACCAAGATTAAACTCTCGATGTTCTCAACAGACCTGCTCCTCCTCCCCTTCCTCCTATGTGTCCTGGCTCAGAAAACTGGCACCACAAGCTAGAGACCTGGGAGTTATTCTTGACTTCCCACTCCACCTCCAGTCAGCTAGTCTCCAGGTCCGGAGGTTCTGCCTTCCAGAACTGTCTCCCCAGTCATTCGCAGCGCTGCCTCCCGATCTCTCCCCAAGTATGCTGTTGCGTCAGCTTTTTAGCTGGCCTCCACGCTGCCTACCAGAAGGCTCTTTCTGAAGCCTTAACCTGAATACAGCATTCCTCTGCTTATAAATAAATGATAACTTGAGTTGCCCACATAACTGAAGTCCAAATTCCTTAGCACATTATTCAAGGCCTTTCTGGTGGCTCGCTGTTCCCTGAATATTCTTTGTTCTTTCATGCCTGTGCCTTTGTGCACACCGTGCCCTCTGCCTAGGACACCCTGCTAGCCACTGAATAAAGCTCGGGTTTCTTTGGGTTCCTGCCCTAGAAGAACCCACATTCAAGGGCTGCACTATATCCAGTGTGGGAACTACTCACCACCTGTGGCTAACGACCCCATGATTTGTGGCCAGTCCAAATTGAGGTGTGCTGTGTCAACTGCACAGCAGATTTCCAAGTTTCAGTATCCCAAAAATGTAAATGAGCATAATTTCCTTATATTGATTACACGTTTATGACACTCGAGATATATTAGGGTTAATATTCAGGGTATTCCAAGAGTTTAGGTTGCTATGAGCTATGACGCCATGGCACTCTACCAAGAGTGACATAGTAAGACTCTGTCTCAAAAAGAATAAAATAAAATAAAGTCAGGGTGTCCATAAAATTCATGTGCAATTTAAACCAGTTGTATTCATGAAAGTGATATGAATAACCTGTTTATTTTTTCTTTTTAAAATGTGTCTTCCAAAGAATTTTAAATGGCAGGCATGGTTCACTTCTGTGACTTGCATTATATGCCTATGGGACAGTGGTATGAGGAGCGCGCAGGCATATAAACAAGTCACTGGACGGGTGACGCGGGGGGGCGATGCTGTATGGCAAGGAACACAGTGTGCTGGTGGCACAGGAGAGGCCAGATACCCACTCCTGACGCTGAGCCGCTGGAGGGCTGCATGCCTCAGGCAGTAC
>NW_003852461.1:1603958-1606943 GCF_000181295.1 Otolemur garnettii | reverse complement strand
GCCACAGTTGTGTCCCAGGGATGGTGCAGGGGGAACGCTCAGTCAATGTTTGTTGGGAGTCGAGTGAATTCCTTGTTCAACAAACTTTTATTGACCCTGAATGACCTTTCCAACTACATCCTATAACCCTCTGTTTCCAAGCACGCCTCACACTGGCTCCACAGACCCATTTCACTGTCAGGAACAGCGCTGGTGTCTGTGGTGTCTGTGACTCCACTTGTGACTGACCAGACTGCCTGGCACTTAGGTGGGTTATATCCTGTTTAAACGTCTCCAAAATCCTGGGAAACAAGCCAGCACGGTGGCTCACACCTGTAATCCTAGCACTCTGAGAGGCCAAGGCAGGTGGATTGCTTGAGCTCAGGAGTTCAAGACCAGCCTAAGCAAGAGTGAGACCCCCATCTCTAATAAAAATGAAACACTAAGGCAAGAGGATCACTTGAGCCCAAGAGTTTGAGGTTGCTGTGAGCTATGACACCATACCACTCTACTGAGGGCAAAAAAGTGAGACTTGGTCTCAAAAAAAAAAAAAAATCCTGGGAAACAGTTTCTATATAGCCCCATTTTTGTGCAATGAGGGACCTGAAGCTTAGAAAGGTAAAGTGACTAGCCCAAGGTCACCAAGTAGGTCCAGAGGGAGCCGACCTTCACAAATCTGCCCTCCAGCTCCCAAGCCTTGGGCCTGACACAGGCCTAGTCCTGGGCTTTCCAGGGGCTATTCTAACTGAACTCCCTCCGGCTCACTTGCCCCTTGCCCTCTTCTGTACCTCTCCAGCCTTCCAGAGGGCAGGGTTTCACTCAGACCCCCCACAGGGAAGGTGTCTTACCCCACACTCCTATGCAGGGGAAGTGCCCCTCAGGCTGCCTAGGGCTGACTGAGCTGGGGAAGGGAGGAGGAAAGAAAAGAGAAACCCACCAGGGCCTCTGGGGCACAGCCCTGGAGGAGCCCCAGGGTTTGGTTTCAATTAGGAGGACAAATTCCAGGAAGCCAAGCCAGTGCTGGGGGGATGGGGTGGGCAGAGCAGGGTCCAGAATGAGGAGGCTCCTGGAATCCTGCCTGGGGAAGAGGCTCCCAGAGGGCTGAGGGGCTGCTGGGGAGGAAGGGTGGCCTGCACGCCTGGGCTGGAGTCCTAGCCCACAGTTACAGATGTCCTTTCGGGTGGTGGAAAATGGGGGTCAGGTGCTTGGCACACAGTAGGCTCTCATGGGCTCAGCAGGTAGTGGCCAGCACTGCTTCTGCCTGTGCTCATGCTGTCCATAGATCCTGCCGGGCAGGTCCCCAGAGGTGGACAGTGCACCACTACCAAGCATAAGGCTGAGCACTGGGACACCAAGATGACTGAGCCAAGAGCTCAAGCACAGTCTAGGAGCTCCAGATGCAAACAGCTGCTACACAGGTGTGGCCACAGGGAGAGTGGCAACCAAAGCTGGGCTCTGGGAAGCTCATAGGAGAAGGGAAGATCAGAGAGGGAAGGACCCTTGTCTGTCCTGGTCACTCTTGCCTCCTCTGCACCTCACATCATGCCTTTCACATGGTCAGCTCGAGAGATAACACATATTTATTGAATTAATGGGTAGTTACCTCTTCTGGGAAATTTCAGAGAATGCATCTTCGAAGAGGGGCATATCTACGCGCAGTTTTAAGAAATGAATAAAAGCTTGGAGACCAAGAAAGGAAGAAAGAGCATTCCAAGCAAAGGGAACAGCTGATGCAGAGATGAGGCAGTGTGGAACACGTGGGGAAGTATTCATTGATTCATTCATTCCGCAGATCCTGATGGCAGGCCTGTGTGTGACATTCCGTTCCAGGCACTGTGTGCAGCAGACGGCTGTGCTGCACTGGAAAGGAGGAGCTGGTGGGGTAGGCTGGGGCCAGACCATGATGGTGGGAGAGGGGCACAGGGATGGGCTTACATGTCTTACAAGAAGGCAGGCCCACGCCCTGAAAGCTGTGGGGTCCCAGGGGTTCATATGTCTTGGAGAGTAATCAGAGTAACAAAGAATCAGGACTTAAGGTGGAGAGGTCCTTAGAAACAACTCATCCTCCCATATAGGTGAGGAACCTGCGGCTCTAAGCAATGTTGGGACTTGCTCAGAACATCTGTGTCGGGAAGCGGAGCTGGGCCTCTGCCTCTCACAGCCCAAGGCTCACTCTCCTTTGCCAGGCCCCTCTCTTCTTTACCCAGCCTTACCCCTCTTCAACCGGCCCACCCTCAGTCAGAAATCCTGGGTTCCTGTCTTGGTTTCTCCCTTGCAAAATGACCCTAGGATGTTCTCTCCTTTCTCTGGACCAAAGGGCTTAGATTGAGGCTCAATCTCCCAAAGTGTGGGACAGGTATATTCGGGGGGTGGGGGGGTGGGGTGGGCATGACGTCGGGGAGTTCAGAGACCTGGCCATACAAAAATAGGACCTCAATCTCATCTTTTTGAGAACGATGCCAGCCCGGCTCCAACACCTTGTCTCAGAGAGAGAGAGAGAGGGAGAGAGAGTGCATGCCTGGAGTCCCAGCTACTCAGGAGGCTGAGACAGAAGGATCACTTGAGCCCAGGAATTCAAGGACAGGGCAACATGACAAGACCTTGTCTCAAAATAAATAAATAAATAGAAGTTGAGTGTGGTGACTCATACCTATAAACCTAGCACTCTAGGAGGCCAAGGTATGAGGATCTCTTGAGCTCAGGAGTCAAGACCAGCCTGAACAAGAGGGAGACCCTCTGCCAAAAAAATAGAAAAATTAGCCAGGTGTTGTGGCATGTACCTATAATCCCAGCTACTCAGGAAGCTGAGGCAGGAGGATTGCTTTAACTCAGGAGTTTGAGGTTACTGTGAGCTAGGCTGATGGCACAGCACTCTAGCCTGGGTAACAGAGTGAGGCTCTGTCTCAAAAAAAAAAAATACAAATAAAAATAAGAGAGAGAGAGAAAGTTATACCTTTTCAGTTCTTTATTCTGATTGAGTCTGAGAGGAGAAAGGCTCAGTTTGGG
>NW_003852461.1:1600188-1601207 GCF_000181295.1 Otolemur garnettii | reverse complement strand
TTTTTTTAAAAGGGAAGAAGGTAGGTGTCTCCCTGGGTATTTAATGATGGAATCAACTCTACTTACCAAGGAATTTTCCTTATCCCCTTCAATGCCAGCTGCTGCAAAAACTTTGGCCATGCTGTCTATGAAATAGAGATAAGGAAGGAACCCCAAGCTGAGGTGGCAGGTCTTGGGCCATGAACAGCCTCACTCTTCTGATTCTGGGAGGCTTCAAAGAGGGCACTCTAGGACTTCACACTCCCAGAGTGGAGAATAGCTACCAGCAGGGGTCTAAGCGGAATGTCTGACCTTGTAGCCATTTGGGGAGTAGCGCTGGTGAAGCCAAAGTCCTAGGAGGCCCTCTTCACCCCACCTGAGATAAAGGTGAAGCTCTGAGCACTCAAGGTTCTTCCACGCCTTCCCCAAACTGTCTTTGACACGCCCAAGACAACCTGGCGGATTCCTACTCTCAGTTCAGCCTTCCAGGACATCACTCTGGGAAGCCCTCTCTCAGTCTTCCCAACACCCCTCACCATCTACGTCAGGGCTTCCTTGGGATGCTAGCATCCCACCCCACGAACCCTAGATCACTGCCTGTTTGTGCCTATCATCCCTACAGATGGAAGACAGTGGTCATTTCATGGCACCAAGAAGTGTCCAGGAAAGCTTTGCTGAATTAAAGAGGGTACATTTTAGTGTACATTGTGGTAAGATCAGTTCTGACCCCCTAGGACTTTGCAGTGAAGGGGACTTCTCTTAGAGTCTCCTGTAGTAACATTAAGGTGCCTGGGAAGAGTTTAGAGTGGCAAGAGAAAGATGTAGGTCTAAATCTTGTTTAGCTATTCAACCAAAGGGGTTAGCTGAGCCACAGTGTTACTGCGTGTTAAATGGTGACACTGGGCTGGGCACAGTGGTTCACACCTGTAATCCCAGCAACCAGGGAGGATGAGGCAGGTGGATCACTTGAGCTCAGGAGTTCAAGACCAGCCTGAGCAAGAGCGAGATCCCATCTCTACTAAAAATAAAAGAAAAAAAAA
>NW_003852461.1:1598279-1599285 GCF_000181295.1 Otolemur garnettii | reverse complement strand
TGTGTGTGTGTGTGTGTGTGTGTGTGTGTGTGGCGTTCCAACAGCAAGCTGCACCTTAAAGGCACAGACCCGGCCTCTGCCTGCTTCCTCTGCCTCCTCCCCTGGCCAGGGCCACCTCCCCACCGTATCAGCAAACCTAGCAGGGCTGGTCCCCAGCGACTCCAGCCTAAGGGAAGAGAAGCAAGCCCAGCCCCCGGGCAGCTGATGCCTGAGAGCTCAGAAATGGGTCCTGTAGGAGGAAGGAGAATGAGGCTTTATTCCTGAGGAAAGCCAGGGTTCCCTGGAGAACTGGGGCTGGGGAGAAGAGCAGACCCAGCCCTGGCTGGGACCCTATCTCTCCACCTACTGGGGTGGGGTTGGTGGGGGGAGCTCCACAGCTCTTTTGAAGGCTGGTGGCAGGGGCACGCAGCTGTGTACCACTGACGGAGCCCATGGGGGTGTGGACCGGAGCCCATGGGGGTGTGGACCGGGCAGGGCAGCCACCAGGGTCTCTGTTGCAGACAGGAAGCCACTGCCCCGAGTGTGGCTTTCAGGCTCTCAAGCTCCATCCTGACAGCAGGAAGAGAGAACAGGGGTGTTTGTTTTTTTCCCCCACAGTAAACTGCCCCCCACCCCAGTGTCACACCCAGTTTGGGCTCCAAGGCAGAAGGTGATAGGTGGAGCTCAGGGAGGCTAAGAGGAGGTTTCTCATCATGCCTCTGCCTCCCATTGGCTGTGTGACCCTGAACAGGTCCCACACCCTCTCTGGGCTGTTACTGTCCCCTCTTCAATGGAGAGACTCTGACAGCTCTTCTAACTGATAGTCCCGGGTTCTGAGTGCAGTGGTGGGCCTCATTTGTTGAGTAAAGGCTTCCACCTAAGAAGATAAGCAATTGTCTAGCTCTGAATCCTCTTGGGTCTATGCCAGAGCCACGAAAAGTAGCGTGCACTGGAGATGTCTACGGAACTCTCCTGTTCCAACTTCTCCATTCTCCGTCGGGGAAACTGAGGCTGGGGAGGGGGGAGA
>NW_003852461.1:1595221-1597966 GCF_000181295.1 Otolemur garnettii | reverse complement strand
AGCTGGGCCGCCCGCGGCCGGTCCCGCCGGGGGCCCTCACAGCCCCGCAGCGGCCGGAGACTAGGGCCGACTGCGCCAGGCGTCGGGCGCCTCCCCTTGCGGTGGAGATGGCTGGCTGCTGGGCGCACGAGATGGGTCAGAAGGCACTCTCTGGGATCTCACATTCTAGTCGTGGACACAGAGACCCCGAAATGTCCACCCAGCCTGGTGGCAGGAGGCAGCGTCTCCGATTAGAGGCCAGCTTTGTGGAAACAGCCGGCCTGGGTTCCTGTCCTCATGTAGTGTGACCCTAAGCCTTTTACTTAACCTGTTACTCATTTGGAAAATGGAGTTGAACATAGAACCTGCCTCAGAATGGTTGTGAGAAGTAATTAGGTCAATAAAGAAAAATGAGGCAGGTGGCAGCTCACACCTCTAATCCTAGCCCTCTTGTGAGGCCAAGGCGGGAGGATCCTTGAGCTCAGGAGTTTAAGACCAGTCCAAGCAAGAGCGAGACCCTGTCTCTACTAAAAATAGAAAAATTAGCCGGGCATGGTGGGCACCTGTAGTCCCAGCTACTTGGGAACTGAGGCAGGAGGATCGCTTGAACTCAGGAGTTTGAGGTTGCTGTGAGCTGTGATGATGCCATGGCACTCTAGCTTGGGTGACACAATGAGACTCTGTCTCAAAAAGATAGAAAAAGAAAAGAAAAATGTGTGGAGACCTGGCATGGTGGCTCATGCCTGTAATCCTAGCACTCTGGGAGGTAGAGGCAGGTGGATTGCTTGAGCTCAAGAGTTCAAGACCAGCCTGAGCCAGATCCAGACCCCCGTCTCTACTTAAAAATAGAAAAACTGAAGCAAGAGAATCACTTGAGCCCAAGTTTGAGGTTGCTGTGAGCTATGATGATGCCATGGTGCTCTAGCTTGGGTAACAGAGTGAGACTCTGTCTCAAAAAAAAAAAAAAAGAAAGAAAGAAAGAAAAAGAGAAATGCACTGAGTAACTATTAGGTGTTATTATTGTAGGCTGCTGTAAATGCTTCAAGAGAGGGAGAAGAGGAGGAGGCCCACCCCAGTCAGTGTTGCTGGAGAGGCTGACAAGCGTGGGTTTTAGTTGGAGGGCACTGGCACAAGAGCCACTGATGGGTTTTGAGCAGAAATGTGATGTAGCACCTTGTTTTCCTAGCCACCACTCTGGCTGCTATATACAGGATGATTTAGAGGGGCCAGGGGTTCTTCTGAGAAATGATAAGGCCTGACCAAGGACAAGTGCAGTCACTGAAGGAGGGGACAGAATCAGGAGTTAGTAAGGAAGTAGATACCACAGGGTGATGACCTAGGCAGGGACATAAACAAACATTCAGGTGCTTGGCTTGGATGTGGCAATGGACATAAACAGACATTTAGGTGCTTGGCTTGGGAACTGGGAGGGTGGCAGGGCCCCAAGCAAGGCAGGTCTGAGGGAGGAGGAAGATGACGGGTTGTGTGTGTGTAGAAAGGGTGATGTGTGGAGATGCTGGCAGCTGAGAACGCTTTAGAGTGGAGCCAAGAGGCCTGAGCTAGAGAGACCAATGTGGGAGACATCAGGGCCTGGATGGCAACAAGTCCTGCCAGGGATTGAAAGCTGCCTCGGAGTCATCGGGGTCAGGATGTGGGGGAGCTAACCAGGCCACCATCCCCCTCCACAGAGAAGAGGACCAATTCTCTGACTGAATTCTGAATACCCTTTCCCTGGGCCCAAGTGAAACTTGTCCAAAAGAAATTCAAGAATTCTGTCTCTCTCTCTCTCTTTTTTTTTTTTGCAATTTGGCCAGGGCCAGTTTGAACCCTTGGTATATGGGGCCAGCACCCTACTCACTGAGCCACAGGCACCGCCCAAATTCAAGAATTCTGATGCAAACTCTACAGATACCGTTATCTCTTTCTGAGCTCTTGGGGGGCTTAAAGGGCTATTGTGGGGATTCCCAGAGGTATGTATTATCCTGACCAGTCTCAGGGCTGTTGTTTACCTGCTGTGAGGTCTTAGGCAAATCTCATCACTCTCAGTTTCCTCCTGGAGGTACCTACTTGGCAGGGTCATAGTAATAATTAAATGGGATGCTGGACACAAAGCTCCCAGCATCGCTTCTGGCATGAGGAAGGTACTTTTGTTAAACATGTAAATTCCTGGGTTCTGGGATCTAGGAATGTGAATTTCCAGGGGTGAGTCTGGGAATCTGCAGGTAAAACTGGTCTCCATTGGATCAAAGCCCCCAACCACCAACCTGCGACTTCTCTGGCACCAGCCCCTCCACCAGGCAGCACCCCTAACATTACAAGAGTTCAAATGGCAGCCCCCTGCCAGGTTCCTCTCTCTCTTCCCACCTGCCTCATTCCTTACTACTAGGATCCTTGTGCCCACGCACCATGTCTACCAGGAGGCAGACCTAGGTCCTGGGAATAGGATCAAGGCCCTTTGGGCAAACAATTCTAGCCCCAAGTTACCTGGAAAGTGATCTAGAATATTGAGCTTGAGCCTCAGGCGGGCATTTGCCCTGGGGCTATGTGGATATGCCTCACCCTGTAGGGAGCGTTAGGCTGGAGAATCCTTTATAGCAGCTCTGGGCTCCCCTGCCCCTCTTGCTATCAGGCTTTTCCACCAAGGCCATCCCGCTGGTTCCCAATGGCCATTTGTCCATCTGCCTGCCACCTGACTAGCTGAGGTCACTGCAAGCTTTGCTTCCAGTCACACCTTCTGCTGGCCCTGGGGAAGGTGGAATTCTGAGG
>NW_003852461.1:1591051-1594420 GCF_000181295.1 Otolemur garnettii | reverse complement strand
GACCACAGTCATGTGACGCATCTAAGATTGGGTGAAGCTGAATTGGTGCTAAACCTACTTTCCTGGCTCCCAGCCAAGAGGTCCTTTCATTCACCTATTTCTTCTTTTAAAGAAATTGGTCTCAATCCTGTCCTGGAATTGCTATGTGACCTGTTAATCAGGTCAGGCCTGACCTCCTGGCCAAAGAGTCAAGAAGAGAAGAGAAAAGGAAAAAGGAGGGAGGGAAGGAGGAGGCGGAGGAGATGTGGCCTTCACTGAGCACCTGGTCAGCTCCTCACCTGTGCCTCGTGATCTCATGGGGTCTCCAACCACCCTACAAGGAAGAACCTGTTTACAGAGAGGAAACTTAGTCTCCAAGAAGGGGGATGTTGGCCAGGCAGTGATGGCTCACACCTGTAATCCCAGCACTCTGGGAGGCCAAGGTGGGTGGATCCCTTGGGCTCAGGAGTTGGAGACCATCCTGAGCAAGAGCAAGACCCGGTCCCCACTATTCAGGAGGCTGAGGCAGAAGGATCACTTGAACCCAGGAGTTTGATATACTCAAATGCTTACTCATTTATTAATTGTTGTCTCCCTGAAATGTGAATTTACCTTAGAGCGTTTTGTATTTTACCTGGCAATCCTAAGCCAGTGTACTTTGCCACTTAAAACTCTCCAGCAGTTTCCTGGGGAACAGAGGATGGACAAAACTCCCATGCTTAGAGCGCTCTTCCCCACTCATTACTCTCTGCTTATCTCCTCCTACCCTCCGATTCTCAGAAATCACCTCCTCCAGGACAGGGGCTACCCTGTGGAGACTGAGCCATACTTTGCTGTAAGAGCCGCTGGTGTTCTGTACAGCTGCCCTCTCCCCTCCTTTCAGTGAGCCCTCCATGAGACCAGAATCTTGTCCTTTTGTTTACTGGTTCCCTGCCTCGAGGACCCTGCCTGGCACTTAGAATAACTTGCTATGGAACGCCAGATAAGTTCACTAGCTTGAGACTCTGTCTCAAAAAAAAAAAACAAAAAAACTGGAACACGTGATGGGAGGAGACAACACCTGCCTCTGCTGCTCCTGCTGTTCCCTCTGCTGGAATCTTCTTTCCCCTGCTCTCTGCCAAAGACACCTGTCAGCTGCTAGCCTCTAACTCTATCTCCAACAGCTACCAACGTTGGCACTTGGAGAGGCCTAGAGAACTGCAGCCCCCACTGAGCAGAACTAAACTCAGCATCTGCCCTGCTACCTCCCAGCCTCCTCCCTGGGCGTGCCACCTCCATCCCTACCTGGGCACTCAGAAGTCTAGGTGCTAGCCCTGCCCTTCCGTCTCCCTCTACTCCATGAATCCAAACTCAATCTCCTAACCCCTCTGGGATCATCTGACCCAACTGCTACTGTACTCCAGCCCCTCTTCTCTCTTCTCTCTCTTTTTTTGAGACAGAGTCTCATTCTGTCACCATAGGTAGAGTGCTGTGGTGTCATCCTCCACAGCAACCTCCAACTCTTGGGTTTCTGTGCTTCTCTTGCCTCAGCCTCCCAAGTAGCTGGGATTAAAGGCACCTGCCACAACACCCGGCTATTTTTTGGTTTCAGGTGTCATTGCTGTTTAGCTGGCTTAGGCCGGGTTCAAACCCACCAGCCTTGGTATAAGTGGCTGGAGCTCTGGCCACTGAGCTACGGACACTGGGCCCATTTCACCTTTCTGAAGATCCTTCATCCAGTTAAAATCTGGTATGGAGTGACCTTTGCCCTCAAAGGTAAGGTGATCAGTGCCTGGCCTTTGGGGCTAGACTTGATTTTAGACTCTGCTGTCCTATCTGTAATTGATTGGCTAGAGACAAGCCACTCTGCTTTCTGAATGTCATTTCCCACCCGGTAACATGGGGGTGACAAGACCAGTCACCTGAGGAGCTTTGGAGGACTGAGAGAGGACAGTGCAGTGGAGGTTGCAAATAGTGGGTTGGGATGAAGAGAAACCAGTGGGGCGAGCTGTGGGACGCAGGCCTGCATAGTCCCCACTGCCTTGCTGAGGGACCAGACAAGTGACCCCCCCCCACTACCCACCAGTGCCCCACAGGCCAAAGCACCCTCAGGCCCAGGAGGGCAGGCTCCACACACACTCACTTCTCTGCCTAACCTTTCTACCTCTCTGGACCCACACTCCATCCCCCCATCTTGGTCTGTGTCCCTGCCCAGGCAGAGCCCTCCTGCTTCATTCCTCCCATCCTGGTCCAGGACCCCTGTCCCCATCCCATCCCCATTCTCCCATCCCCAGAACAAAAGGGACTTTTGACATTCTTTGTCTTGTGCAGACTGATTCTCAGAGAGTAGGGCCCACCAGGCCCTGCAGCTGGGACCTGCCACCTTCCCCCCAGTCCTGGCCCAGCTCTCTGGGGAAGCTTTGCACAGGAGAGGGGGGAGGTAGGCAGAGAAGGAGGGAGGGAGGGGTCTTAAAGGAGCAGAGCCTTCTTTCAGAAAGCATTCCCCACCCTTAAGATCAGAATTAGCAGGAAGAAAACCAGATAAAGGAGAGGGACAAGAGTGGGGTCCAAAGAGACCACAGTCATGTGACGCATCTAAGATTGGGTGAAGCTGAATTGGTGCTAAACCTACTTTCCTGGCTCCCAGCCAAGAGGTCCTTTCATTCACCGATTTCTTCTTTTAAAGAAATTGGTCTCAATCCTGTCCTGGAATTGCTATGTGACCTGGAGTGAGTTCCTTTCCCTCTCTGGGCATTGGTCTTCCTTGTATAAAACGAAGGGGGAGAATTGGAGGATCTCTTAGATGAGAGATTTCCTGAGCCAGGGATGAGCCACACTCCCAGAATTTCCAAAATCTCATCCTAGGATTCCATCAGGAAAGGACACAGAGTGACTTGAGGTAATAGTAGAATGTTTCCATTCAAGTAGGACTTCCCCCAAAATGGAGGAAAATGGCCTCCAATGGCACAGTCCTGTATAAACTACAAAGCTCTTTTACCTGCTTCATCCATCAACAAAACTGTAAGACAACCAAGACCAAATATTGTCCTCTTTCCACAGAAAATAAGGCTACAGGCTCACAGAGAACAGGCTCTGACCTACCCTGGGAACCTTTCAGCCAGCATGACACAGGCAGCAGAGGTTCTGGCCAAAGGACCGAATGGGCAAGGTACAACAGTGAGACACCAGCCCAGGTCACTGTGACTGGAGCAAGGGTTGGGGGGTGGAGGGTGGTGTCTAAGGGGAGGAGAGGGAGAGGAGGCTGGCGGGTCTCAGCTGTCTAGCTAAAGAGTCTGTCTCGTGGGGCCTACCTAGCATGGCAGCTCACACCTGTAATCCTAGCACTCTGGGAGGCAAAGAGGGTGGATCACCTGAGCTCTGAGCTCTCAGGTTCGAGAACAGCCCAAGCCA
>NW_003852461.1:1584914-1590710 GCF_000181295.1 Otolemur garnettii | reverse complement strand
CCTGTAGTCCCAGCTACTTGGGAGGCGGAGGCAGGAGAATCGCTTAAGCCCAGGAGTTGGCCATTGCTGTGAGCTGTGATGCCATAGCTCTCTACCTAGGGCGACAGCTTGAGGCTCTGTTTAAAAAAAAAAAAAGAGTCTGTCTTGTGGGTACCCAGAAGCCTCGGGGGAACTCTATGCCACCAGTGTTAATTAACTACTGTTATAGTAAAGAGAATGAATGGTGGGGCCCAGGCAGGCCACGGAAGCCAGGACAGCTGCACATACAGGTACCTTCTGACAAAGGGGCCCCACAGCCTCGACATGCTGTGGGGGAGGGGGCTTGGTGGAGCTGAGCAATTCCTCCTGGGAAAGAGGGGAAGTGAGCAGGGAGATGAAGCAGGGAGAGGAAATGAAAGATTAAGTGCATAAAGGCCATAAAGCTCAGAAACGTCCAGGCCGGATGGATTCCCGGTTTATAGATACACTTATGTCAAGGATGCTCCACCGGGCCTGATAGCCCAGTAAGAGCAGCCACCCAGGGAGACAGAGGGGACCCTGGGCTGGAAGAGACCTCTTGTGCCCTTATGGTCCTCTCTGCCAGCCCCATCACCTACCCCCAACTCCTCCCGGGCTGGCTGACAGCCCAGCTGGAAGCAATTGTGGGAGCCCCCAGCCTGGAGAGCTGCATCCCACAAAGGGCCCTGGTAAATAGCAGCCCACACCCCAGACGGCCTGTAGCACCCCCTCCTCCCCCCATCCCTCTCCTGCAGCCCCTACCCGGAAATTTAAAACAACTGCTCAACACAGTCTTAAATCCTCCAGGAAGGAGCTTGGTTGGCAGGCCTGGGCCCTGCCTGGAACTCCTTCTTCCCCCAGCCCCCACTCTGAGCTCCCCTGAAATATCCACTCCCTTCCTAAAGCCTTGCTGTGGGCTCCCAGCCCCTGGGCTTCCTGTGCTGGCCCCCACTGCAGGGCACTGAGCTGTGGCTTGTCTGGATTGCCAGGTAGACTATGAGCCCTTGAGCCCAGGGTGGCAGCAGTCTTGTTCCTGCTGTGTCCCCAGCATTGGGTCTAACATGGAACAGACACATAGTGTGTATATGAAGAATGCATAAATGGGCCTCCCACGTGACTCTGAGGCATCAGCGTGCTCTCTGGACCTCAGCTTCCTCATCTATCAAATGGTCATGATAACTTTGTCCCAGTTTCCTTCCCAGAGTTGTGAGAATTAATAAAGCATGTTTATGCCAGTGTTTTAGGAACCACAGGGCTGATGGGAAGGCCAGGATTCTTGCCTTCGTGGCCTCGGTTTGCTTGTCTGTGAAATGAGGGCCTAAGTGAAGTGCTAGCCAGAATCCATTCCCAGCTTTGCTATTCGGAGTCTCTGGCCAGACCTAAGGATGCCCAGACTTTCCTCCTTTTTTTTTTTTTGAGACAGTGTCTCAAGCCATCACCCTGGGCAGAGTGCCATGGTGTCACAACTCACAGCAACCTCAACCTCTTGGGCTTAAGCGATTCTCTTGCCTCAGCCTCCGAGGTAGCTGGGACTACAGGCACCCAGCACAACTCCCGGTTATTTTTTGCTGTAGTTGTCATTGTTGTTTGGCAGGCCCGGGTTGGATTCAAATCCACCAGCTCTGGTGTATGTGGCTGGAGCCGTAGCCGCCTGAGCTACAGGCACTAAGCCCAGACTTCCCTCCTTAAATGCCAGCTGGGTGGCAAGGGCAGGTCAGGGGATGTACTGTCAGTGGAAGAGCCTTCCAGGGCTCAGAAGGCCACTCTTTGTGTAGTTCCTGACTCACTATGTGACCTTATCTGGGCCTCAGTTTCCTTCTCTGTAAAAGGGGAAGAAGTGGACACAGGATGCCTGAAATAACCCCTGGCATTCAAATTCTATGACAGGACCCTATCTGGACGGCAGAGGGGAGCTCCAGCTGGGTGCTGAGCAGGAGAGTGGCACGATCTTCCGTGGTGAGGTTCACAGGGGAGAGTGTGGAGCTTCTGGAGTCTGGAGACCTTTTATTCATGCTATGCCCTACACCTGGGTGGCCCTGCCTTTTCCCAATATCTCCTGCTTTTTATTTATTTTATTATTATTTTTTTTTTGGCCAGGGCTGGGTTTGAACCTACCACCTCCAGCATATGGAGCCGATGCCCTACTCCTTTGAGCCACAGGTGCTCCCCTATTTTATTTTATTTTTTAGAGACAGAGTCTCACTTTATCACCCTCGGTAGAGTGCCATGGCATCACAGCCCACAGCAACCTCCAACTCCTGGGCTTAGGTGATTCTCTTGCCTCAGCCTCCCAAGTAGCTGGAACTACAGGTGCCTGCCACAATGCCTGGCTATTTATTTGTTGCAGGTTGGCTGAAGCCGGGTTTGAACCTGCCACCCTCAGTATATGGGGCTGCACCCTACTCACTGAGCCACAGGCGCTGCCCTATCTCCTGTTTTTTTTAAAACTCACCAGGGCTCAGCGCCTGTGGCTCAAGTGGCTGCAGCACCAGCCACATACACCTGAGCTGGTGGGTTTGAATCCAGCCCGGACCCACCAAACAACAATGATGTCTGCAACCAAAAAGTAGCTGGGCATTGTGGCAGGTGCCTGTAGTCTCAGCTACTTGGGAGGTGGAGGTAGGAGACTTGCTTAAGCCCAGGAATTGGAGGTTGCTGTGAGTTGTGATACCACAGCACTCTTCCTAGGGTGATAGCTTGAGGCTCTGTCTCAAAAAAAAAAAAAAAAAAAAAAACTCATCAAGCTTTAAGACATAGTTCAGGGACCACATCCCCTGTAAGTCTTCCTAGATTGTCTCTGATATAGTTAATCCCTTCCTCTGACATCCAGTTTCCAACTATGTGCCCTTTGCATGGGGCATCAGTTCACATAAGTGGTGTGGGTGTGAGTCTTCCTGGGCTGTGAGCTCCTGAGGTTAGAGTGGTGCCCTGCCTATGCCCATGTCATCTCCAGCACCTGGCCTGGCCCACAGAGGGTGCTCAGTGCCTGTGTATTTTGAGTCCACCTGGTGGGGAGGAGAGTGGGCACCAGCCCCAGCTTAACTGCTAACAGCTGTGTGACCTTGGGCAAGTCATTTCTCTTTCTGAATGAAGTTCCTTTTGGGCCATGTAGGAGTTACCCTCACTGTTTATTCCCAGGTTGGGACTCTGAGGGAGGGATCACCTTTGGGTTTTTTCCCCCGTGATCATGACAAGGCATTACAAATGTCATTCCATCCCAAGCTTGAGCTCACCGCAAGAGAACCTCATGCCAGGGTCCTGCACAGTGGCCTCCTGTATAGAAGGGACTCTTCCACTCCCGCTCTCCACCCCTGCCCAAGGGAGGGAGCACAGTAGGAGCTCCACAACAGTGACATGTGATCAAATCCATGGCTCTGCAGCAGACTAGGGGCTTTCACTGCTCAGGCCCAGCCCTAGCCTGGCCGCTCTCCCGCTCTCCCATGCACGCTCTGTGCAGCTGCCCTCCTGGGACTCGTCTGGCCTTCCTCAGGAGGTGTAGGGAAGGGGCACTGTCAGCCCCTGAAGCAGATGGATCTTTAGCAGTACTGTTCTGCCCCAGGCAAGCCCTGCACAAATCTCAGCCAGAAGCCCTCTCCTCTCCCCCACCCCCACGGGCTGGGACAGACCTCAGCCAGCAGGCCTCCCAGCTTTGATCGATACAGGGCAAGCAGCCAAGACGGCTGCAGGCTCCATCCTCCCAGGAGGCCCCAGCTCAGCCGGGGTCACATGGGGGAGGGGGCCAACTGGCTCAGGGGCTCAAGGGGGTGGGGCAGGGCAGGGGAGAGCAGGAAAGGCAGGCATCACTCACAGTCATCCACTCCTTCACCCACTCACTCCTCCACACACATTTGTTCAGTCCACAAATATTTAGTGAGTGCCAACTATGTACCAGGTGCTGTCAGGAGCACTGGGGTCACAGCAAAGGACAAGATGGCAGCTCTCATAGAAAGAATGTTCCAGTGGGGGAGAGACAACAGATGAGTGAGCAGACAAAAATAAGAGGTGATTTCAAAAGGTGATAAAAATAAATCCAGATGGGGACAGAGAGACTGGGCAACATTGCACACAGTGGGCAGGGAGGCTAATGGTTGAGCTGAGAGGCCCACCATGCTGGCTCAGGCTAGGAGATCTGCAGGCAGGAAGACTGGGGGCAGCGCTCCTGGGCTTGGCCCCTGTCGGGTAGTGAGGGGAGAGGGAGAATTTGGGCTGTGCTGAAATCACAACAAAGGCCTCAGCTGACCCCCACAGAGCTCTGGAGCAAGGATAGCTTTTCAGAGTTGTCTCAGCTAAGGCAGCAGGGCTAGGCCTTTGTGTCCCCACACTGACCAGCCATTGGATGTGGCCACCCACAGGAAGGGGCAGGACTCAGGGCAAGCCAGATGTCTTCGGTGGAGACTTATTCCCACAGACAGTTCTAATGAGGGCATTCTCAGCCCCAGGGAATGAGTACCTCAGCCCTGAGTGGAGATTTGGAAGGCACACCAGAGTGTCCACTGCATTTATGTGCTAAAATCTAAAGGAAGGGCATTCCAGATAGAGGGAACAGCATGTGCAAAGCTCCTGAGGCAGAAATGAGCTCAGCCTGATTAAGGCACAGAAAGAAGGCCAGCATGTGACACATGCTGAGGAAGGGGGGATGTGGGACAGCAATCTGGGAGGTGGGCAAAGGCCAGTCCAGAAGGGGCCCATGAACTGTGGGACTTGATGCTAAGTGTAACGGGTTTATAGAAGAGAGTTGCCCTGGCTTCTGGGTAGAGAATGAAGAGTGGGCCAGGCATGGTGGCTCATGCCTATAATCCAGAACTTTGGGAGGCTGAGGCAGGAGGATCATCAGGCCAGGAGTTTGAGACCAAACTGGACAACATAGCAAGACCCCATCTCTATAAAAAATAATAAAATTAGCTGGGTGTGGGAGAGTATGCCTCCAGTCCCAGCTACTCAAGGAAGCTGAGCCCAGTAGTTTAAGGCTGCAGTGAGCTATGATTATGCCACTGCACTCTAGCCTAGGTGACAGAGTGAGACTGAATCTAAAAAAAAATAAAGAGAGAAAATGGGGAGTGGGAATGAAGAGAGCTACTGAGAATCTTAGGAGGGGTCTGAGGGTGGTTTAACCAGGGTGTGGACAATCATAGCTTAGCAGCTGAGTGTTCCAGTGTACTCAATACTAACATGAAACTAACACAGGCACACACGAGAGAAAAACTCAACTCAGTTCAAGTTGTCGGGAGGGAGAGGAGGGAGTGGAGAAAGGGAAAGAGGAAGGGGGAGAGGGGAAGAGGGAGGGGGATTGGTGCACTCTGACCTAACGGACACAATTTAAGGATATATGGTACACTTGCTGGGTGCCGGACACAACTACAACAGAGACTTTATCTAACAAATGCAAACATTGAAGCCTAATCTTTTGTACCCTAATATTAATCTGAAATTAAAAAAAAAGAAAGAAGCTGTGTGCTCAGATAAGTGAGGCTGGTGATAGTATAGGGGCCCAAGGAGAGAGCTCCCGAGGCATGCCGGGCTGCCACAGGATGTTAGAGAGATGCTTTCAGCATCCCATCAGGATGTTAAACCAGATGAATTTGATTTTTCTCAACCTCAAGATTCTGGAATTTTGTATATTCCTAAGAAGGAACCTCCCAGGAAACTCCTAGTTCCTCTCGCCAACAATGACTCCTCTCTCCAAAACTAATGACTGGTGAGTGTGCAGCCCTGCTGTGCCCCACAGGAATGAGGAGCTCACTCCTCCGTCCATCACTCTGCTGGAAAGTTCTGAGAGCTGGCTCAGCACCTATAGCTCAA
>NW_003852461.1:1584176-1584650 GCF_000181295.1 Otolemur garnettii | reverse complement strand
AAAAAAAAAAAAAGAAAAAAAAAGAAAGTTCTGAGAGCTGCCTCCTTGTAGCTGCTCCAAGGGGCACCTGCTCTGCTCTGGCCCACACTGACCACATCATTTCCCTCTCTCCCAATGGCTCCCAAAAGGCAAGGACCTGGCCCCTGTCTCCACCGCCACCCCATGTCTTATTGCCTTATGAGCTATCCTGGAGAGAACTTCAGACTTTGCCCCCTCCCTGCCTGCAGCCTGATCTCTTGCCAGCACCAAGGCGTTGCTGTGATTTGTGTCTGATTTCAGAAAGGCTTGGAGAGAAGTCAGTTTGCGGATTTGTAAGGGAAATACAGCTTCTTCCAAGGCTTGATGCACGTGGACGCATAAGGAGGCTGGGAGTAAGGACAGCTGGGTTTGCGCCTGTTTACATAACCTTGGACCAGTCCCTTCCCCTCTCTGGGCTTCATTTGTTCTTCTATTAATGAGGCTGACCAATTGGAC
>NW_003852461.1:1580900-1584009 GCF_000181295.1 Otolemur garnettii | reverse complement strand
AAAATCTAACCCCCTTACCTCCAGAGCCACTCGCTCTGTTGAACTGGCAAATCGGTTGGCTAATCTACCTCCAGAGTTTGCACTCCTCCAGACATGGGAATCTCATTCCCTTTAATGGACAGTTTTATTAGAAAGTTCTTCAGCTAAATGCAAAGATTCTATGATTCTATAAAAAACATGATGACTCTTACTCTGTGTCATTGTTCACTCATTCATTCACACACACTAGCTAGGTTTCAAATACTGGTAGTTGATTCCACCCAACCATTGTGCAACATGGTCACTTAAAGATTTTCTTTCTTTCTTTTTTTTTTTTTGGAGAGACATAGTCTCACTTTGTCACCCTTGGTAGAATGCTGTGGTGTCACAGCTCACAGCAACCTCCAGCTTTTGGCCTTAGGTGATTCTCTTGCCTCAGCCTCCCAAGTAGCTGGGACTATAGGTGTCTGCCACAACGCCCAGCTATTTTTTTGTTGTGGTTGTCATTGTTGTTTTAGCTGGCCTGGGCCAGGTTCAAACCCACCAGCCTCTGTGTATGTGGCCAGCACCCTACCCACTGAGCTACGGGTGCCGCCCTCATTCAAAGATATTACTGAACCTCCATCAAATGAAGGAAAGACACTCAGAGCTAGGTGGGGAGTAAATCAGAATGAAAAGATGGCTGGGCACAGTGACACATGCCTGTAATCCCAGCTACTTGGGAGACTGAAGTGGGAGGATCACTTGCGCTCAAGAGTTTAAGACTTTTTTTTTTGGCAGGGGCTGGGTTTGAACCTGCCACCTCTGGCATATGGGACTGGCGCCCTCCCCTTTTGAGCCACAGGCGCCACCAAGAGTTTAAGACTAACCTGGGCAATATATGTGTAGTGAGACCATTTTTTATTTTTTTGCAGATTTGGCAGGGACCAGGCTTGAATCCGCCACCCCTGGTATATGCGGCCGGCACCCTACTCCTTGAGCCACAGGTGCCACCCCCCCTCCTTTTTTTGAGACAGATTCTTATTCTGTCCCCTAGGCTAGAGTGCCATGGCATCAGCCTAGCTTGTAGCAACCCAGCAACCTCAGCCTAGCTCACAGCAACCCAGCAACCTCAAATTCCTGGGCTCAAGCAATCCTCTTGCTTCATCCTCCCTAGTGTCTGGGACTACAGGCACTCACCACATGCCCACCTTGTTTTTCTATTTGTGGAAGAAATGGGGTCTCACTCTTGCTCAGGCTCGTCTTGAACTTCTGAGCTGAAAGGATCCTCCTGTCTCAGCCTCCCTGAGTGCTAAGATTATAGGCATGAGCCACAGCTTGGGCCCGATACTGTGTCTCTTTAAAAAAAAAAAAAAGTAATTCATGGGCAGTGCTTGTGGCTCCATGGGTAGGGCACCAGCCCTATATACCAAGGGTGGCAGATTCGAACCTCACCCCAGCCAAACTGCAACAAAAAAATAGCTGGGTGTTGTGGCAGGCGCCTGTAGTCCCAGCCACTCAGGAGGCTGAAGCAAGAGAATCACCTAAGCCCAGGAGTTGGAGGTTGCTATGAGCTGTGATGCCACGGCGCTCTACCAAGGGCGATAGAGATTCTGTCTCTAAAAAAAGAAAAGTAATTCATGGGTTGGCATCCATAGCACAGTGCCAGCCACATACACCAAGGGTGGCAGGTTCGAACCTGGCCTGGGCTAGCTAAACAACTGCAACAAAAAAATAGCCGGGCGTTGTGATGGGCACCTGTAGTTCCACCTACTTGGGAGGCTGAGGCAAGAGAATCGCTTAAGCCCAAGAGTTGGAGGTTGCTGTGAGCTGTGATGCCACTGCACTCTATTGAGGGCAACATAAGTGAGACTGTCTCAAAAAAAAAAGTAATTCATGTTTTTTGAGCACTTTACATACATGATCTCATCTAATCCTCACAGCACCTCTATGAGATAATACTATTATTGCCTCCCAATTAACAAATGAACAAAATGAGGGTGGGAGAGGATAGGCAGGAGTTTGTTAGAGAAAGAGGAAAGAACATTGCGGAACAGCGCATGGGCATGCTAGAGATGGGTGAGAACACAGCCTTTTGGGCAGGGGTGAGCATCTCGGAGGGGCTGGGCAGTAATGGAGGCGTTCCAGAAACTTACAGAGGGGAGGCTGGAGAGGGAGCCATAGAAATGAGGTAAAGCCACTATTCATCCATTAATTTAGTAAAATATATACTGATTGAGCACCTGCTCTTTGCCAAGGACTGTTCTAGGAGACGAGATTGCAACAGTTAAAAGGGCAGTCATGGGGGTGGGGTCTGTGGCTCAAAGGAGGAAGGCGCTGGCTCCATATGCTGGAGGTGGCAGGTTCAAACCCAGCCCCAGCCAAAAAAAAAAAAAGTGCAGTCATTGTATACCTCACCTGCCGGAAATAAAACAAAAAAAACTGGGGTGGTGCCTGTGGCTCAAAGGAGTAGGGAACGGCTCCATGCACCAGAGGTGGTGGGTTCAAACCCAGCCCTGGACAAAAACTGCAAAAAAAGAAAAAAAAAAAGTGCAGGCATTGTCCTGACCTCAGGGAGCTTAACAGCCTCATCATGGAACAGACACCATCATTGCTGTGAAGAAACGTCTGGATTTCCTCCTGTAAGCGGCAGGGTGACATGATGGACATTGATGGTTTTGACTTTTTTACTGTCTATTTTTTAAAACTGAGGCATAGTTTACAAACATTGGATGTCCTAAATCTTACGGGTACCACTTGATGAATTATAACCACCACTAAAACCAAGATTCAAAACATTTCCAGGCGGCTCTCTCATGTGTCCTCCCAGCCAGACCTGCCGCTAGAGAGTCAGCACTAGTCTGAGCTCTATACCCTCATATTTGTTCTGCCTGTTTTCGAATCCACATAAATGGAATTACATCTATAGTTCATACTTGTCTGTATCTGGCCTCCTTTTTGTTCTAAGACTACAGGTAGCTCACCACAAAGCCCGGCTTTTTTTATTTTTTTATTTTTTTGAGACAGAGTCTCACTATGTCACCTTTGATAGAGTGCCTTGGCATCACAGCTCACAGCAACCTCAAACCCTTGGGCTTAAGTGGTTCTCTTGCCTCAGCCTCCCAAGTAGCTGGGACTACAGGCGCCTGCC
>NW_003852461.1:1578914-1580459 GCF_000181295.1 Otolemur garnettii | reverse complement strand
GCCACAACGCCCGGCTATTTTTTGGTTGCAGCCGTCATTGTTGTTTGGAGGGTCTGGGCTGGGGATTCGAACCTGCCACCTTAGGTGTACGTGGCTGGTGCCTTAGCCAGTTGAGCTATTTTTAAGTTCTTGCTCTTGCTCAGGCTGGTCTCAAACTCCTGAGCTCAAGCAATCCACCTGCCTCGGCCTCCCAGAGTGCTAGGATTACAGGTGTAAGCCACCATGCCCAATGAATATTCAATTTTAATTTATTTTATTTATTTATTTTTGAGACAGAGTTTCACTATGTTGCCCTCTGTAGAGTGCTGTTGTGTCACAGCTCACAGCAACATCAAACTCTTTGGGCTTAACTGATTCTCCTGCCTCAGTCTCCCAAGTAGCTTGGACTACAGGCACTCACCATAATGCCCTGCTATTTTTTGGCTGTAGTTGTCATTATTTGGCAGGCCCAGGGTGGGCTGCAACACGCCACCTCTGGTGTATGTGGCTGTAGCCAATAGAGCTACAGGTGCCGAGCTGAATATTCCAATTTTAATTTTTTTTTCTTAAAATTTGTGTATATATCTTGCCACCCTAGGGGTGTGTGTGTGTGTGTGTGTGTGGTGTAGCATTGGTAGATAGTTCCCGTTTTCCAAAGTATCATGCCAATTTGTACTCCTACTAACAGTGTATGCTTCAGCCTCGATGCCCGTAGCACAGTGGTTACAGCGCCAGCCACATACACCACGGCTGGGGGGTTCAGACCCAACCTGGGCCAGCTAAACAACAATGACAACTGCAACAAAAAATAGCCAGGTGTTGTGGCAGGCGCCTGTAGCCCCAGTTACTTGGGAGGCTGACACAGGAGGATCATTTAAGCCCAGGAATTGGAGGTTGCTGTGAGATATGATGCCACAACACTCTGCTGAGGGCGACATACTAAGACTCTGTCTCAAAACAAAAAACAAAAACAATGTGTGCTTCACATCCTACTAACGACTTGCTTCCCATCCTTGTAAATACTTGAGAATGTCAGGCCTTCTCATTTTACCCATTCTAGTAAATGTATAATAGTATCTCATTGTGGTTTTAATTTGCATTTCTCTGGTGACTAATGATTCAGAGCACATTTTCATATGCTTATTGATGATTTGTTGAATCGTGTGTAAAAGTCTCTTGCCTAATTTTTTTTTTTTTGAGACAGAATTTCACTATGTTGCCCTTGGTAAAGTGCTGTAGCATCACAGCTCACAGCAACCTCAAACTCTTGGGTTTAAGCAATTCTCTTGTCTCAGCCTCCCAAGTAGCTGGGACTACAGGCGCCCGGCACAATACCTGGTTATTTTTTTTTCAGTTGTCATTGTTGTTTAGCGGGGCCAGGATGGGTTCAAACCCGCCAGCCTTGGTGTATGTGGCTGGCACCCTAACCACTGAGCTATGGGCACCAAGCCTAACTGTAGGGTTTAGGTAACTGTAGTCCCAGTTACCAGGGAGGCTGAGGCAAGAAATCACTTTGAGCCCAAGAGTTTGGGGCTGCTGTGAGCCAAGATGCCACAGCACTCTACT
>NW_003852461.1:1577298-1578886 GCF_000181295.1 Otolemur garnettii | reverse complement strand
AACCAATCAGCCTGTAGCATTGGCCATCTGAGGACTTACTATTGCTGCCACCACCATAACCAAGCACCAAAGACTAAGGCCTCAACTTCAGTAGTGAATATCCCTTCTCATATTAGAGAAGTTCCCTTTCATTCCTGTTCCTAGTTGGCAGAGAGGTTTTTTCTTTGTTTGTTTACTTAGTATTATTACTATTATATTTGGAGACAGAGTCTCATTCTATTGCCCTAGGTAGAGTGCTGTGGTATCATCACAGCTCATAGCAACCTCAAACTCGTGGGCTAAAGTGATTCTCTTGCCTCAGCCTTCCAAGTAGCTGGGACTACAGGCAGCCACCACATCACCCAGATAGTTTTTCTGTTTTTAATAGGGATGGGGGCCTGCTCTTGCTCAGGCTGGTCTCAAACTCCTGAACTCAAACAATCCTCCCCCCTCAGCCTCCCAGAATGCTAGGGTTACAGGTATGAGCCACCATGCTCCCAGAGAGTTTTTATTATAAACTGGTATTCAATGTTACCAAATGCTTTTCTCTCCTTTGATTGGAATGATCATATTTCTCTTTTATTTTATGAATGGGATGATTACATTGATATATTTTGGGATATTAAACTAAGTTTGCATTTCTGCGATAAGCCCCACTTGATCATATTGGTACCACATTTTATAGCATGGATCAGAGTGAGCAAGACTGGGGGCAGCGAGATGAGTGAGAAGGCCGATGGGGGTCCCAAGGAGAGAGAGACTCAGAGAGTAGAGTGGGCAGGACCTGGTGACAAGTTAGAACTGAGGCTCGTGGACAATAAGAGCTTCTGATACAGGCATTTAAGTTAGGGTGACCAGACGTCCTGCTTTTGGCGGGACAGTCCTGCTTTTTAACAATCTCTCCCCCTATCTCGCAGCATTTTAAAAAAGTCCCGATTTTTGGAAAGAATGCACGAATGGGCGGGAGAACAGGAAGGGAATATACGGTTTTTGGCTGCCATGTGGCTATTTCGCCAGAATATGAGTTTTATATTATTTTTGTTAATTTTATAATGCTAAACTGTAATAACAACAAATAATTGTTGAGAAGTGATTATCGAGAACTGCTTATCAAAGTTTGCATTGTTGTCAGGCCCTGCCCTGCCCCGTCCCATGTCCCGCCCCTCGCCATGTTGTCCCACTTTACAAATGTTAAAATCTGGTCACCCTAATTTAAGTGGATGATAGCAGTCAGGGAAGCGGACTATAGGTCTAGGCTAGCAGTGAAGGATGAGTTCTTTTTTCATTGTGTTAGGCATATGGAGGTGAAGCTGTCCAATAGAAACCTGGCCATGGGACTATTACCATGGATATCTTCTGCTTAAAGCAGCAGTTCTCAGCCTGTGGGTCGAGACCCACAGGAACTGTATAAAAGGGCCACAGCATTAGGAGGGTTGAGAACCACTGGCTTAAAGGAAGTGATAGAAGTCTGGAGACAAAGGGCAGAGTGAAGAGAAGTGAAGTCCAGGACAGGCCCACAGTGAAGTGGTGGGTTACAGATGAGATGCCAGGGAAGAAGATAGAGAAAGAGCATCCAGGCCAGGTGCAGTGGCTCACACCTGTAATCCTA
>NW_003852461.1:1575914-1577009 GCF_000181295.1 Otolemur garnettii | reverse complement strand
AACCAATCAGCCTGTAGCATTGGCCATCTGAGGACTTACTATTGCTGCCACCACCATAACCAAGCACCAAAGACTAAGGCCTCAACTTCAGTAGTAGTTCACTATTGCCGAAAGTACCAATGGTACGTCTGTCAAAGACTCGACCTTGCCACCTGTGCTGCATTGTCTCAGCCCTACCCCACAGCAAGTGCAGGTGCTACCTGTGCACCTCAATGTGCAAGCTCCCTTAGGGCCTCTTTCCTCAGGCTGCTCCCTCCAGAATCAAAATTCTGGGAAAGTGCATCTGATTGCCAGAGCCTAGGTCACGTGTCTGCTTCCTAGCTGCAAGGGAAGCTGGAAGTTGGGGTTCTGTCTTCTACCTTGGGAAATGGGACTCATTAGGGAGAATCATCTCAAATACAGAAAGATTATTCAGAATATGCAAAGCTATGAATATGAAAAATGTCTTCTCCATACATGTCGTCCCTTCAGCCTGGAATGCCCTTTCCTGTACTTAGAGAACTACATCTCTCTCTCTCTCTTTTTTTTTTTTTTCTTTTTTTGAGACAGGATCTCATTCTGTTGCCCTCAGTAGAGTGCCATGGCATCATAGCTCACAGCAACTCAAATTTTTGGGCTCAAGCTATCCTCTTGCCTCAGCCTCCTGAGTAGCTGGAACTACAAGCCCTTGCCACAATGCCCAGCTAGTTTTTCTAGTTTTAGTAAGAGACGGGTTCTCGCACAGGCTGGTCTAGAACTAGTGAACTCAAGTGATTTGCCATCTTGGCCTCCCAGAGTGCTAGGATTATAGGCATGAGTCACCGGGCCTGGCCCCAAGCTCCTTTTTCAATTTTTATTAGAAATAGTGTCTCATGGGTGGTGTCTGTGGCTCAAGGAGTAGGGCGCTGGCCCCATATGCTGGAGGTGGTGGGTTCAAACCCAGCCCTGGCCAAAAAAAAAGAAAGAAATAGTGTCTCGTGCTTGCTTGCTCAGGCTAGTCTCCAACTCCTGAGCTCAAGTAGTCCTCCCACCTCAGCCTCCCAGAGTGCTAGGATTTATGAATGAGCCACAGAGCCCAGCCCCCATTTCAATTGCTTTCATGTTTTTTTTTTTTTT
>NW_003852461.1:1573553-1575709 GCF_000181295.1 Otolemur garnettii | reverse complement strand
GGGCTGGGGATTCGAACCCGCCACCTTAGGTGTATGTGGCTGGCGCCTTAGCTACTTGAGCCACAGGCACCGAGCCGCTTTCATGTTTTTTTATTCAGTCTTATTTAATCCCTACAACAACCCTATGAGGTAAGGACCATCAGTGTCCCATTTTACAGAGGAGAAAACTTACACTTAGAGAGGAAAAGTGATTTACTCAAAATCAGAGTCACTAACTGCTGAAATACCACACAGACATCATGCACATGTAACTTGGGGAAAGAAATTTCTCACACTCTATAATTATTTTTTATTCTTATGTTTTCACTTAAGAGTATACCGCAAACATTCTCCCACAACACTATTTCTTTAAAACATGATTGTTAATGGCTACAAAATATTCTCCAGCATGACTGATATATTATTCACTTATCTGTTTGTAACCTATTGCTGTTACAACTGTTTCTCTGTGTCCTTTTAATTAATTTTATTGTGATAAACTCTCTCATATTTGAATATTCACGTCTCTGGTTATTTGTTCATGTTCATTCCCAGAAGTAACTGAGCCAAAGGACACACAACCCTGCCCTTCAGAAGGACTAGTCCCAGGGACCGTCCCACCAGCTTCCCTGAGCCTGCCCAAGGCCGTCACAGCCTCTGTGGCACTGGTCACAATAGTCCTCCCCTTTCTGTAACAAAATAAGTATCCACATTGCATTCACATTCTTCTGCAGAACACGAAGTGTCTCAGATGTGGAGGACTGCAGGCTTCAGAATCTCCTGTTACTTTTATCTTTATTGCTTCATTGTTTTTCCTTTTTCTTTTTTGAGATGGAGTCTCATTCTGCTGCCCAGGCTAGAGTGTCATAGTGTCAGCGTGGCTTACAGCAACTTCAAACTCCTGCACTCAAAACATCCTCCTGCTTCAGCCTCCAGAATAGCTGGAATAAGGCACCTGACACAATGCCCCGCTAATTTTTCTTTCTTTCTTTTTTTTTAGACAGAGTCTCACTATGTCGCCCTTAGTAGAGTGCCATGGCGTCACAGTTGATAGCAATCTCAAACTCTTGGGCCTAAGTGAGTCTCTTGCCTCAGCCTCCCAAGTAGCTGGGACTACAGGTGCCTGCCACAACGCCCAGCTATTTTTTTGTTACAGTTGTTTAGCTGGCCCTGGCTGGGTTTGAACCCGCCACCTTCAGTGTATGTGGCTGGCACCGTAACCACTATGCTACGGGCACTGAGTCAACCCCACTAATCTGCCTGCCTGCCTTTTTTTCTCCCTCCCTTCCATCTCTCTCTCTCTTTTCTTTTTTCGAGACACAGTCTCATTGTCACCCTGGGGTAGAGTGCTGTGGCATCATCATAGCTCACAGTAACCTCAAACTCTTGAGCTCAAGCGATCCTCTTGCCTCAGCTTCCTGAGTAGCTGGGACTACAGGCACCTGTGTCCAGCTAGTTATTTTTCTATTTTTAGTACAGAAAGATCTGGCTCTTGCTCAGGCTGATCTCCAACTCCTAAGCTCTGGTTATCCACCAGCCTCAACCTCCCAGAGTGCTAGAATTACAGGCGTGAGCCACTGCACCGGGCCTACTGCTTGCAATTTGGTCATGGTGCTTAGAAGCTTCACCTATTAGTTGGAAATGGGAAGAAAATCCAAACATGATTAAGCAAAGGGAAGAAGAGATTATGGGCATGGGGAGAATACAGACAGCAACTCACCAGCAAAGTGTGTGCTCGGGGAAATTCACATCTGAATTAAACAACAAGGGCCGGGTGCAATGCCACTCTGGGAGGCCAAAACAGAAAATTTGCTTGAGAACTTGTCTCAAAAAATAACCTGGCATTGGGGGAAGCGCCTGTAGTCTCCGCTACTTGGGAGGCTGAGGCAAGAGAATTGCTTGAGCCCACAATTTTGAGGTTGCTGTGAGCTATTATGTCATAGCACTCTACTGAGGGCAACAAAGTGAGACTCTGCCTCAAAAGAATAAAATAAATAGGCTCAGCGCCTGTGGCTCAAGCGGCTAAGGCGCCAGCCACGTACACCCAAGGTGGCAGGTTTGAATCCAGCCCGGGCCCGCCAAATAACAGTGACGGCTGCAACCGAAAAATAGCTGGGCATTGTGGAGGGCACCTGTGGTACCAGCTACTCGGGAGGCGGAGGCAGGAGACTCGCTTG
>NW_003852461.1:1571483-1573451 GCF_000181295.1 Otolemur garnettii | reverse complement strand
AAATAAATAAAATAAGAATAAAAAATAAATTAAACTCCAGGTAGAATCATGATCTTAGTGTAAGTGACACAGTCATAAAAGTGTTCAAGTATCAACCTGAACAAGATCGAGACTCCCATCTCTAAAATTAGCCGGGCATTGTGGCGGGTGCCTATAGTTCCAGCTACGTGGGAGGCTGAGGCAAGAGAATCGCATGAGCCCCAGAGTTTGAGGTTGCTGTGAGCTGTGACACCACAGCACTCTAGCAAGGGTGACAAAGTGAGACTCTGTCTCAAGAAAAAAATGTGGAGGAAAACATCAATGAATTATGTCATAACCTGGGAATGGACAAAAACTTTTGGACATTAAATTAACCTAGAAGATATAAAAGAAGATAATGATAAATGTGAGAACATAAACAACTTCATTTTTATTTATTTATTTATTTTATTGAGACAGAGTCTATGTCGCCCTCAACAGAGTGCTGTGGCATCACAGGTCACAGCAACCTCAAATTCTTCGGCTCAAGCAATTCTCTTGCCTCAGCCTCCCAAGTAGATGGGACTACAGGTGACCACCACAACACTTAGCTATTTTTAGAGACAAGGTCTTGCTCTTGCTCAGGCTGGTCTCAAATCTGTTAGCTCAGGCAATCCACCCACCTCGGCCTCCCAAGTGCTGAGCCATAGCACTTGGCCTCATAAAAATCTTTAAATTTCCATATTGCAAAAAAAAAAAAACCCAAAACTCTAAATAAACTGATAATTAATATAAGCAGGAAAACTAGTCAAATTCATTTTATAAACAAAAGTCCAATTTCATTAAAACAGAAATAATTGGGCAGCACCTGTGGCTCAGTGGGTAGGGTGCGGCCCCATTACCGAGGGAGGCAGGTCTGAATACGGCCCTGGCCAAACTGCAACAAAAAAATAGCCAGGCTTTGTGGTAGGCGCCTGTAGTCCCAGTTACTTGGGAGGCTGAGACAGAAGAATTACTTGAGGCAAAGAATTTGAGGTTGCTGCGAGCTGTGACACTACAGCACTCTACTGAGGGCGACAAAGTGAGATTCTGTCTCTAAAAATAATAATAATAATAATAATTTTCATAAATTAGTCAGATAAATTGACAAAAATAAAAGTCGATGAAGGATATAAACAAGCTGATTGTGTAAAAAGACATAAATATAAAAGGCCCAAACCCAGAAAAAAATGAACAAACTCACTCCTTATTAAATTAATGCAAATTTAAACAGTGACATTCCATTTTCACCTATCAGATTATGAAGATTAAAAAGATTGAAAGAGTCCAGCACGGTGGCTCACGCCTGTAATCCCAGCACTTGGGAGGCTGAGACGGGTGGATCATCTGAGTTCACACGTTTGAGACCAGCCTGAGCCAGAGTGAGACCTCATCCCTAAAAATAGCCAGGCTTGTGTCAAGTGCCTATAGTTCCAGCTACTTAGGAGGCTAAGGCAAAAGAATTGCTTAAGCCCAAGAGTTTGAGGTTGCTGTGAGCTATGATGTTACAGCACTCTACTGAGGGTAACAAAGTGAGACTCTGTTTCAAAAAAAAAAAAACAAAAAACACCAGATTGAAAGAATGTTGATGAGGGAGTAGCCTCGCTGGAACACTCTTACATTCTTGGTGCTACATATTTGGGAGCATAATTTGTTTGTCTATCTAAATGGGATACTGTGAAGTTTAAAATGAGATGGGGCAGGTGCAGTAACTCATACCTGCAATCCAAGTACTTTGGGAGGCTGAGGCAGGATGATGGCTTCCAGCCAGGAGTTTGAGTGAAAAAGATTGGCTGGGTGTGGTGGCACACTCAGCCAGGCATTTGAGGTTGTGGCAAGCTATGATCACATCACTGCACTCCAGCCTCCAGCCTGGGTGACAAAGACCTACTGTCTCAAAGCAAAACAAAACAAAAAAAATAGAATGAGACATATGAAAAGATGTCTAGGATCTATTGATTTCTGGGGGGG
>NW_003852461.1:1556435-1571080 GCF_000181295.1 Otolemur garnettii | reverse complement strand
GCCTCAGCCTCCCAAGTAGCTGGGACTACAGGCGTCCACCACAATGCCCAGCTATTTTTTGGTTGTAGTTGTCATTGTTGTTTGGCAGACCTGGGCTGGATTCGAACCTGCCAGCTCTGGTATATGTGGCCGGCGCCCTAACCACTAAGCTATATACACCGAGCCACTAGAATCTATTGTTAAGTGAAAAAAGCAAGCTACAGAATAATGCACATAACAAATTTATTTGTTAGAAATAAAATATATATGTGTATGTGTGTGTGTAAAATATATAAAATGTGGAGATATTTAGAAAACATTTGGAGGGACACACAAGAAACTATTGACTATAAACTGTGAAGGTACCTGCAGGACCAAATCCACACTCCCTAGCTACCTCCCCCACCATATCCTCTCCCCACATCCCCTAATCTCCTGGTTTCTCCACACCTCTGTGATTTAATTCTCCTAATTCTTTATCCACCAGTCCCGTGTCCCTCATTCTCTGCCTGCAAACTCCTCATTCATCAAGACACACCCAAGTATTTTCCCCTCTGGGCCAGTTCTCCAGATTTTCCACAATAAAATATTCGAAGCCCAGGCCAGGTGGCTCATGCCTGTAATTCTAGCACTCTGGGAGACTGAGATAGGTGGATCCCTTGAGCTGAGGAAGTTCGAGACCAGCATGAGCAAGAGCAACCTCGAATTCCTGGGTTCAAGCAATCCTCTTTCCTGGGTTCAAGTGCTCCTCCTCCTTCAACATCCAGGGTAGCTGGGACTACAAGCACCCACCACAATGCCCAGCTAACTTTTCTATTTTTCGTAGAGACAGGGATCTCACTCTTGCTCAGGCTAGTCTTGAATTCCTGAGCACAAGCAATCCTCCCACCTAGGGCTCCCAGAATGCTAGGATTACAGCACTACTGAAAATAAAAAAAGTAGCTGGGTATGTTGGTACATGCTTGTAGCATTTGGGAGGCTGAGGCAAGAGGATCACTTGAGCCCAGGAAAATGAAGTTGCTGTGAGCTGTCCCACAGCACTCTGACCAGGGTAAAAGAATGAGTCTTTGTCTAAAAAACACATACACACAAGCAAAACAAAAAACGAACAAATAAACAAAACAAAAAACCTCACTTGTGCCACATTACATAGCCCTCTGTCTTAATCTTAATTCTTTTGAGACAGAGTCCTCACTCTGTCGCCCTGGCCAGAGTGCCTCAGCCTCTCCAGTAGCTGAGACTATAGGCACCATCCACAATGCCCAGGTAATTTTTTTCTATTTTATTTTATTTATTTATTTTTTATTTATTTATTTTTTGAGACGGAGCCTCAAGCTATCCCCCTGGGTAGAGTGCCATAGCATCACAGCTCACAACAACCTCCAACTCCTGGGCTCAAGCAAGTCTCCTGCCTCAGCCTCCCAAGTAGCTGGGACTACAGGCACCCGCCACAACGCCTGGCCATTTTTTGGTTGCAGCCATCATTGTTGTTTGGTGGGCCCGGGCTGGGGATTCGAACCCGCCATCTCAGGTGTATGTGGCTGGTGCCTTAGCCACTTGAGCCACAGGCGCCAAGCCAATTTTTTTCTATTTTAATAGAGACAAGGTCTCATTCCTGCTCAGGCTGGTCTCAAACTTGTGAGCTCAAGCAATCCACCCTCCTCTGCCTCCCAAAGTGCTAGAATTATAGGTGTGAGCCACAGTGCCTCGCCTGCCTTTCTTTTTTTCTTTCTTTCTTTCTTTTTTGAGACAGAGTCCTCACTCTGTCGCCCTGGCCAGAGTGCCATGGTGTCATCATAGCTCACAGCAACCTCAGTCTCCTGGACTCAAAGGATCCTCTTGCCTCAGCCTCTCCAGTAGCTGAGACTATAGGCACCATCCACAATGCCCAGGTAATTTTTTTCTATTTTAATAGAGACAAGGTCTCATTCCTGCTCAGGCTGGTCTCAAACTTGTGAGCTCAAGGAATCCACCCTCCTCTGCCTCCCAAAGTGCTAGAATTATAGGTGTGAGCCACAGTGCCTAGCCTGCCTTTCTTTCTTTCTTTCTTTCTTTTTTGAGACAGAGTTTCACTATGTCACCCTTGGTAGAGTGCCGTGGCCTCACAGCTCACAGCAACCTCCAACTCTTGGACTTAAGTGATTCTCTTACCTCAGTCTCCCAACCAGCTGGGACTACACTGGCCCCTCTCTCTTAGTTCTTATCATTTCCTATTAAACTTTATATTCGTGTCTGTTAAGCTTTATTAGACTCAGAGCTCCTCGAGGGCTCAGATACCTATAGGCTTAGTTAACAACGTTCATGGGATGACGCCTGTGGCTCAAAGGGTCAGCTGCTGGCTTCATATGCTGGAGGTGGCGGGTTCAAACTCAGTCTTGGCCAAAAACTGCAAAGAAAAAAACCAAAAAAAACAACGTTCATGGAATGAAGAGATGAACCCCCCGCTTGGCGTGTCTCTACTCTACCAGCTTGTCTCCACTTGCCACGCCCTCTCTCCTTGCCTTTTCCTCACGGTTCCCTCAAAGTAACTCCAGATGAGTGACTATGGCCACTGTCCCTGTGGAGGAAAGCTGGCTTGGTATACAGGTCTGGCACATGCACACGTGAGCACCTGCCTACACGCACACATAGGCACTTTGTGTTTCAAGTGTGATTCTATCCTCTGCCCAGTAATCCGTGAAGCCCTCCCCAGTGTCCAGGGCCAAGACCAGTCTGTGATCTAAGCCGACTCACTTTCAGATGCTGTCCCATTTAGTTCAGTGCAGCACAACTGTCTGATGAAAATACACGTATGTCTTTGCTGTTGTCAGGCAGGAGGAGCACAAGTGATAAAGGTCTGAGCAGGTGGACACCCTCCCCTTAAGATTCTAAGCCCTCTCTTAAATCTAGGGTGGATCATGGAAGCCCACACTCTCATTACACTTGCTCAACCTTCCAAGTTTGAGAAGGACTCTGTCTCAAAAGGAGCTTTCAAGAAATATAATAGTGGCTGATACCTGTAATCCTAGCACTCTGGGAGCCCTAGGCGGGAGGATTACTTGAGCTCAGGAGTTCAAGACCAGCCTGAGCAAGAGTGAGACCCCTGTCTCTACCAAAAATAGAAAAATTAGCCAGGCATTGTGGCGGGCCCTTTAGTCCCTGCTACCCTGAATGTTGAAGAAGGATGATCACTTGAACCCAGGAAGAAGGATAATTGCTTGAATCCAGGAATTGGAGGTTGCTGTGAACTAGGCTTATGCCATGGCACTGTAGCCTGGTCAACAGAGTGAGACTCTGTCTAAAAAAAATAAAGTTTAGTTATTTGCTCTACAACAGTGTTTGAGTTCCCTCTATGATGTCTTGTGCCCATCAGGGTATTTTAGTCCTGTCCAACAGAAACTGACTATGGCTAATGTGAGCCCCAAAGCAGTCCATTCAGACTATGGCATAGGGCGGCACCTGTGGCTCAAAGGAGTAGGGCACCGGCCCCATATGCCGGAGATGGCAGGTTCAAACACAGCCCTGGCCCAAAGAAAAACAAACAAACAAACAAACAAAAACTATGGCATAGCTGGTAGGACTGAGGGAAAAGATGAACCATTAGGACTTGGAGAGGACACCCTGGGATTAGTTCTGGAGATCCACACAGCAGGAACCAGCAGTCATCCTCCTTGAGGCCCATGTCAGACATCGCTTGTGACTTGCTCACCCCTCTGGGCCCCCCTTTACCACCACTGTGATCTTTCTGCAGGAGTTTGGGCCCAATGTGCACTGACAGATCTTCATCTGAAGATGAGAAGTGCTCTCGCCTCTCTCCTCCCACCCCACACTTCTCTGATTGCTGGGCACTCATGGGTGGGTTTCCCAGAGAAGCAGGGGTGCACATCCTTCCCTGGTGAGGACAGGAGCCCATGGACACTTCCCGCTGCCTTTCACTTCCCCCTAAGACTGTTCTGAGTCTCCTTCTCTACTCTTCATAAAGTTCTAATGGGCTAGAGATTCCAGCTGGGCAACTCCTGGTGTAGTTCGCTCCCCTGTCTCTCTATTCCTCCTTTTTTCTCTCCTGCTGTCTGGAATCACTTCCCAAATGCACTTCCTGCCCCCAAGTTCTAACTCAGTCTCTAAGTTCAGAGGAGCCCAGACAAAGACAAAACTCTCTCTTGAGGGTGGATTGATAACCTTGGGAGACAGACCAAGATTCAGATTCTGGCCGGGTGCGGTGGCTCACACCTGTAATCCTAGCACTCTAGGAGGCTGAGGTGGGTGGATTGCCTGAGCTCATGGGTTGGAGATCAGCCTGTGCCAGAGCGAGATCTTATATCTAAAAATAGCTGGGCACTGTGGCAGGAGCCTGTAGTCCCAGCTACTCAGGAAACTGGGGCAAGATAATCGCTTAAGCCCAAGGGTTTGAGGTTGTTCTGAGCTGTGATGCTATGGCACTCTACCGAGGGTGACAAAGTGAGACTCTGCTCAAAAAAAAAAAAAAAATACAAAAGAAGGAAAGAAAGATTCCAAATCCAAGGGAAAGCATTTAACTAGCTAGGCTCAGATGAGGGTCCACCCTGTGGCCAGACTGATGGCAGTCCCCCCAAGACTCTCCAATGATAGAAGAGTCTGTCTCCAAAGCAAATCAGGGTGGTTATCAAAATAAAGCCTCTGGCTCAGTACCTGTAGCTCAGCAGCTAGGGCGCCAGCCACATACACCAGAGGTGGCGGGCTCAAACCCAGCCTGGGCCTGCCAAACAACAATGACAACTACAACAACAACAAAAAAAAAACTTGGGTGTTGTGGCGGACACCTGTAGTCCCAGCTACTTGAGAGGTTGAGGCAAGAGAATCACTTAAGCCCAAGAGTTGAGGTTGCTGTGAGTTGTGATGCCACAGCACTCTACCCAGGGCAACATAGTGGTGTGAGACTCTGTTTCAAAAAAAAAAAGATGAGGCTCGGCGCCTATAGCTCAACTGGCTAAGGCGCCAGCCAAGTACACCTAAGGTGGTGGGTTCGAATCCCCAGCCCGGACCCGCCAAACAACAATGACGGCTGCACCCAAAAAAAAATAGCTGGGCGTTGTGGCGGGCGCCTGTGGTCCCAGCTACTTGGGAGGCGGAGGCAGGAGACTCGCTTGGGCCCAGGAGTTGGAGGTTGCTGTGAGCTGTAATGCCACGGCACTCTACCCAGGGGGACAGCTTGAGGCTCTGTCTCAAAAAAAAAAAAAGATGACACCTCATACACATCTAAACTAAACTAAACCATCTAAACTAAAATCTCTGTTCCCACCAAGGCTTCTCTGGCATTCCCTGCTTGGTGCATGGCACACTGTCCTCCCAGACGCCCAAGCCCTGTGAGGAAATCTGAACTCCTCTCTCCTTCACCATCACAACCAATTGATCTCCAACGTGGCAACTCAGCCTCCTTCCCAGTTTTTGACTCTCTCCTGCTCTCCATTTCTCTCTGTGCACATCAGCCGTCTAACCAGTCTCCTCCACTTGCTTGCTCATTTTCTGGCTCGCGCTCAAATTTGTTCCTAGCCACTAGAGTGATTTTCCTAAGCAAAAAAGTATTTCTCTGCTTAAAACTCTTGACCCGCTCCTGCAGCCCTCAAGATATATCCTGACACCTACAATGGGATAATCTTGTTATGACTGGGTCCCACTGGCCTCTCCACGGTCAGCTTTCCTTCTCCCCCGGGCGGGTTCCCCTGCAGCCACGCTGAATCATAGGCCATTCTGTTTTATCTATTCCTGGTGCCTAGAATGCTTTTCTGCAATAGTTAGTAGCCTTTCAGCTGCAAGTAACAGAAAATCCTGACTCAAACTGGTTTAAACAATTAGGAAATGCAGTCTCCCCAGGGATGGCCCTGGGCCCTGTGCGGTCAGCAGCTCAGCTATGTGGAGGAGGCAGCTCTTCCTATCGCTTCTCTGCTGCCTTGGGGATCAGATTCCTTCTAAAGCTGAATCTTCTCTGGATTGTTAGAAAGTGGTAGCAAATTCAAACCTCACACCCAGACACGACAACATTCACAGGAAGAAAAATGGACCGTGTCTGTTGTCTCTCTCTCTTTTTGTAGATAGGGTGTCACTCTGTTGCCTGGGCTAGAGTCTTGTAGTGTCAGCCTAGCTCACACACCCCTGGGTTCAAGTGATCCTCCTGTCTCGGCCTCCTGGGTAGCTGGGACTATAGGCTGTTGGACACCCAACTAGTTATTTTTTCTTTTCTTTTCTTTTTTTTTTTTTTGAGATGGAGGCTAAAGTACCTTGGTGTCATAGTTCATAGCAACCTCAAATTCCTGGGCTTAAGCAATCCTCTTGCCTCAGCCTTTGGAGTGGCTGAGACTACAGATGCCCACCACAAGGCTGGCTAGTTTTTTCTATTTTAGTAGAGACAGGATCTCAATCTTCTTCAGGCTGGTCTCAAACTCCTGAGTTTAAGCAATCCATCTGCCTTAGCCTTCCAGAGTGCTAGGATTACAGCCGTGAGCCATCTGACCTGGCCTAGCTAATTTTTTCTTTTTCTTTTCTTTTTTCTTTCTTTTTTTTTGAGACAGGTCTCACTTTGTCATCCTTAGTAGAGTGCTGTGGCCTCACAGCTCACAGCAACCTCAAACTCTTAGACTCAAGCAATTCTCTTGCCTCAGCCTCCCGAGTAACTAGGACTACAGGTGCCCCCCCCCCCACAACACCAGGCTATTTTTTTTTTTTTTTTTCAGTTTTTGGCTAGGGCTGGGTTTGAACCCACCACCTCTGGCATATGGGGCTGGCGCCCTACTCCTTGAGCTACAGGCACCACCCCAACACACCAGGCTATTTTTAGAGACAAGGATCTCACTTTAGCTTAGGCTGGTCTCAAATCTGCGAGCTCAGGGCAATCCACCTGCCTCCCAGAGTGCTAGGATTACAGGCACGAGCCACCAAGTCCAGCCCAATTTTTTCTGTTTTTAGTAGGGATAGGTCTTACTCTTGCTTGGGCTGGTCTCTTTAGCTCAAGGGATCCTCCTACCGTGGCCTTCCAGAGTGCTAGGATTACAGGTATGAGCCACTTCACGGAGCCTCTGGTCTCATTTTGTTAAGTGCTCAGAAACTTTTCTCAGAAGCCTCCTAAGCAGACTGCCCCTCACCTCACATTGGCTAGGACGGTCCCACACCTGTCCCTAAAGGAACACTCGCGATAGAAATGAGATGATGATTGGTGGAAGGGATGCTGGGTGGTTGACCTCCATGAATACCATACTTGCCTTCTTCATTTGGCTAATTTTTTTCAAAACTCAAGTGTTGGCTGGTCTGAGTGAGTAGCGCTTACAACTAATTGATCACAACCAGTTACAGACTCCTTTGGTCTTTCTCCACTCCCACAGCTACTTGACAAGCCTTTAAAAATAATAATAACAAATAAATAAATAAATAACCTCAAGTGTTACCTTCTCTGGAAAGTTGCCAACGAGTAATATTCCTCCTGTCATGTGTCTGTCCACCCTACAGGACCGTAAGCTCTTTGGTAGCAAAGAGCTGGTTCTGATGGCCTCTGTGTCCCCAGTGCCTACTTCAGAAGAAACTCAGTCCACTTTTCTTTTTCTTTTTGTTTTTTCGTGAAATGGAGTCTCACTTCATCACACACACCCCACCCCCCGGTAGAGTGCCATGGCATCATAGCTCATAGCAACCTCAGACTCCTGGGGTCAAGTGATTCTCTTGCCCCAGCCTCCCAATTAGCTGGGACCACAGGCACCCCCCCCACACACACACAACACCTGGCTAGTTTTAGAGACAGGGTCTTGCTCGAGCTCAGGTTGGTCTCCAACTCCTGAGTTCAGGCGATCCCCCTGTCTGGGCCTCCCAAAGGGCTGGGATTATAGGTGTGAGCCACCTGACACCCCGCTCAGTTCACTTCTTTAATATTTCTGTAATTAAAAGAAAAACATTTTATTCTTTAAATCAAAATGGATCTTATCATACAGTCTGTCAGCAACCAGCTCTTTCCATTTAACGATATAATATAAAAATCTTACACTTATAGCACTTTAATAGCTACGTAGTATTTCACGGTATTGATACACTGCCACAAATTATTCAACCCCTATGGATTGTCCGTCATTTAGATTGTTTCCAGTTTTCCAGCCTTATAAACAATGTTGCAATCAACTCCCTTTTACATAGATCTCAGCTACTTGTATTTCTTCCTTATGATAAGTCCCTAAGAATTGTGACTGGTTTTTTTTTTTTTTTTTTTGGAGACAGGGCCTCAAGCCGTCACCCTGGGTAGAGTGCCGTGCCCTCACAGCTCACAGCAACTTCCAACTCCTGGGCTCAAGCGAGTCTCCTGCCTCTGCCTCCCAAGTAGCTGGGACTACAGACGCCGGCCACAACGTCTGGCTATCTTTTGGTTGCAGCCATCATTGTTGTTTGGGGGGCCCGGGCTGGATTCGAACCCGCCACCTTAGGTGTATGTGGCTGGCACCTTAGCCACTTGAGCCATAGGCGCTGAGCCAATTGTGACTGGTTTTAAGAAAACAGATGGCCGAAAATTCTATCAAGAGGCATGGTCTATATCCTCTCGCCTGAAATCTGAGTGAAACTGTGTTGCTTTGATCACTAGAATAAAGCAGAAGTGACAATACATAACCTCTGAGGCCATGTCATAAACGTTCATGAAGCTGCCACCTCGGTTTCTTGGAACACTCCCTCTCAGGACTTTTTGAAACTCAGCTGACATGTGGTGAATTGCCCAAGCCACACGGAGAAGCCACAATCCCAGGTGAGCTCAACTTTCAAGTCATGCCAGTCTAGGCACCGGACATGTGAATAAAGAAGGCTCTAGAAAGAAGGTTTTGCCTCTGAACTCTTGGAGTCATCCTGAGGCCCCAGATACCATGGGGCAGAGATGAGCCATCCCTGCTGTGCCCTGTCCAAGGCCCACAGAACCCCTGGGCACAATCAAACAGCTATTGTTTACATCACTAAGTTTGGGGTGGGTGGTTATGTGACAACAGGAATGAATAAAGGAAATTTCTCTTGTAAAATATGCACACTTTTAAAATCTTTTGACTGTTTTGTTTTTTCTGGAAACAGAGTCTCACTCTGTTGCACAGATTATAGTGCCATGGCATCATCATGGCTCACAGCAACCTCAAACTCCTGGGTTCAAGTGATGCTCCTGCCTCAGCCTCCCAGATAGCTGGGACTATAGGTACCTGCTACAATACCCAGATAATTTTTCTATTTTTATTTTATTTATTTATTTATTTATTTTTGAGAAAGAGTCTCACTTTGTCACCCTCAGTAGAGTGCTATGACATTATAGCTCACAGCAACCTCCCTTGGTTCAAGGGATCCTCTTGCCTCAGCCTCTCTGATAGCTAGGATTACAGGCACCTGCCACAATGCCTGCCTATTTTTAGAGATGGGGTTTTGAACTCATGAGCTCAAGACATCCACCCACCTTGTCCTCCTAGAGTGCTAGGATTACATGCATGAGCCACTGCATCCCACCTTATTTTTTCTATTTTTAGCAGAGACAGGGTCTCGCTATTGCTTAGGCTGGTCTCAAACTCCTGAGCTCAAGGGATCCTCCCACCTTGGCCTCCCAGAATGCTAAGATTATAGGTGTGAACTGCTACACCTGGCCCCTTTTGAGTCTTTAATAATCATTAAATTAAAATGTTATAGCCTAATGCAAGAAAACATTTGTTCACTTTGAGAGACTGCCTCCGGGACACTGTGGGGAAGATGTGTCTAGGCTGTTACCTTGGACAAGCTTATTAACATGCCTGCTTTAGACTGGATTCCCTGGAAACTGAGCCTGATTTACAGACTTATGACCCAAGGTTTACTGGGTCGTGCTCTTGGAAGATGTGCCTGCAGGAGGGCAGTGAGGCAGGACTGAGCAGAGGCAGGAGCTGACCTGCAGTGGCTGGAGTGGAGGGCCCTGGCACTGAGATGCCCCTTTAGAGGTATCCTAAATTAAAGCTAGGCATTGCAGTTCCACATAAGCTAGCCATCGGCAATGGGCCACCCACTGGGAGGGCGTATAACCTTGAATGAGTACTTCTGCAGCCTGAGAAATCCCTTGTGAAAGATACAAGTTGGAGGCATCTGCAGCCAATATTCCAAGCAGCTTAGGATGGGTGCGCGAGCCCTGAAGCTGGGTCTAGGCAGAGGATCAAGGGCCCACCGCAGTCCCCTTGTGGTGCCCCTCTCCACTTGCTTCTGTGCAGCTTGATTCATCTGGGAATAGCTTCTCTAGGTTTCTGATTGTGTTTGTTTTCTGTGACACTCAAAAGAGAAGGGTTAGTGAGATGAACTACAGAACCAGCGGCAGAAGGTGACCTGAAGGCTGCAGCTGCCATTGGCTATCATCCTCCTCTTCCACTGCCTGACCGAGATCCCCCCACTTACTGCTAGCATTTCTTTTTCATTTATTTATTCACTTATTTAAAGATAAGCTCTCAGCCTGGCGTGGTGGCTCACACCTGTAATCTTCACACTCTGGGAGGCCAAGACAGGTGGAACCCCTGAGCTCAGGAGTTCGAGACCAGTCTGAGCAAGAGTGAGACCTTGTCTCTTAAAAAAAAATAAAATAGCCAGGAGTTGTGGTGGGTGCCTGTAATCCCAGCTACTTGAGAGGCTGAGGCAAGGGAACCGCTTGTGCCCAAGACCTTGAGGTTGCTGTGAGCTTATGATACCATGGCACTCACAAAGTGAGGCTCTGTCTTCAAAAAATAACAAATAAAAGAAAACAGAGATAAGCTCTCACTGTGTTGCCCAAGGTGGCCTTGAATAGCTGGGCAGCCTCCCAAGTTTCTGGGACTACAGGCATATGCTACTGTGTCCTGGGGCCAGACTGCCAGCATTTCTTCTGATTTAGGCAGCTTGCCTTGTAGAGACCCAGACCCTCAACCCTGAAGGGTCTGAGCCCTGTGCTACCATGTTCTGCTCCGGCCACGGCTGCTGTACTTGTCCAGGTACCAATAACACTGGTCGTGGCAGCAGCAGGAGAGGACCCCACCATGGATCACTGAGCATGACACATTCCCCCTGTCCTTACTATTCAGCCACACCGCCTACCTCCCACTGATGACCAGGAGTAATGGTCTCCACCAGCGTGGTGATTCCCTTCCTTAGCTCAAGGAGTTCAAACTAACCAGGCAGCAGTTGTAGTTTAAAGTTCAATGGAACTCTTTCACGTCTCCTGATGGGAACATTCCCCCTCTGGGAGCCCCAGAGGCCCAGAACCTCATGTGACAAGGACAGTAAACTCCCCTAAAGGGGATGTCACTTTGGGTGAAGTAGTACCCAGCAGCCAAAGGTAATGCCTAGGTGAGATGCTCCTGTGAACCATCAGCAGCCAATATTCCCAGAAAGTGATTAGTGCACTGGCCCTGGGCAGGGCAGCTCAGGGAAGTGCCACCACAGTATCCACTGCAGCGTCTGAGATTCACTCCTTTTCTCATGAAATGAGAATGACAATGGCTTATTGGCATAGGTATTGGGAAGGAAAGAGATAATGCATGCTACAAACCTTGGAATTGTACTCAACAAATGTTAGTTTCTATTCCCTTTCCATCAAGACCTCCGTAAGTGGTCATGTTTCCCTTTTTGCCTTGGACAGTAGGGAGCTCGTAACTTCATCTGGGGCTCATTCACAGCAAATATTCTCTTTTTATTTCTTTGGTCCTATTTGTCTTTTTTCTTTCTTACTTCTTTTTTTCTTTTTCTTTTTTCCTTTAACTAACCTTAAACACAACCTCTTTGTTATAAGCTCTTTGAACTGGAATCATGTTTGCAGAGTGGCAGGAGGTAAATAAATGCCCAGCCCAGCAGAGGAACTTGGTGCTCTGAAGATAGTTCCTTTCCCAAGAAGTAACAACGCCTCACCTGGAATACCACCCTGGCACCTTGATCAAACCCAGTCAAGCACTTCACTACTCAGTCTTTGATTTGTTTTGGCCTCTGCCAACCAACCAGCACCTAGGCGTGGGAATTCCTCCATGTAGAGGGTGACTCATAGCTCTGACAAGTTGGGAAAATACAACCAGTACTGAAAATGGGGGGATTAGTGTTATCAGGCACTCCCATCAGCCCAAGACACTGCTGGTAATGTTGATTCCTGCCTTCTTTCCAGGCTTCCCACCCCTTAACCCACCCCCAGATAGCTGAGTCAGTCATTCTACCTTCCTATTGGAAGTGAGCCATGTAGGGGACAGCATGGAGCACATGTAGCCAGGTATTATGTCTGAGCTGGGTCCTCCCTGTCCAGGCTGTCCCTCAGCTTTGGCCCTGACCTCAAGGCATCTGGGAGACTCAGGCATCGAGTCCCCAGGCTCTAGGTGGGCTGAACCAAGTGTTCTGCCTTGAGATCCCTTCCCTGTCTCCAAGCTAATCCTATGAGGTCCCACCAAGCTAATCCTATGAGGTCCCACCTCCATCCCTCCATAGGAGGTCTTGGAGTGCTGGGGGTGGGGCCAGGCCTACTATGCTTGTTTCCAAGTCAGGATGTAACACGAACCACACTCAGGCATAACACTTCCCGGGAACCACATTAGCAGCACTTTTGTGAAGGGGCTCCCTCCAGCCCTCTCCAACCATTTGTGGTTCCATGTCAAATTCGAGGTAGGTGGGTCAACTCAGTGGCTCACACCTGTAGTCCCAGCACTCTGGGAAGCCAATGCTGGTGAATTGATTGAGCTTAGGAGTTTGAGACCAGCCTGAGCAAGAGGGAGACCTTTTCTCTACTAAGAGTAGAAAAAACTAGCCAGGTGTTGTGGCAGGTACCTATAGTCCCAGCTACTCAGGAGGCTGAGGCAAGAGGATTGCTTGAGCCCAAGAATCTGAGGTTGTTGTGAGCTATGACAACACCACAGTACTCTAGCCTGGGCAACTGAGTGATACTCTGTCTAAATTCAGGGGTAGGGAGAGCATGGGATGTCCGGGGGAAGCACAGGTATTTAGCCTCCTACGGCAAGGGTCTTGCTCCCACCGCTTCTTGCTCCTGTAATCACATCATCATTGTCTAGGGGGAAGGAGCACCCAGCATGCTCCAGGAAGATGCACAAGCTCGGGCTTGGCTTCTGGGTCCTGAGGACTCCAGGAGGGAGAGCGAAAGCTATAACAGTGATGATGCTGAGTAAGAGGCTGGAGTCAGGACATCCAGATTCCAGTCTCAGCCCTGCTGCCTGCCAGCTGGGCCACCTGGTCAATCACTCTTCCTCTCCAAGCCTCAACTTCCTCCTCTGGAGAATGGGTGGAATAACTCCTACTTTTTAGGACTGTTGTGATAGCCAATGTGATCACATACAGAAACTAGTACCAGCTACCATTTTCTATTTGTTTGTTTGTTTAATTATAAGTAAATTTATTTCAGGTTAATGTGAGGGTATGAGTAATATTTGATTTTTTTAGGTAGAGTTCGTCTTGTGGTTATGTCCCACACACAAAATGTGGGCCAATGCCTCACCCTGGTTCCATTCAGTGAGAGCACCCCGAGCTTCTCCCCCCATTACCCCTCCCCCCAACTTGAATTGAAGTGAGTTTTTCTCATCCATCTACCATTTTCTTTCTCTCTTTATTTTTTGAGATAGAGTCTCACTTGGTCACCCTTGGTAGAGTGCCGTGGCGTCACAGCTCACAGCAACCTTAAACTCTTAGGCTCAAGCGATTCTCTTGCCTTGGCCTCCCAAGTAGCTGGAACTATAGGTGACCGCAACAACACCTGGTATATTTATTTTTTTATTTTTATTTTATTTTATTTTTTTGAGACAGAGTCTCACTATGTAGCCCTGGGTTAGTGCTGTGGAGTCACAGCTCATAGCAACCTCCTACTCTTGGGCTTAAGCAATTCTCTTGCCTCAGCCTCCCAAGTAGCTGGGACTACAGGTGACCACCACAACACCTAGCTATTTTTATTTTTATTTATTTATTTATTTTGCAGTTTTTGGCGGGGGCTGGGTTTGAACCCACCACCTCCGGCATATGAGGCCAGAACCCTACTCCTTTGAGCCACAGGTGCTGCCCTGGCTATTTTTATTTTTTTTAATTTATTTTTATTTTTATTTTATTTTAATTTTTTGAGACAGAGTCTCACTATGTCACCCTGGATAGAGTGCTGTGAAGTCACAGCTCACAGCAACCGCCAACTCTTGGGTTTAAGCAATTCTCTTGCCTCAGCCTCCCAAGTAGCTGGGACTACAGGCGCCCACCACAATGCTCAGCTATTTTTTGTTGTTGTTGTTGCAGTTGTCATTGTTGTTTAACTTGCCTGGGCTGGGTTTGAACATGCCACCCTTGGTGTATATGGCTGGCACTGTAACCAATGTGTTATGGGCGCCAAGCCACCTGGCACCTGGCTATTTTTAGAGACGGGGGTCTCACTCTTGCTCAGGCTGGTCTCCAACCCATGAGCTCAGGCAATCTACCCTCCTTGGCCTTCCAGAGTGCTAGGATTACAGGCGTGACCCACTATGCCCAGTCCCCATCTACCATTTTCTGATCAAACACCAGGCCAGGCACATGGCTGGCGCTTATAGCTATTATCACGTTTAATCTCCTCACAAACCTAGGACCTAGGGAGGTGATTCTCACTTGACAGATGAGGAAACCAAGGCTCACAGAAGGCCAATGACAGTATTAAGTGGGAGAACCAGGTCACACTCAGGCCTCTCCAAACCCAGATATAGAGCTTTTTTTTTTTTTTTTTT
>NW_003852461.1:1554541-1556217 GCF_000181295.1 Otolemur garnettii | reverse complement strand
CGCCTTAGCCGGTTGAGCTATAGGCGCCGAGCCTCCAGATATAGAGCGTTTAGCCACCACACAAAGCCAGCCTAAATGGGGCAGCACCTGTGGCTCAAAAGGGTAGGATGCTGGTCCCATATGCCAGAGGTGGTGGGTTCAAACCCAGCCCCGGCCAAAAAAAAAAAAAAAAACAACCAGCCTGCAGTGCCAGTACCCAGCCTGGCACACTAGAGATACTTGGTACATCTTCACTTCATTTTCCCTGTCAAATCCTCTGTAATGACAGAGAAATAAAAATGATCCTATCTTGTGAAGTGCTTTACGTATCTTGCCCTCCACCTTTACACCCCCAAAAGGATGGTATCATCACCCCTTTGAAAGTAAGGAGACTGAGACCCAGAGAGGTTGGCCAGCTCGCCCAAGGCCTCATGGTGAGGGAGTGGTGGAGCAAGGTGGGCCCCGGGTTCCCCTCACTGAGTCACTGTCTCTCCATTATAGAACTGTCTGCGAGGTTGGAACCTCATTCTCTGAACTCCCCAAATGCTGCTACCTTTTGTTTCTAGGGACCTAAAACTCCTCTTCTGGAGAAAACACCTTCATCTTTCCCCATTCCCCAGAGAAGAAACTTTTTGGCAGGCCCCTGAAGAACTCTGATGGTGACAGCGTCACACCAGGTGCTCTCAGAGCCTTTCCTGGAACAGATTATTGGAAGGGGCAGTGCTTTGGCTGTTCAAGGAAGGGCACTGGGCACAGAAAAACAATGACTCAGGAGCCAGGCTACAGCATCAGAAGCAAGTTGCTGACTTCCCACTTTTGCTGTGGCTGCTCAATGCCTGGTCCTGTTCAGCATGGTAATTTGGGGAAGGTGGGGAGGGTGTGTAGGCGGGCAGCTCTCTCTGACGGTTGGAGCTGAAGGCTTGAAGTTAGTTTCCTAAACCCACATCGACCCAGGAAACATTTCTGGGAAAGAATGCCACAGATGGTTGTGTGTGTGTGTGTGTGTGTGTTTAACAGAAGCCAGCAGCAGAGACACAGCAGGAGCAAGGGGGAGAGAGAGACAGACAGACTGAGCAAAAGAGATGAAAGACAAAGAAAGAAAAGGAGAGAGAGAAACAGAAGTCAAAAGATAAAAAAAAAATCAGTAGATGAGGTCAAGATGAAGGACAGAGAGAAGGAGGGCAGAGATCGCCAGGGAGGGGAGTGGAGGAGAGAAAGAGGTGAGGCTGGGAGGGAAGGATGGGGGAGAGGAAGAGAAAGAATGAACTCACTTGACAAATGTTTGTTGAGCCCCTACTATGGACCAGATGTCATTCTGTGCACTGAGGACAAAACAGACAAAATCTCTGTCCTCGTGGAGCTTTCTACTGGGAGAATAGAGGAACCCAGAGAAAACAGGTGAAAATCCAGAGAGAAGGTCAGAGAAAGAGACCAAGAGGGAACAACGTGGAGAGACCCAGGGCAGAGGGGAGCAAAGATGTAGAGACAGAAGAGGCAGGGACAGATGGGGATGCAGAGATGAAGCAAGTGTGCACCGTAAGACAGAGACGGAGCGGGGTGAGGTGGGGATGCCAGGGGCAGGAGCAGGACAGTGTCCCACAGGTGGAGGGAGGCAGAACCCAGTGGACTTTTTTTTTTTTTTTGAGACAGAGCCTCAAGCTGTCCCCCTGGGTAGAGTGCTGTGGCATCACAGCTCA
>NW_003852461.1:1548096-1554315 GCF_000181295.1 Otolemur garnettii | reverse complement strand
CTTTTTTTTTTTTTTTTTTTTTGAGACAGAGTCTTCCCCTGTCACCCTTGGTAGAGTGCCATGGCTTCAAAGATCACAGCAACCTCAAACTCCTGGGCTCAAGAGTTCCTCTTGCCTCAGCCTCCTCTGTAGCTGGGACTACAGGCTTCTGCCACAATGCCTGGCTAATTTTTCTATTTTTAGTAGAGACAGGGTTTCACTCTTGCTCAGGCTGATCTTGAACTCTGGAGCTCAAGCTCAAGTGCTCCACCCACCTCAGCCTCCCAAAGAGCTAGGATTACAGGTGCGAGTCACTGTGTCTGGCAGAGCCCATGGACTTTGCCTAGAGAAGCTTTTTCCCTGTAAGCCCATTCTGTGCTATTGGACTAACGCTCTCGGGTGCCCTGTGCCTTGTCACTCCTCCTCCCAGTGTCCCCTAAGGCAGTCTGTGACTAGAAAGTGAGTCTTGGGTTCCAATGACATCAGCTTTGGAGAGAGGGGGATTGGAGGCTGTGGGCTATGCTAGGGCCAAGCTCCCAGCCCAGCCACCCCCACCCTGTACCCATTGTTCCAGGCTCCCTGGCACTGAGCGGGCAGGATCCTGGGGTGATCAACCAGCATCTGCTGACTGCAGGCACTACTGCTTCAGCATAGCATGGGCCAGCTGAGGCCCAGCACAGTTCAGGACGGCTGCCTGGGACTCCCGGATTGGGTAGCCCCCAGCGAAGGACATAGCACTGAAGTGGCAGTCAGGACTCTATGGCAGGAAGGTGGGGGGGTGCCTTCTAAAACTCTCATAGCCCCAACCACCGTGCAGTGTATGGATCACGTGAGAGCAAGTTTTGGAAGAGGCTTGTGTTTGAAAGCTGGGACTTTGACGTTTGCCGATGTCTGTTTCCGTGGAAACAGGAATCAGAATCAGAGAATGAGCCTGTGAGCTCTGCTCTGGGTGCCCCAGATTGCTCGAAGGCCGCCGACTGGCGCACTCGGGGATCATCGGTGTGTCTCTGGAGCCTCCTCAGCCCCTAGCATGGGCAGACGGGGGAAGGGAAGGGATGGCTGGAAAGGAGTTGGAGCACGGGGCCCCACAGGGACACAACTGACTCGAGTGCTCAGTGCGTCTGGTGCCCACCTCTCTCCTCACCCTGCCTGGTGTCCGGCACATGGATGGAACGGAACAAATGGCTCAGATGAAGAACTTCACAATTTTCAAAACATTCATCCTTAGAATGAATAATTCTGCCAGGCTTTGCCACAAAACATGGATCCTTCATTTCCTTGACGCACATATAAACCAGTTACAAGTGAACAGGAAACAGTCTTTGGCTTCCCGTCGCACCCACAGGTGTCCATTCTGTGCCCCGAGTTCACAGGTGCTCCTGATTCACATGTGGAGGCTGCAGCAGTGCCCCACGAACCCTCCCAGGCCCCACCGTGGTACCCTAACACGCTGGCTGTCGCACGCCTCTGTGCCTTGTGCATGCTGGGTCCTTTGCCTGGGATCCCTTTACCCCTGCTGGTCTGCCTGGCAAGCTCCTACTCACCCTCCAAAGCTGCAGCTCCAAGCTTACCTCCTCTGCACAGCCCCATCCCCGGGACTGTGAGACCTCCAGGCTACCGGCTGATCTCTCCAGGTCCGCGGGTCCAGAGAGGGGTGAGGGCGCTCTCCACCTGTGCTGAGTCTGCTTTCCTCTGCCTCCTTCTTTCTTCATTCCTTCCTCTCCTTCCTCTCTCCTTCTTCTCTGAGACAGGGTCTCCCTCTATGGCCCAGGCTAGAGTGCAGTAGCAGCATCACAGCTCACTGCAGCTCAGCTCCTGGGCTCAGATGACCCTCCCGCCTCAGCCTCTCAAACAGCTGAGACCACAGGCATGTGTCACCACACCTGTCTAATTTTCTTTTTTTTTTTTGTGGAGATGGGGTCTTGCTATATGGCTAAGGATGGTCTCAAACTCCTGGCCTCAAGCAATCCTCCCACCCGTGCTAGGATTACAGGCAGAGCCTCCCCAACCAGCCTCCTCCACCTTCTCAGGGACTTCAGGCTAGTGTAGTCCTCGGCCTCCCCTGTACCTTCAGCCTTGCCCTCTCTACTGGCTCCTTTTAGTCGCTGCTCACACAGGTTCTAGTCTCTCCCATCTTCAACCAAAACAAAGCACAGCTCCTACCCGGGGTGCAGGCCTGTTTCTCCCCCTACTTCATAGCTAAACTTCTGAAAAGAGTTGTCTGCATTGCCGTCTTCCCTCCCCCCCATCCCTGTAATCTGGCTCCTTCCCTTGATGTGCTTTTAATACGGCTCTCCCCAGGCCAACTGTGCCCTTCAGAGAGCTCTCCCTGTTCCTGCTTCAGTTGCCGGACCACCCTCTCCTTGAAGCCCGGTGTTCTGGGCATGCCCCTCCCTGGACTGCCTCTCCACTCACCCCTATGGGCAGACTGTTCCTCCTCCATCAGACCTGCTGGTGCTCCTTGGAGCTTGTCTTCAGCCTCTCCCTAAGAGAGCTCATCCACTACCATTACAGAATAAAGGAGGTCATCTCAGGACCACCTTCCCTAGGCCCCTGAACCAGCTCCAGCACTATGGAGCCTTGCACTATGCCCAGAGGGGCCTCTGCATGCATCATGTCCCCTGTTATATTGTATCATAAGTACTAAGGCCATCTGGTTCCCTCAGAGGCTGCACACTCCCAGGGAGCAGCATCTCTGGCTCCCTCCTTCACACATCCATCCCCAGGTCCCAGGATAATCGCTGGCAAGCAACAGGCTGCAGAGAGGGACAGGAGCCAGGTCATGAAGGACCTTGAACTGTTTTGCTGAGGAATTTGGGCTTCATCTTGTATGAGATGGGGAGCCACTGAAGAGTTTTAAGCAGGAGCATGACACAGGCAGATGTGTGCCTCAAACACACCCCTGGCTGGTGAAGCGGGGCAGATGAGAGGGCGAGTGTTCTGAAGGCAGGGGTCAGCTGGAGCCTGGGTGTAATCTAGGGCTGGGTCACAGCAGTGAGAGTGAGGTTGGAGGGAGCACACAGAACACGGCACATGGACCAGAGAAAGAGAAGGTGCAGAGACCAGCTCCCGGGTTTCTGTCTCAGGTTAGGGAGGTGGTGGTGCCACATGCAGAGATAGAGATTGAATATTGGAATTTGATGGGGAGAAATAATGGGGCCACTTCTGGGCTCATGGCTGGAGACACAACCTGATGGAAAAGCCCTCCACTGAACAGGTAGGTGTAGGTGCTGAGCTCCAGGCTAGGGGGAAAGGTTCAAGAGTCAAGGTTCAGGTGCAGCCAGTGCCGTGTGCATGGGTGAACCTGCCCAAAGAGAGGGAGAAGGTCTGGGACAGAGTCTTCAAGAAGCCCATGGGTCAATTCCATCACTGTTAGCAAATATTTGCGCCCGTCCCTGCCGGACAGATGCTGGGTTTGGCTGTGAGACTTAGGAGCAGAGCAGATGTGAGGCTTGCATAGGTTGGCGCAGCCTCTGGCACTCCTCAATCTCTGCAAAGAATGTGCCAGGCAGCTTCTGCCCTTCATCTATGCCCCCGAATGGCAGTCGCGCCTTGGAGCAGAGCTGCTCAGTTGACTGCAGACCTGTGAATGAGAAGTAAATGGCTGTTATTAGAAGCCACTGAGATTTGGGGGCTGTGTTATGTAATGTCGTATCAGCAATAGCTTGACTAATACAAGTGTAAGAGGAAGCTGGAGAAAAAGAACCCTTAAAGGCCGACAGGAAGAGTCGTCAGAGGGGAAGAGGGAAAATCAGGAGAGAATGGAGCCCCGAGAGTGGGAGGAGCGGGTTTTGAGACCTTGGTGCCTCTCTCTGGAGCTCAGAGGTGGGGTTCCACACCACTCTGCACAATCTTTCTCAGTGTGGTGCTAGGCTCCTTTTAGCTATTCCTCAGGGCTTGCATCTAAATTCTAGGTGTTAATAACTCCTTATGCTGTGTCTTCAGGCCAGACTTCCCCCTAGGGCTCTAGACTCATCTGACAGGCTTTGCAAATTTAACCTGTCCAAGACTGATCTGGTCATACTCCCCACCCACAGACTTGCTCCCACTCGGGCTCCCCGTCTCCCCAAATGGCACCACCACACCCAGGGTAGAAGCCTGGGAGTCATCGTGGACATCCCACACCTGATCAGTTATCAACCCCAGGAAAGCTCCCATCCGTCAGCTTCTTCCCATGCCCCTGCCCCAGAGCTGCTCCTCATCCTGCAGCATGCTCCCTGCCTGCCCTCCAGGCTCACCGGCTCCAGGAGGGCTCCAGGGCACTCTGTCTGGAACAGAAACAGGTCACTCCCTCATTAAAGCCCCTGCAGGCAAGAGAAAGATCAAACTTCTTAGCCTGACACCCAAGTCCCTCAGTCGATCAGGTTAATAAACTGCAGTCCCTCTCTCTGAAGCACACTCTGAGTCCCCAAACCCCAGTCCTGCTCCAACTTCAGTTTAGATTTGGCCTCCTCCAGACAGCTTTCCTGACCCCTCCTGTCCGCCTGGGCTCACCTGGTTGCCTCCACTTAGGTATCCTCTTTGAAGTCTGGTGACATCCCTTATTGGACATCTTTGTGCCCCGCCTAAGAGCTCTCTGTCCAGTTCCCTCCCTTATTTATTTATTTATTTATTTATGTTTTGAGACAGAGTCTCACTTTGTCACCCTCAGTACAGTGCTGTGCTGTCACAGCTCACAGCAACCTAAAACTCTCAGGCTTAAGTGATTCTCTTGCCTCAGCCTCCCAAGCAGCTGGGATTACAGGCAACCACCACAACATCCCGCTAATATTTATTTATTTATTTTGAGACACAGTCTCACTTTGTCTCACTCCCACTCCCTCCCCCATAGAGTGTTCTGGTGTCATAGCTCACAGCAACCTTTAGCTCTTGGGCTCAAGCGATCCTCTTGCCTCAGCCTCCCAAGTAGCTGGGACTACAGGTGCCCACCGCAATGCCCAGCTATTTTTAGAGACAGGGTCTCAATCTTACTCAGGTGATCTGTCCACCTCGGCCTCCCAAAGTACTGGGATCACAGGCGTGAGCCACTGTGCCTGGCCTCCCCCACTTTGTAAATTGCAGTAAAATATACATAAAATTTACTTCTTTACCCATTTTTGAGCAAGTGTATAGCTCTGCTGGTATTTAAGTACATTCACCTTGCTGTACAACCGTCATCACCACCCATCTCCAGAACTTTGTCATCTTCTCAAACTGAAGCCCTGGACCCATTAAACACCAATTCCCCATTCCCTTCTAGCCAGCCCCTGGCAAGCACCATTCTACTTTCTGTCTCTTAGAATTTGGCTACGTTAAGTATCTCACATGAATGGAATCATACAGTATTTGGCTTATTTCACTTAGTATAATGTTTTCAAGGTTTGTTCATGTTGTAGCATGTCAGAATTTCTTTCTTTTTTTTTTTTAGCCCTGTGCATTGGTTCACACCTGTATTCCCAACACTCTGGAAGGCCTAGGTGGGAGGATCCCCAAAGTTTAGGGGTTTGAGACCAGCCTGAGCAAGAGTGAGACCCCTTTCTCTACTAAAAATAGGAAAACTGAGGCTGTGATCTATGACACCACGGCACTCTGCCCAGGGCGACAGGTTGAGACACTGTCTCAAAAATAAATAAATAAATAAGTAGGGCTCGGCATCCGTAGTACAGTGGTTATGGCACCAGCCATGTACACCGAGGCTGGCAGGTTCCAACCCAGCCTGGGCCAGCTAAGCAACAATGACAACTGCAACAAAAAAGTAGCTGGGCATTGTGGGGGGTGCCTATAGTCCCAGCTACTGGGAGGCGGCGGCAAGAGAATTGTTTAAGCCCAGGACGTTGAGGTTGCTGGGAGCTGTGACTCCACAGCATTCTACCAAGGGCAACATGGTGAGACTCAGTCTCAAACATAAATTAAGTAAAATAAAATACAGTACAATAAAATAAATAAAAATAGAAAAACTAGCCGGGTGTTGTGGTGGGTGCCTATAATCCCATCTATGTGCGAGGCTGAGGCCTGAGGACTGCTTAAGCCCAAGAGTTTGGAGTTGCTGTGAGCTACAACGCTACGGTACTTTACCCAGGGTGACAGAGTGAGACCACCTTTTGTCTATTCATTTGTTGATGCACAGTGGAGTTATTTTCATCTTTTGTCTTCTGAATAACGCTCAGAAAGACAGGGTCTCACTGTCCCTCTCAGCACAGGCATGAGCCACCACACCCGGCCTTCCCCTTTTATTTTATTTTATTACAGGCATGAGCCACC
>NW_003852461.1:1546834-1547910 GCF_000181295.1 Otolemur garnettii | reverse complement strand
TGTACTGGTTTCTCAGTGGCTGTACCATTTCATAGCTCAACAGTGCCCGAGGATTCCAATTCCTTCATCATACTTGTTACCTTCTGGGGCTTTTGGTTGTTTGTTTTTTGTTTTCGGTAATAGATATCTTAATGGGTGTGAAATGGTCAGCTCGGGTTTCACTCTGGTCCTTGCTGCAGTGTTACCTGACAGCATCTTCTCTTAGCCATGCCAAGGAGTCCTTGTGTCCTGCCCTGGGGTTTCTCTGACACCATGGCAAGGGATTCTGACGGAGCTCCTGGGCATTCTGTTCCTGCCACAAGGACCAGCTATCAATAACCTCCCCTGGCAGGGCTCCTCCCTGCCACCCAGACTGCCTTCTCCTGCTCGGAACATTCCTCCTCTCCTTTGCAAGGTTAATTCCCACACTTCCTCTAGAGCTCAGAAGTCACCTCCTCAGAGAAGCCCTCCCTGACCACCCAGCCTCCCTACCAGATCAGACCCGCTGTTATTTGCTCTATTACTTGCTCCTACAGCATCCTCTACCGATTCTTCCCAGCACTTGGCACAGCCGGTAACGACATATTTATTCGTGTCCCTTCTGAGTTATCCCCTGCCTTTCCTGCTGGGCCGCAAACTCCGCATGGGAGAAGATGACTGTCTTGTTCACCCTGACCCCTACCGTGATGCCCAGCCCATCCATACTGGATATTCAGGAAGCCTTTGTTTAATGAATTATTTTATTTGAGGCGTAATCATTTTTATACTGAGTACCTGTTCTAAAAGTGGGGATAAGTGCTTGAGTTCTAATGAAGAAAACAGGTAGGATCGATTAAGTAAACATATAAGGTAGCGATGGTTGCTGTGGAAAAGGCAGAGCAGGATGGGGCCAGATGCCATTCTGTAGAGGTTACTAAGGGGGGTGGTCTCTAGTGCTGGGGACCTAGAGGAACTGAGGAGGGAGCAAAGCCTTTACCTGGGAGAAAAGTGCTCCAGGCAGAGGGAACGGGAAGTGCAGAGGCATGACAGCGGATTGAGCTGTGCTGTCCACAGCCTCTAAGGGAATGGAAAGGGTACCTGCAGGCCAGGGGTACCTG
>NW_003852461.1:1544769-1546398 GCF_000181295.1 Otolemur garnettii | reverse complement strand
TTTTTTTTTTTTTTTTTGGAGAGAGTCTCAAGAGATTCAAGTGATTCTCTTGCCTCAGTCTCTGGAGTGGCTGGGACTACAGGCCCCCACCACAATGCCTGGCTATTTTTAGAAATGAGGTCTGGTTCTGCCTCAGGCTGGTCTCAAACCTCAGGCAATCCACTTGCTTTGGCCTCCCAGCGTGCAAGGATTACAGGTTATGAGCCATCATGTCCTCCTCTGTTTTTGTTTTTAAGACAGAGTCCCACTTTGTCATCCTCGGTAAAGTGCTGTGATGTCACAGCTCCCAATAACCTCTTTGGGCTGAAGTGATCCTTCTTGCCTCAGCCTCCAAGTAGCTGGAACCATAGACGAGTACCACCACACTCAGATAGTTTTTCCTATTTTTAATAGAGACAGGGTCTCACTCTTGCTCAGGCTGGTCTTGAACTCCTGAGCTCGCTCAATCTGCCCGCCTTGGCCTCTCAGAGTGCTAGCATTACAGGTGTAAGCCACGGTACCCGAACTGTAGGTGCTTCCCGATTGAACTAAACCCACTCTATGTATTGCTTAAAACCTGTTTTGCTATGAAAGGTAGCTCAGTATAAGTACCTGTCCATTGGAAGATATTTCAAAACGTGTTTTATTTTATTATTATTATTTTTTTTAGAGACAGAGTCTCACGTTATTGCCCTTGGTAGAGTGCTGTGGAGTCAGCAACTCCTCGGCTTAGGCGATTCTTCTGCCTCAGCTTCCCAAGTAGCTGGGACTACATGCGCCTGCCACAACGCCCGGCTATTTTTTGTTGCTGTTTGGCCGGGGCCAGGTTTGAACTCACCACCCTTGGTATATGGGGCCGGCGCCCTACTCACTAAGCCACAGGCACCACCCAACATGTTTGATTTTATTTATTTGAGACAGAGCCTGAAGCTATCCCCCTGGGTAGAGTGCCATGGCATCACAGCTCACAGCAACCTCCAACTCCTGGGCTCAAGCGAATCTCCTGCCTCAGCCTCCCAAGTAGCTGGGACCACAGGTGCCCACCACAACGCCTGGCCATTTTTTGGTTGCAGCCATCATTGTTGTTTGGCGGGCCTGGGCTGGGGATTCGAGCCCTCCACCGTGTATGTGGCTGGTGCCTTAGCTGCTTGAGCCACAGGCGCCGAGCCAACATGTTTGATTTTAAACTTAAATCCACTTCCTTCTTCCTTAGCACCTCTCTGTTTGCTGGCTCTGTATGTTAATAACACTAGGAATAACCCTTTTTTAAAATTTTAGAGATATTTCTCCAATTACTATCTCCACTGCATCCCAACCAACCTTCCAAACTGGGTACACTGACCAATAGCCTAGGGAGTGGTTCTTACTTTGTCCTCCCAGCCTGCCTTTGGCATGGACTTTGACAACCCATCACTTGTTCAAAGTTGAGCTGTGAGGCAGTGAAGTTGGCCTCTGGCAGCTGTAGTTGTGCTCCTCCCGTGAAGGCCCCTGATCCCTTGGGGAAACTTCTGCTAAACCAGGCTGACCAGCCCTGCCAGAGCCTGCCTTGGGGAGCAGCCCAAGGTTCTGATCAGAGGTATCTCCATGCAATTCCAGGACTGAGTGTGCCGGGTGGAGGAGGAGGATGGGCTGGATGCTCTGCTTCCATCC
>NW_003852461.1:1536644-1544500 GCF_000181295.1 Otolemur garnettii | reverse complement strand
TCCCTCTTCCCTGTTCCCACCTCACCTGTCTGCCCCTCCACATCTGGTCACGCAGTCTCACTTGTCTTTCTGTTCCTTTTACCATTGTTGCTGGGCCCCAGCAGTCCCCAGGTTAATGACAATCATTCTCTGACCCTGAAGAGTCATATTCCCAAAGGGTAAATCTATGCAGTGTGGCCAATAATAGTCATGATCAAGGGAAGGTTACACCAAGGAAAGGTACACTGGAGCCAGACTGGGATTTCAGAGAGGGGATCTTGACGAGGCTCTCTGAAGGGGCTGCCACCTGGCTAGATTTTAGCAGGATTAGTAGGAGTCTGTCACAGGAAGAGGCCCTGGACAGGGGATTGCACAACAGGGTACGCTCCGTGGGGTAAGGATTTTTGTCTGATTTATTATCCGGTGCCTAGAACAATATTTGGAACGTAGTAGGTATTTAATAAACAAGTCCTAAAAGAAAGAAGGAAGAAAAGAAAGGAAGGACAGGAGGGAGGGAAGAGGAGAGGGAGAGAGAAGGGGAGAGAGAGAGAACAGGAGTCTGGGGTGGATGTGTGAAATGGCATGGTCATTCTGCCAACTGAAAGTACAGGAGTTCCAGGTGGCTGTAGCTTAGGTGGGTGGGGCCAAGCTGAGGGAGTGGCCTGATCTAATCCTATTATTGGTGGTGTCCATGCCTTATCTCTCCACTAGGCCCAGAGTGCTTTGGGGATAGGGTGATTTTCTTCCTCACTAGGTCTCTGGGTAGCTCCTGTGTCTATACTGAGTGTTAATATACACACAGGTATTCAAACTGTGCTGTGTGCTGGATGACTCAGACTTAGCCCTCCCAGTCTGGTGGGGGTAGACAGACAGTAAACAAGTGGATACACAATGGATGGGAGGAGTAGAGAGCTACTATGGAGGTTCAAGCAAATAGACAAAAGCAGAGGGGCAGAAGGATGGGTTTTGCCGCAGGAAAGGAAAGCAAGGCGGTTTTCATGGGGGGAGACGGCATTAGAGGGGATGTTAAACCTTAAAAAAATGTTGAGGAAGGAAGTGGGGACAGGAGGCACCCCAGACAGAGAGACATCAGGCCTAAAGACATGGCTCAGGAGAGCTGGGGACTGGAGGATCAGTGAGGACCTTGAATGCTGTTCTTGGGTGTTGAGACTTGCTCCTGATCCCCTCACATTTTAGATGATTGGCCAGCAGCTGCGCACCTGCTGAGTGGTCTTGCTTCCATGGAACCCTTTTGGTCAGCAGCAGGGAATGAAGGGGTGGATAAAACCCCCCCTTGCGCTACCTGCTTGGGCCTTTTCACCATTTCTTTCAGCACCATCACTAACATACCAACCCACAGAAGCCTCATTCTGTGTCAAGCCCCAGCAAAGGGCAGATCACAAGGACTGAAGGCCTGGCACAGGGTCTCCAAACACTACCTTCTCCCTTTGCCACACCGGTCTGGAAGGAGGTACTAGCCCTTTTTCCAGGAAGAGAAAAATAGAGAGGAGCAACCTTAAGAGTCAGGGGACATCAGACTATCAGGAAATATTAAAGATATTCTACCCCCCCCTTGCCATTTGTAAGATGAGGAAACTGATGTGCAAATAAATATGTTCGTGCTGCAGCCCTGATGTTGACAGGGCATGGACAACCTGATGGCGGATGTACCAGGGCTGGAGAAAGGCAGTGTTTTTCTTTCTGACCCACACTCACAATTTGTGTAGACACAAGATGAGTCAGGTTTCTTGCGAGTCAGTCTGTGGACAAGCCATACCTCGCCATTCCTAGCCCATCAAAAACAGGAGGAAGTCGAGGGAAGGTATGAGCAGACCAATTTAATTAGTGTGGGCTGTAAGGTACCTTAAGTTAGCCCTATTAAATTAATCGCCTAGGGGAAAAAATAACTGTAATTATTTCCTTCTCTCCCGTATCGTTGTATTTCAACTTCCTTCCAACCTCCATGTTTCCCTCATTCACAAAACAACCTTTAAAGTAGGGGCTAACACACAGACCCCCATAAACTAGGGTTCAGTGTTCCCTTTTTTCTGCCCCTTTCCCCTGTGAGCTCTGAGTCTCAGCAGAGAGCAGTCCAGAGGTGTCCGCAGGGCCTGGCTGTATTCTAATGTAGGGAGGCTGTTACACTGAGTAGAATATTATTCCAAAAATGCACCCCGAGTCTCCTTCCTGAACCTATGCAGATCTATTTGCTGCGAGGCATTTCTTTTAAAAGCCCCCTTTTCTCTCTTCTACAGATTAAAATAAGCAAACTTTAATGGTAGGGAATTATTGTTTATTTTGTTGAAACCTAGTTCTGAGTTTTCCTAGTTGAAACGTGTTTTCCCCAGGACACTGACCTATCCTTTAATTGTTTGGTGCGAGGCATGTTAGGGGGAGGGGCGTTACTTGTTTATTGGAACAGCGCAGTTAAAAAAAAAAAAATCAACCTAGGCTAACAGTTTCAAGGCTCCCCTAAAGATGTATCCAAACAGGCAGCCAATCAGCGCTTACACAGCTTTTTCTGCTTGACTCTTTTAAAGAGACAGTGCCTACAGTGTTTTATCACATTTAAAGAGAACCGCGCTCTAAAAACAGTGTGAAAATGGGGGAGCCTTCCCTTATTTCGCCGGTTTCTGGTGTTAAGACTCTCTAATGAGGAGCACACAGCGTCTTCTGGGTTCTCAGCGTTGGCAGAAAGCAGCAAATAGCTGGGTCATTCTGCTAGCCCCCCCTCAATTTCCCATTGTACACCTGGGTCACTGACAATGGAAGCTTCCCCTCCCCCCACGCCTGACTCTCGTCTCCCACTCCCCAATTTAGCTCCGTTTATTTGAAGTTTGCAGATTTGTGTGGCGTGTATCCCGCGTCGCGGGGCGCTCAGGTGACGCCCCCCCCATCCCCTTTCCCTACTAAAAGCCGAAGGCTAACTTGCCAGGGCTGGCAAACCTTGGAAATCCGGGAGAAATCACTCTCCCTCCTCTTTGCCCAGGTCCCCTGTCCCCTCCCCCAGACTCCCCAAAGCACGCCAAGGGCCATTTTCGCGCGGCTCCACTTTGGGGTTTTCCAAAGTATTTTAATGATCTAGTAAAGGAGCTGCCGCGCGCCTCGGCGCCGGCTTCAGCCGCCCAGCTCTCAGCGTGGAGCCCCGGGCCGGGCGCTCGGAAGCCAGACTGGGCGAGAAGGAGTACCGGGGCGGGGCGGGCTGGGGGCCGGGCAAGAGTCTGGGGAGGGGGTCGGGTAGAAGCCCAAAGGGAGGACAGCCAGGAGAGGGAGAGATAAGGGCTGGGCGGGCGCGGGCCACAGCGGGGGGAGGTGAGGGGCAGATAAGGGAGAAGGACGTGGCGGGAGGGAGCGAGCGGCGTCCGCTGGGGGTCTGCACCCCCCCCTCGAACGCTGCCGCAGCGCCCCCCACCCCCACCCCGGGGGTCCACGCCGCGGGGAGCGCTGGTCAAATCCCCCTCTTCGGCGGTGCCAGAGACCAGAGCGCCCCCAACCCGATTCGTGTCCCCCCAGCCCCAACTACAGAAAAGAGGCTCGCGCCCCTGGACACCCCTAGCTCGCCCGCAGGAGCGGGGAAGCGACTCCGCGGAGGCGGCCGCAGCGGGGACTGCCGTGGCCGGGCGCTGACAGGGCGTCCCTCCAGGGCCGGCCCGGACCCGCCCCCGCGCGCGCGGATTGGCCCAGGCGGCCATCAATCGCTGGACGTTGACGCCCGCCTCGCTCCCTCGCCCGGGTAGCCACGTTCGGTTGAGCTCCGAGTAGACCAGCGGCAGCGGCGGCAGCAGCGGTGCCGGAGGCGCAGAGGGCGGTGCAGGCGGAGCCGGGCGGGCGCGCAAGCGAGCGGCCGTGCGGGCGGCGGCGGCGGCACCCCAGGCCGAGCCGGCGCGGGAGGAGTTCCAGGGCGATGGGGCCGCGGCCGGGGCTGACGCTTTGACAGCTGGAAAGAGCGCGGAGCCAGCGCCTGGGGGGGAGGGAGGGGAGCGCGGCGAGGAGAGCGCGAGCGAGCGAGCGAGCACCGGGGAGGGGTCCGGGAGCGAGGGGGCAGCTCGGGAGAGCCGGAGCGGTAGCAGCGGCGGTGAGGCTCGGCGCCCTCTTCTCTGCAAACCATGTTTGCCAAAGGCAAAGGCTCGGCGGTGCCCTCGGACGGGCAGGCTCGGGAAAAGTAAGCCCTATTTTGCAAGTGGCGGCCGCGCCGCCGCCGGGCTGCGGGCGGGCGCTGGGAGGCAGGTGGGCCCTCGGGTCCCGGGTCCCCGCGCCGCCTGCCTGGCCCCTTCCTGAGGCCGCGGCGGGCAGCGTGGGAGAGCCCATTGTTGGGAGCCGGCAGAGGTTGGGGTATTAGGGAAGGGGCGGTGGGGGGAGTCGCCGGGGAGGGGACACTTGGTGGCCGCGGGTTGGGCCGGGCGCAAAGCCCCGAGGCGAGGGGTGGGCGAAGTCCCACGAGTGAGACTGGGCGCTCGCCCGGGCCAGGCGCTCGCCGCGGTGGCTGCACTTTGCCCACCGGGCGCGGGCAGGGGGCGCGTGGCTTTTGTAGCCCCGAAGGCTCCTTTTGTCCGCCCGCGGCGTGAGGAGTGCGTGCCGGGGGCTTTGTTCGGCCGGGAGCGCTCTCCCTTCCCTGCTCTCGGTCTCGCCGCCGCCGGTTCCGCGCCCTGCAGGGCGCCGGGCTGGGCATGGACGGCGGCGCCGGCTTGGCCCCAGGCTTGGGGGACAGTTGTTTCGGGGCGAGGTGGTGAGGGTAGCGCTTTGCTGCCCTCTCCAGAGCGCGCCAAGTACCCGGACTCCAGGGCTGAGTCTCCCCGGACCTCCGAAGCTGGGGAGAGGGTGGCAAGAAAGAGAGTCGGAAAAAGGAGGGTGGCTGTGGGGTTGGTGGCTTTCGAGTTTGAGAGACCTGGGTGGGTTTGGCCACTTGGAAGTTCAAGTTTGGGGGCCAGTCTTCCAGCCCTCATACCTTGAGGTAATGCGTTGCTGGTCCTCACCCCTTAACTTTGCACCCTGTAGTCAGCGTGGGGTGAGTTAGTTGCTACCTCTCTCTGGTCAGGACCACAATGGGACAGCGCAGACAGGGCTCAAAGCTGGCTGGCAAGGTCCAGGAGCGAGCGCCCGATGTGATCTGACGCCTTCTCTCTCTTTCTCTTTGCCCTCTGTCCACTTTCCAGGTTAGCTTTATACGTCTACGAATATTTACTGCACGTTGGAGCACAGAAATCTGCACAGACCTTCTTATCAGAGGTGAGTGGGACTCCCCCCAGCATCCAGTTTCTTGACACCCCTTCCTCACTGTTCTTAGAGCCTTTGTTTTCAGGAGCAGTCACTGTGGCCACCATTTTGAATTTTTATCACCTTTTGGCATTTATTGTTACTTGGTCTTCACAGCCTTTTGGCTCTGGGAAGCCCCCGGCCCACCCCCTTAGCTCTGCTCCTCTAAGCTTTCTCCTGTTTTCTCTTTTCCAGATTCGATGGGAAAAAAACATCACATTGGGAGAACCGCCTGGGTTTTTGCATTCGTGGTGGTGGTAAGTTTGTGTGATAGTTTTGTGCGTGTGTTTGTTTTGTTCTGAGCCCTGGGTCCAAGTGGACAAAGACAGAAAGCCTGGAGCGGGCCCTCTACCCCTTTGCCTTCAGCTTTGCACAGAGCAGGGCACCTTTGGGGCATCCAGGCTGAACTGGGCCAGAAGGAAAAGGGCAGAGGAGGATGCTCCTGAAAGTTTTTTGTAAAAAAGCAGCTAAACCTGCAGTGTTGGAGTAGAAACTCTTTCTCCATTTTCATCTCACTCTGGGGCATTAGGCAGGGGGCTTGGAAAATCCTTGAAGGATTTTTGTCAATTCTGCATGCTGCTTTAATTAGAGGAGTGGGGGTGGGGCGGAGTGGAAGGGATACCAGGTCTGTTTTACAACTGGCCTGTCCCTTCTGTCGTCTTCTATGAGCTAAGAATCTTAAGAGAGGACATCTACTGGAGCCTTCTCATGGCTCCCTGAGAAAAAGCAAGAGAGGGCTGCCACTTCCTTTAAAGACACTGATTCAGACTCACTGGCCCTTCCTTTCCTCTGTGAGTTAACCCGTCCCCCTCCCCAAGCATCCCCAAAACCACAAAGCTTCATTTTACCAAGAACTTAACTGGTCAGAGTCTACCTCCTAGAGCTGTAGTGAGGGGTTTTCTCTCTGTGACTCTCTAACCTGGCCTCTGGGCTCTGTGGTTATGGAGGTCAGCACAGGTCTGGTCTGGGTTAGGTGTGTGGCGGTCAAGAGGGAGGCTTAGAGCCAGTGGGAGCCAGTTGCCGGGAGTGTGTGACCTGGGTGTGCTAGGGGACCGATTACTGGAGTCTTTGACATCCTTTTGAAAAGGAAAAGAAAAGCAGAGTGGCTTTTGATATTTTGGTGGAGTTCAGGAAAATGTAGTGTCCTGTCGTTGGGATCTTAGCACGTTTACCTGATTGCCAGCTCGGGTTACTGTTTCAAGTCTCTTTGAACAGCAGGAGGATGAAGTGTCTGTTCTAACTTGTGCAGAGAAAATGAGTTTTTAATTACTTCTGCCAGCCTCCGAACTGCCGGTGTTGGAGACATTTGTGTGGCCTGAGGATTCCACCTGTAGGAGTAGGTGATAGGTTTTCTGTGTGGTCTTTGGAGGGAATAGGTAGATGGGGTTGGTGGGATCTGATTGTCTTGCATCTTGCAGAAATTTAGGTTTATGAGTGAAGGTTACTTAGAAAGGGCTGGGGAATTTGTAGTCTTACAAACCTTTAATGTGTGGAATTAATCAAATGTATGAAGCTCCAGAAGGCAGGAAGGAATGTTCTTTGGCCCCCCTCTGCAGCTAGTAAAAGTCCCCGATTTTCCCGTTATACCCAGAATCCCCTGAAGTGGCTCCATCCTTGTCTCAGCCCCAGGAATGCAGTCTGTTGTGCTGGGCTCAGGCGGTGGTAGCTCTGAGTAATTGTGCCTGTGGTCCTGGTTGTTAGAAGTTGCCTCCTGCGATTTGACACTGAGCAAATGACCTCGGCTTTTTGGAGCGGGAGGAAGCAGTGGAGCTGATCTGGTGAGGACAGCTTGCATTATTCACACACCTTGAGGGAGATGCTTGTTTGACAGAGCTGGCTGGCTGTGATGGGGACAGGAGCCCTGGACTGGGAATGGGACCTTGGTTCTGATGCCCACTTTACCCATCATGTTGGTTCTGTCTCTAGGCCTTGGGCTTCTAATCTGAAGAGTGTCTAAAGCCTCTTGTTCATAATGCCAGTGACTTGTCTATGTTTGTGTCTGGCTTTTACTGGTTGACAGAGAATTTGCGTGTTTGTTCTCACTTAATGCAGAGTGTTGGAGTGACCATACAAAATCATGCTGGGGAGTGAGGCAGATAATTCTAGGCCTGCTCCCTTTCTTTACAGGTGCTTCTGTGAAGAGGGCTCTCTGTTTCCATGGGAAGGGACAAGATCCTTGGTTGTCCGTAACTCCTCCCTTGGCTCCTTTATGTGTGTTTTGGTGGGTAGGGGAAAGAGTGGCTCTTGTGTAAGATTTTCTCGGGGGAGGGATTGGATGGGAATGGGGGTAAGGCGGGAAGAGGAAGGGTGTCGGCTCTGGGATTAAGAACCAGTGAGGATTTCTTTATGGCCAGAGTTGCCCAGATTGCCACAAATATGAATCATAGTTGGATTTTGACTTTGATGCTTGAACCTTTTTATGAGGCACAGCCATTGTGGTTTCAGGTGGTAAAAGGGATACAGAAGACACAGGCATGGGTTCCTACCCAAATTTCTACCTGTTCCACCAGGGCATCTGTGAGTGGGTTGTATCCTCTCTGAGCTTCAGTTGCTCCAGGAGAGCAAATTGCCTACCTTACGGTATATGGCAGACACGAACAGTATGGGTTTGAGCCATCTGGCAC
>NW_003852461.1:1534405-1536613 GCF_000181295.1 Otolemur garnettii | reverse complement strand
TTGTTATTACAAATTAGTGGCTTGGCAGGAGAGGTCGAATCCGTTTTGTTTTCTAGGCTGATGTTGCCCGATAGAGGCTGGCGAGGTGGGGTTGAGCCTTTGGGAAACCCGGTACCGTTAGCACAGGCGTTGTGCACTTGCTGTTGTGTGCACGAGTCATAATTAGAAACTTGATCTTATTTTGTTTTTCAACTTGCAGCGTATTTTGGGACCTTTACTGTGCAGCTCCTGAAAGGAGAGACACTTGTGAACATTCAAGTGAAGCAAAAGCCTTTCATGATTACGTGAGTAACAAATTTTTAATCCTAGCAATAATTACAGGGTTGGATGGCTCTAACTTCTTTAGTACCAGAAGCAAATACACAGCCAGTTGGCAGTGGTCTTTAATTTCTCTTTGCTTTTCTGTTCCCCTTCCCACCTCCCTGCTGCCCTCCCCACCACACCCTCTTCCAACAGCGTTCTAACTTGGCGAATGGTGTTTCATAATGTTGCAGTTATGCAAAAGAGTGCAGATCCCTATCTGGAGAATTAAATGGTGTTGTGCAGGACTCGGAACCGTGCGAGGTTTACATTTACAGTGGACAGTTAGCTGGGAGGGGACAGAGCCTTTTTGGTATTGGTTTAAGAAAAAAGTGACTACGACCAAGAAGAAAAAAAGAAAGCCAATTATGAAACTTGCGTTTTGGTGTAGAAGGGGTGGTTGAACGAGAATTTGGTGAATTTGGTAGAAAGGACTGTTGCTGAACTTTGTAGAGCGTGATCTTTCAGTTTATGGGGTGTGTGTGTTTGGTAAGGGGCTTAAGTTGTATACACTAAGATGACGTGTCTTCTGAGACCGTCAGCTACTCTGCAGTGCTGTGCCTGAAATAGTCTGATGAAGATAGTTAATTTCATCAGGTTCAAGTATTTTTTTCCCCGTCGTTTACTTTCTACCTGGATGAATTTCTTTGGATTTATGAAATTATTGCAAGAGAGATACCAACCCTGTGTCCATCTCCCATGGCAATACTCTTCAAAAAAAAGAAAAGGGCTTCAGACCTCTGTTGGAGTCAGACCTAATGTTCTAACAACATAGGTTAGGATATGTCTGGGGGAGTTGGAAGGGGTAGTGTCTGAAGGTCTTCTGTGGCGTCCCTCCAGGTCCTGTTCCTAGTGGCCTGCAGATGGTTAAGTGTGTGTGTGTGTGTGTGTGTGTGTGTGAGAGAGAGAGAGAGAGGTCTGTGCACACAACAGGTGTGATCTGTTTGGTCTTGTTCTTTTGCATGAAGTGGGTAGGAATGGTTCTGGGAGTCCATGGGGGTTGGTTTCTTGACTGTCACCAGGTTCCCACCTGCTTGGCCAGGTCCTCTGAGTTCTTTGCATGCAGAGGTTGAAACTGGCCTAGGAGACCATAACCTTCCTGGTTAAGTTTCACAAATGGTCAGATCCCATTACCATGAATGTCTTCACGGTGAAATTTCTCCTGTAATAGGAGGAGTCAGAGACTTACCTGGAGGCCCCTACTGGTTTCATGATACAGTTTTGTTGTGAGTGAAAAGTTAGTGCCTTTATAGCAGAATACAGAGGAAACTGACCAGTTCTTTTGTGCTCATCAGGGTTGAAAAAGAGAAGCTGGTGAATGGTACTTCTGGCCTGGTAAACTTTTAGTAGTGAAAGGAGAGGTGACTGAGTCACTTATGATGTGGTTCTTATGGGAAAATCTCATGATGATGGGCGGCACCCGTAGCTCAGTGGGTAGGGGGCCGGCCACGTACATCCAGGTGGCAGGTTCAAACCCTGCCCAGGCCAGCTAAAACAATAACGACAACTGCAACAACTACAAAAAAATAGCCGGGCGTTATGGCCGATGCTGTAGTCCCAGCTACTTGGGAGGCTGAGGCAAGAAAATTGCTTAAGCCCAAGAGTTTGAGGTTGCTGTGAGCTGTGACGCCACGGCACTCGACCGAGGGTGACATAGTGAAACTCTGTCTCAAAAAAATAAAAACAATCCCTGATGATCACAGGGTTTCTGAACTGGAGGTTGGGGGAGGCTAAGAGGTACAGCAGCCACATAAAAATAGTTGGTGAGGCTGGGTGCAGTGGCTCACGCCTGTAATCCCAGCACTTGGGAGGCTGAGGCCAGTGGAATTCCCGAGCTCACAGGTTCAAGACCAGCCTGAGCTACAGCGAGACCCCATCTCTAAAAAAGTAACTGGGGGTTGTGGCAGG
>NW_003852461.1:1533378-1534233 GCF_000181295.1 Otolemur garnettii | reverse complement strand
GTTGGTGAATTTGTGCTTTATACCTAGTAAAAATCTTGTGGTTTTAAAAAATGTTTTTGGGGCAGTGCCTGTGGCTCAAAAGAGTAGGGCACCAGCCCCATATGCTAGAGGTGGCGGGTTCAAACCTAGCCCTGGCCAAAAACTGCAAACAAAAAAAAAATGTTTTTAAACCTGTGGATGGCCCACACTTTGTTGTTCGTCTCTGACTGCTGTGCAAAGTGGTTTTATTTTAGAGTAGGGACTTGGGGGGAGGGGTATGCCTATTTCAAACCAGTCTTCAGTCTCTTGATATAGAAGATCTATGCTATGTTTTGGTGGTATCTGTCAGAGAAGTTGAGATTTAACTAAGTTTGGTGCTCTAGTAAATGTGAGACTCTTTGTGGCAACGTGTGGTAGAGTCTGCCATCTTTAAACGATATGGCTCGCATGGGGGTTCGCTTTCCGTTATTTGCTAAGGATGGACAGTAGAATTGCGTAGAGATTGTGAGATAGGCGCTGCCATTTAGAAGATGCTGTTAAGAGATGAGGTCCTGTGCACGGAGGTCCACGATGCACAGGTTTGGGAATCAAAACCTGTGTTCTTGGCTTGGGCTCTGCTGCGTCCTGTGGCCTGCGTGTCAGGTCATGTGGGAGGAGGGATGCAGTGATGAATGGGGATTGTGAAGGGGTTCCAGGGTGGCAGCAGAGAAGCGGCTGGAAAATTCAGAAATACTTAAGAAAATTAAGAAAAGGAGCCCTCTTTTGTGTTTGTTCTTCTCAGATCTTCCTCTCATTTCTCCATTTAGTGGCTACCATCTTGTTAACCCTCATTCCCCCTTGCTAGAATCATTGCAAGAGCTTCTTTTTTTTTTTTTT
>NW_003852461.1:1525025-1532757 GCF_000181295.1 Otolemur garnettii | reverse complement strand
AGCCCAAGAGTTTGAGGTTGCTGTGATATTTTACCTAGGATGGCAGAGTGAGACCTGTCTCAAAAAAACAAAACAAAACAAAAAAACTCAACCTGTGCAAAGCCCCTTTCGGCAGCTTTCCATGTGCTGGGCCACTGTGCTAAGTGCTATAAGTTCGGTCCCTTATTTCATCCTGCCGGTGACCCAATGAGAGAAGGCGTCTTGTTAACTCCACTTTACAGATAAAGAAACTGAGACACAGAAAGGTTAGTTCCCAGCTGGTAAGTTTTGAGTTAAGAGTGTACACACAGGTCATGACTGCTTCCAGAACGGGTGTTCTAGACACTGCCTGGCTGGGCCTCACAGGCCCATGGCAAATAATGTTTGTTTGTGCCATTCCAGCTAACTTCTCACTTAGGGTCCTCTTTTTGGCTGCAGCTTACGAGTTTTTTCCATGGTAGAGATCACGAACTATTCATCTCTGTGGCCCCAATAATACCTCACACGTAGTAGGGACACTTGCTGGTCGGGTGAAGGAGTTAAGGTAAAGGTAAGAGTGAATAGGTAATTTGAGGTCAGTGAGTAACTCAGGCTGGAACAGTCAGTGGAAAATTGGAAGGTGTTCTTTTGGTGACTCAATTTTTGTGGGTGATCTTGAACAAGGTGATTATAATGTCAGTTAACTAGTTGCCTTAAATCCTTCCTAGAAAATCAAGTGGAGCGTAAATAAGAGTGTCTGTGAACTGACCTTCTGTCAAGGAGATTCAGAGGTTCTCAGGGTATGGGAGTTGGTATAGCCCAGATAGCAGACTCAGTCTTTGGGGGATAGTAAGTGCTCATGGGGGCAGGGACGAGGAGAGAGTCCTGATTCCTGTGGGGCTGAAAAGGACCAGGAGCTTCCACTTGGGGCCCCAGCTCTTTCAGGGAAATGATACTGTGATCCTGGCAAATCTTATCCCCTTCCTGAGGCCTGGGCTAAAATTTAGTTCCAGGTCAAGGCCAGGCTGTTGGGGGTGTGGATTTAGACTTACCTTGAGTTGGCGAGTTTTGGAGTCACAGTCTGTTTCCCCCTCCCACCCTGGCCACTTGAGTTTTCTTGGTTTTTTGTTTCTGAGGCCGAGGGCCTGATGTTGACCACGTCACCTGGAGTGCTGGGAGACTCAGTATCTGGATGGGCTTTTCTGAGAAATTGGTTGGCCTTACATCAGAAGAGGCTCTGGGGCCATGGGAGCAGAGCCCCTGTTGGGATTTCCTTGCTGTTTCTGTGAGGCCAGAGCAGTGCTTCTCAAGAGTGTTGACAAAAGCCAGTGAGGTCTCCTTGGAGCGTCCCTTTGGGTTCTCTTAGACCGGTGGGTCTCAACCTTACCAATGCTGCGACCCTTTAATACAGTCCCACAGGTTGAGAACCACTGTCTTAGACGCTGTTTGTCTGGGTCCTGTCCTTTGTAGAGTGGACATTGCTAACTGCATGAGTTTCTCTTACTGTGGGCAAGTGGTGTCCTGACTGCCTTCTCTACTTTGATCTGTTCCAGGGTGGACCTGAGGGGTCATTGTGGAAGTGTCTTTGGGTGCCTTCAAACTACCAGCAATCCCTTTACTCCTTGTGGTGGCTAATATTATGTTCTTTTTTTTTTTTTTGGAAACAGAGTTACCCTCACTCTGGTACCTCTGTACCCTGCTGTGGTGTCAGCCTAGCTTACAACAGCCTCAAAGTCCTGGGGTCAAGTGATCTTCCTGCCTCAGCCTCCCAAGTAGCTGGGACTATACATGCCCACCATAAAATCTGGCTAATTTTTCTATTTTTAGTAGAGACAGGGTCTACGTCTGGTTCAGGCTGGTCTTGAACTCCTGAGCTCAAGGGATCCTCCCAAGAAGTTAGCTCTGGAGGTATGAACCACTACACCTGCCTGGCCCTCTCCTAGTCTCTTATTCAGGAACTATAATTATGGGTACGTTGTATCTCCTTTTCTTCCATAATAATTATCTTCTCTTCAATTCCCCTCCTTTTTTTTTTGGAGACAGTGTCTCCCTCTGTTGCCCAAGCTAGAGTGCTGTGGCATCAGCCTAGCTCATAGCTACCTCAAACTCCTGGGCTCAAGCAGTCCTCCTGCTTCAGCCTCCCAGAGTGCTGGCATTATAAGCATGAGCCACTATGCCCAGCCTGGTGTTTTCCTTTTGGTGGCAAGAATGGTGTAGATATGGCACTGAAGTGGCCTTGGAGCTGAAGATGCTAGAAACCAGAGATGGGTCTATATGCTTTTGTTCACGGCTCCCGTGCTCTTTATAACACATTTTCATGGTGATTATGGTTGGGGCTCATTGCTGCCTTGTTGCCTGGGTTTCATTGTAAAATCTCATTCCCACTTTACAGATAAGGAAACTGAGGCCTGGTGTTTCGGTGGCTTGTCCTAGAGCCTGGAGCCTGGTGATGGCAAGCTGGGCCTAGAAATTTCCTGTCTTTCCACTTCATGGACTGGTTTTCCAAACCCCAAGCCCCTCAGCTTTTGATGACACTCATTTGATAGAGAATCCCTATGAAACAGAGGGAAAGTTTTGGCAATTGACCTGAACTGTCCCTGGCACCTAATTGGTGCCCCGTATGTGTTCACTAAAGAAATGAGCTGAGTAGAATTTTTTTTTTTTCTTTTTTTTATTGAACGGTAACCATGTACATTAATGCACTTCTGGGGTACAGTGTGGGGTTTTCACATGCAATCTGAAATACTTCCATCGAGCTGAGTAGAATTGAACTGAAGCCCCTGAGAGGGGAATGGCAGAGGTGAGACCTGAACTCTGGGATGGGAGTTTGTTCTGGTGCAGTGGCTCTTAACTTTTGGCAGGAAAAATGTGATAAAAGCTATGGGCTGTATTTCAAGAAAATGCACGTGTCCCCATAAGGGAGACTTTGTACGTGATTTCAGGAGGTTCATGGACAGCTGCTCCAAACCCCAACCCTCTCTGTGAGAACTTTAGGAGTGAAATGGACACGGAGTCCCATGACCTTGGCGAGTCTTCTCTGCCTGCCTCAGTTTCTCTGCTCTGAAGACCTGAGGTCTCTTTCAGGTTGGCCATTGTGTACCCCCAGCTCAGTGGTGTTGGCTTCCTTAGCCCTGCGGTTGCTGGCCCCTAACCCCACCCTGCACACCCAGCAGTGAAACTGTGTATGGGGAGGGTTTTTAAAGTAGGATAGTGCCCCTGGAGTGGTGGGCGTGGGTGGGCGTGGGCAGGAGCTGAGGTATCTGCGGCTGTGTGGCAGGGGTCCAGCGTCCTTGGTGGGTTTGAAATAGCAAAGTGATATTTGAGAGGACTCTCCTTGGATGTGCTGAGCTGAGGTTCCTGCCAGGCAGGCAGTGTCCATGCCTGCCAGAACCCTGTGGGGGAAGGGTGAGAGGGTGGCAGTGCAGGCAGGAATAGGAGGAGGAGGCCTGCAGCTGGGCTCCAGGGAGCTGGGGCTGTGCTCTCCCGGTGATAAGCCAGACTAGCTATCTGCCCAGAGGTCCTGGCAAGTTCATGGCATTGCCTTTGGCTCTGACCCTTGGCACCTTTGTAGGGCAGATTAGAAAAACAAAGCATGCACACAGTATTTTTTCCTCTCCATACCCCTTAGAGCTGAAGACGTTGTGTTGAGTGCCCTCTCTAGGCTCCTGCCCCTTTTGCTACGATTCCTCTTAACCCCAGAGGCTGCCAGGCTCCTCCATCGGTAGCTAATTAAACATTAAATGAGAAACTGGAATTGCGTTTTGCCAGAATTTGAGCAGTGCAGTCACCTTAATGGGTTTCAAGTGGTGGCAAGACCCTAAATTGCAAATCCTTGCCCTTTATTTCAAGGCGGGAGGTGGGGGGGGAGAAATTGAGGGGGTTAGCAGTGAGGACCCAAACAAAGTTTTTGGCAGTGGTCACTTCATTTGAACTCCCAGACCAGCAGTGTGCACCAGCCTTTTGCATAATGCCATCTTTGTTAGCTAAGCATTTGCAAACTTGGACCGAGAGTTAGCTCTGTGCCAGCCGGCACTCGGAGGGAGCTGGGAGACACCCAGTTCTCCCTGCAGCGTTGGGTAGGTTTGTCTCAGTTTTGTAAGGGCGGCAGGATCTCTACTGGGGACCCCAGGCTGGGAGTGTCTGGCTTGCTTCCCTTGGCCTTCGTGCCTCTATGTGTGTGTGTGACTCTTATGTTCAAGTCTTACAGGGAGAAGGAGCAGGGAGGTGCGTGTGCTTGGAGGTCTGACAGCCAAGATAACAGAAATGTTACACTAGCTGTAGCCTTTACAATTGTGTCTGAGGGTTTAGAGTATTTAGAAAAATTAATCTTTTTTAGCTTGGTAATAATTCTGACCACGGCACAAGTGCATTAGACGATTCACATAAACTTCTTTAATACATGTGGCTGGGAGCTTACAGCAAACAATGATGATTGTTTGTTTTTGATTCGCCAGGGTAATAGGGTTTTGTGCAGCCCTGGTGAGATGAGTTTTAGGACTAGTTCTCTCCCTATTTGCATGTCTTTTCCTGGGCTCTGAAGCCTCTGGATTCCCAGGGGTTTGGGTAATGACTGGCTGGGGCTCCTACTTGAATTCTAGTCCCCGTCCTGCCATGGCATGGCTGGATGGACTTTGGGACCCTCAGTTTCCCCATCTGTAGAATGGGGGAAATGGTGATTTCTTTGCATGGTGATTGTGAGGGTTAAGTAATATGGCATGGTCATCCTTCAGTATCCATGGGGGATTGGTTCCAAGACCCCTCCCACTCCACCCAACCCATTTAGCGTTCTTGTCTCACCCCTGCACCCGTGCGAGGGACAGAGCTGGCAGTTCTGCCATAGGCTGGCACCGATAAGTGCTCCCCTGAGATGTCTATGCCCTTATCTGTCTTGGGCAGAGTAGTCCTGCATGTGGCCACTGCACAGCTAAGTGGTGAGACCCAGAGCATTTGCCCCTGGGTATTAGCAAGTACCTAGATTTGTATTTCAGCTTCACTATCCTTGTTAGCTGTGGGGGCCTTCCTCTCAAAGTCCATCTCTTTACTTAAAATGGGCACAAGGTTGTTCTTGCTTAGCCCACCTTGGGGATGACTGTGAGAAAGGCATGGGACACTGTCCAAGGGTCCAGGGAAAATGAGTTGTGTTGTGAGATGCTCTGCAAATGTTGATAGGGATGACAGGACTGAGAGTCCTTAAACAAGGGGTCTCGTGCCATCCTCTGTGCTATATATCTTGCCCTGGCAGGTACTTAGACATTACCTGATTTTTTTTTTTTTGGATTATGTGAAGGAGTCCCAAATAGGAGGCTTAAAGAGAAGCTGAGCTTGAGGCGGGGAGTGTCGCCACTGCAGGTCCGTGGGAAGCGGGTTCCATGCATCTTGGTTTCTGGGGTTATCAGTCTGCCCCCAGACCAGCAAGGAGCACAAGACCATGCTGAGTTTTGAGGCTCCTGAGCCCCCCGCTCTACTCACTGTCGAGTTGCGGTAACAGATGCAACCCAGGATGTGCTAGTGCTTGAGGAAAATCTTGAGGAATGACCTTGTGCTTCTGAGAGACCAGGATACATCAGGACAGAGGTGGGGGAGCAGATGAATAGCCCTACCCCTGTGCGGCGGCAGGAAATGTATTTAATATAGGTGTAAATAGGATTGCAGTTGATTGAATTGGGCATCTTATGAGCAGGGGAACTGAGCCCCTGAGAGGAAAGATTCCCTGCCTGAGTTCACCAGCACGACTCAAAGCTGCAAACCCTACCGTGGTCCAGGACTTTTTCCTTTGCTTTATGTACTCCTGAGCTACGCGGTCACAGCCACCTGAAGTAACTTCTGTGCCTCACATGGTAAGGCTGTCATTAGGATTGAATGAGCTTGCACACGCACACACAGTGTACATAGTAGTGCCTGGCACAGCGCAAGTGATACGTAAATGTGCTCTGTTGTTTTTCTCCTTTCATTTCTGGCTTGGTAAGAGTCTTGGCTTCATAGTCATTGATTGCTGGGTGGTGGCAGAGTGGGGTCAGCGTGAGGCACCTGCCAGTGGAGTGGCCTTGCTTACCTGGGTCCCTATTTTCTGACACTTGTGAGTAGTTTGGGGGGGATCATACATGCAGCCTCCAAACTGGCCCCACTGCTCATGAGGACGAAATGAGTTGACACAGGCATGCTGCTGGCGGCGCCTGGCCCAACGTTGTTTGATTTCTTCTCTCCCAGCCACTTCTCAAGTTCGAGGAATCCAGAACAGGTTCTTTGCTCGGCCCCTTCCCTATGATCCCCGCTTGGTGTTGTACCTGAGAGTGGTCTTTTCTCTCCTGCCAACTAATCCTTCTGTAGAGCAGGTGCTAGCTCAGAATGTGGCTGCTGTTGCCAGGTCTGCTAGAACCTCGCGTGAAAAGACACCGCTCTTGTCTTCATTTTCTCCCCAGGAGCTCTGAACTCTCTTATTTGTTTGTTATTGGTGGTTGTTTGAAATCAGTTACGTCTTTCCAGTCCTCCTTCTGGAAGGGAAGCCCCTGGTACTTTGTGTCCATCCCCTTTTCCTGGAGCTTATTTGAGAGTCTTGAAGACATGCTGAGGTCGGTGAGCAAGACTGAACCTTGAGAGTGACGGGTTTATTTAAGCCATCAAGTGTGTTAAGTACACGTCTTAATGAAGACGGACAAGTGGCACATGGTGAAGCATCATTGTGTAAACTGTGAGTTGTGACCCAGAAGTACATTGTGAAACCAACTTGGTGGGTCATGACTGACAAGTACAAAGAGAGCAGCAACCATACTGCACAGAGTAGACTTAAGTATCCCTTCTGGAAATGTCTGTTTTGAGTGATTTATGTGTGTATATAAATATTTGTGCCCTGGCTTTAGGATGTAAAATTTGCCTATTTGTGGGGCTCAGCCTTTGCAAAAGGTACTAGCTCGGAGAGAGCTGAGACTGAATCTTGATTCCTGTAGGTTGAGTGTCTTGGGTCAAATGGCAGGTGATTGCTGAGCCTCAGTTTCCAGATCTGTGCTAAGAAGGAAATCATCCTTACCTCAGCGAGTTGCTGCTACATCCAGAGTGGGCCCAGGAGGCACTTGGTACCTTTGTCTCTGTGGTTTGCCGCCATGTTTTTAGTGCACTGGACACAGAAGGTGCTCAACAGATGCTTGTTGAATGCTGAGTCAGCAGGAGCTCTTGCTTAAAGGGCTGGGCTTGTGGCTTGGACCTCTCTGGAGAAGGCCTTAGTGGGCAGAGACACCTGCTTCTCAATAGCAGAGTTGCATGTCTTTCTGGATGAAGCCCAAGAACTTTGCAACTTGTCCCTGCTGACTGGCCGCGGGACAGCCCCTCCTGCCTGTCTGCGACTGAGGTGGGGTCCCCTGCCCCCTGTGGAGGGTGTTGTCTGAACAGGGTTCAGGCTGTGGCCACAGCAAGAATCCTGAGAATAGGTTGCAGGGCGTCTTGTCTGACCGAGGTTGACCCAGCCTCCCCAATTCCCTGTCCCCTCCTGGTGACAGCTGTTTGCACAGCTCCTTGGGCAGGCTTTGTGTCCCCTGCCCTTTGTGTGTTTGGGTGAAGCGCCTGACATTTCACTTGTGTTTCCCAGTCCTGTGACCTGAAGAAGCTCGGCTTGCTCCCTGGGGCCGCTGTCTGAGATTTTCCTCTGATCCCTCTTTACTAGTCACAAAAGGCTGTTTGAGAGAGGAGGCTCTGGGAGGGGGGCTGGCTGCCCCGCATGCAGGATGCTGGCAGCTCTGCCCGCTCTTGGGGTGGAGAGCGCATAGCTTTGCAGGCAGTGCTC
>NW_003852461.1:1524531-1524786 GCF_000181295.1 Otolemur garnettii | reverse complement strand
ATGGGGAAACTGAGGCCTGGAGTAGGACCCTGACACAGCAAGTCTGAGGCTGCACATGTTCCAGATGCCCGTGGCGGCTACGACTGGAGGAAACCTCCCCGAGAGGCCCGTGCCTGTGCCTGTGCCATCGTTTAGGAATTTTGCAGCTTTCTTTGGGAGAGGCCAAGCGCTTCCTGTGGCTTTGGCCATCCGGCCAGTGCTGAGGGGGCAGGCGGCCCAGTGGGCAGGCCTGGTGTCGGGCGTGTGCACGCGGCC
>NW_003852461.1:1521441-1524151 GCF_000181295.1 Otolemur garnettii | reverse complement strand
ACCACGTTATCTCCGAGTCGCCTACCCGGGGTTTCAGCAGAGCATTTCAGCATCAGGGACGCCAATACAATTTGAGTTAGTTGTGATGGCTGCCACTTTAAATACCGCAGTGAATTTCTGTCCCGAGAGCTAATGCCTGGAAAGGGGAATTGCAGAAAACTTGATCACCAGAGTGCCTCAGTCGATTCTGACCCCGAGCTATAGAAAATGAACTTCAATCGAGTGGACTGTTGCCACGTACTTCTTTGCTGTTATTTTGCTAGCGGCACCTTCGTCAGAGGGAACTTGAGAAGAAGGGTCTGATGACAGTTGGAGGGAAGGTGTGCCTCTGGAGAGTGACAGTCGTCCACGGGAGTTGGGGCGGGGAGTTCTTGGAGAGGGAAAAATTACTAAAAGGCAGTGTGTGGCTTAGTAACAGTTCACCCCTTATTTAAATTAATGCAGCAAATTAGTGTTTATTGAGCACTTACTATGAGCGAGACTCTTGAGAAGTATTCTTTCTCTCTCTCTTTTTTTCTGAGATGGAATCTCACTGTCGCCCCGGATAGAGTGCCCTGGATAGAGTGCTGTGAGTGCCTCACTCACAGCAACCTCAAACTCCTGGAGTATAAGTGATCCTCCTGCCTGAGCCTCTCAAGTAACCCTCTACAATGCCTGGCTCATTTTTCTATTTTTTTAGTAGAGATGGGATCTTATTCCTGCTCAGGCTGGTCTTGAACTCCTGAGCTTAACGAATCCTCCCTTCTCAGCCTCCTGACATGACAGGCATGAACCATCGTACCCAGCCTTCAAAAGGATTCTCATTCACTTCTCTCCCTGTTTGGGCAATATAGGGGTAGGGCGTTCTTCCCATTTCACAAAAGGAAGAAATGATACAAATAGCAGACAATTACTGAGTGCTAACTGTATGCCAGGTACCATTCTAAACACTTGAGGTTTTATCTCATGTCAGACTCGGAACAGCACTGTGGCTTAAGTTTCATCTCGATTCCCCTTGTGGAGATCAGGAAATGGAGGACTGCAGTAAAGTTGAAGGTAGACTTTAATTTAGCTTTGTGTTTTTGTAAAGTACCCCTCACTTCTAGACCATGCTGCCTATCTAAGAATTAATACCAGATTGGGCTTTTTTTTTTTGAGACAGAGTCTTACTCTGTCACCCTGGGTATAGTGCATTGCATCATCAATAGCTCACAACAACCTCAGATTCTTAGGCTCAAGTCAGTCTCCTGAGTAGCTGGGACTACAGGAGGGCAGCACAACACCCAGCTAATTTTTCTGTTTTTAGTAGAGACAGAGTCTTGCTCTTGCTCAGGCTGATCGCAAACTCATAAGCTCAAATGATCCACCTGCCTTGGCCTCCCAGAGTGCTGGGTTTACAGGTGTGAGCCACTGCACCCAGCCTAGATTTGGCATCTTTTCTAAGTAATTTACGAACCACTTCCAGAGTGGGCTGATAACTGGGGTTGGGGGGTTGGGGGGAGGGCTAGCAGGCCAGGTGGGAGATGGATGAATCTAGAGCCCTGCTTCTCTGATGCAGTGTTCCTCAGGGTACAGGGTAGAGGAACTGAGCTGGTTTTCAGTGACTTTATCTCAGAAGGAAACGTCTTGCTTTGGGACCTGTATAACTTAAAGAACAAACTTTCTATCTCTCAATTACAAGACGGCCTTTTACTCATCCCCTACTGCCCCCCCCCATGGACTCCAGGCTTGAAAATATTTTACTTAAAAAGAGATTGTATGGGTTTGGCGCCTGTAGCTCAGTGGTTAGGGTGCTGGCCACATACACCGGAGCTGGTGGGTTCAAATCTGGCCTGGACCTGCCAAATAACAATGACAGCTGTAACAAGAAGATAGCCGGGCATTGTGGCAGGTGCCTATGTTCCCGGCTGCTTGGGAGGCTGAGGCAAGAGAGTCACATGAGCCCAGGAGTTTGAGGTTGCTGTGAGCTGTGACGTCACGGCACTCTACCAAGGGTGAACATAATGAGATTCTGCCTCAAAAAACAAAAAAAAAGGGAGCTCAAGGAGTGAGCTCAAAGGAGTAGGGCACCGGCCCCATATGCTAGAGGTGGCAGGTTCAAACCCAGCCCCGGCCAAAAACTGCAAAAAGAAAGAGAGAGAGATTGCACGCATTGAGTCACTGTTAAGTTTCATGAAGAAATCTGAAAATCAAGAACTATGTAGTCACTGGTTAGATCTTCTCATCAGCTCAGGGGAGTCAGTGCAAGCATACGAGGTTAGGAGCATTCTAGTCAACAGAAGACATTAGGAATTTTAGTTCCTGGCTTGGCGCCTGTGGCTCAAGTGGCTAAGGCACTAGCCATATACACCTAAGGTGGCGGGTTCGAATCCAGCCCGGGCCCACCAAACAACAATGATGGCTGCAACTAAAAAATAGCCGGGCGTTGTGCCTGTAGACCCAGCTGCTCAGGAGGCTGAGGCAGGGAGTGGCTTGAGCCTGAGAGTTTGAGGTTGCTGTGAGCTGTGATGTCATAGCACTCTACCAAGAGTGACAAAGTGAGACTCTGTCTCCCCCTCCCCCAGAAAATACCAGCAATACCTCAAGAGTCCTCAGTAAAGTTTCCCAGAGACCTGGTGAGAATCTGTAGGCACTTAGCGGCATAGTTGATGCCTTCTGACTCTGTCCTGGAGTAGCCAGGGTTGGCTTCTGTGAAGGGGGAAGTGCCTCCTGTTTCCCCCAGGAGTCAGGA
>NW_003852461.1:1518720-1521189 GCF_000181295.1 Otolemur garnettii | reverse complement strand
ACTCCCTACAGACTTGTGAAGGCAGGTGTGGCCCGGCCTTGTCCACACTGGATAGCAATTCTAAAGTCATCTTTTTCCACTAGACTTTCCTGCTTGGTAGCTCTGTAACATGGTAGCATGGGGACATTGGGGAATACCACAGTGGTTTCCAAAATAGTAGGGACAAGTTCTCATTGTGCATTTACCCTGACCAGGCATTCTGTGTGGGTGTGACACTTGATCCCTCTAACGTTTTGCAGGGAAGTGTTACGATCCCGTTTCTTGGATGAAGACATCAAGACTTTGGAGAAGTCACGAGCTCATTGTTCTGAAATCATCAGATAATAGAGCTGGGGGTTGAACTCAGGGCCTCATTCCTAGCCACACTGCTGCTTTGACAAACTTGTGAGTGACTTTGAGAGATGAGGACCTTGGGGGAAAAATGCGTGTTGAAAGAACTGGATCATTTCAGTGGAAACCTGTAAACGTGTGTCTTTAAAAAAAAAAAAAAGGCAGTGACAGTTTGCTTTCCAGTGAGATGAATGCAGATAAACCTATTTTGACTGTTAACTTATTTTGTTGCTTAAAAGCCAGTGACATGTAGCATTGAATTTATTTTTCTTCACAACGTTTAAGTGTTTGCCACTTTTTGAGTGACGTGTGTGTGAATTTGGGAATTGCTTGTACTTTGGGAAGGGAGACCACTACTTGTACTTAAGGGTTTTTTTGCCTTAAGAGGACTTGTGGGAAGGTTTGGTCTGGCACGGGCTGTGGCTGATAAGTGGCTCGAGAGCCACCGTGGGTACCTGTGTCTGAAGATGTTGTTGGAGCAGGCGCTCTCTCTGAAGTTGGGGTCACAGTGGAGCGCCGATCGCAGGAGTCTTTGTGACTGGAAGCCTAAATATTTATTCTGTTCTGTCCCTAATGAAAACAAATTGTCAACAGTTGTTCAGTAACTGACTAAATTAAAATCTGTAATTAGTCAATTAGATTAAAGAGTTGGCACAACCTGATTGTATCATGCTGGTTAGGTTATTAAGAGAAAGGGTGTGATTTTTAATTACTGAATGCTAATTTTGACAGTTTCAAATAGAAACAGACGTGTTTTTTCCCCCCTTTCCCTAATTCTGAATGGTTTGGAAAGTAAAGACATTCAATGTGTAAATTATGTTTTTTTGAAGGAAAATAATCCGAGAAGGCCCTTCTGTAGAGTAGGAGGGATTTCAGCAACGAGCCCACGTTGGATTTAGTTGAAAGGGTGAGTTGGAAATCCTTCCTTTCTTGAAGGAAGCATGGCTTAGCATTTGGCAGCTTTGTTTTTGCTGTAAATAAGAGGCTGGATCTCAACTCTAAGTAGTGGAGTCATTGAGTTCTTTTTTAGGGTCTCCCCCATCCTCTCACCTTCAAGGGTTTATCTGGCTAACACCCTGGAAATGGTCAGAAATGGCAGACAGAGACCAGGGAGGAAACTGCTGAGAACCAAGCCTGGTGGGATCTCGGAGACACCAGCATGTGTGAATAACGTACAACTTGGCATAAAGCATTTTCTCGATGCTGGGTGTCCCATTGAGAGGGACAGATGGAATGAAAGTTCGTACTTGATGGAATCTGGGTGAGGAAGGTAGTGAACTGGGGAGTGAGGTGCCCAGGTATGGAGGGTTGGGGCGAATGGGCAGGGGTGGGTGCTGACAGGCAGGAAGGACTGACTCCCCTTTAAGGGAATGGTTGGGTGTGACGGCAGAGAGGCCTCATGCTTGGGAGGAAGACGTGATCTGAGAGCAGGGCCAGTTTATGGCTTCAGAGGTATAGAAGACCAGCAGTGAACATAGGAAGAATGGCGTAGTAGGTCGGCTTAAAAATATAGCAGCCCCCCCATTTCTTTTTTCGTGGGGGATTCTATGTCATTGCTCCCCACAGACACTGAAATGTGGGACATAGGCAGCCCTGGAACTTGAGGTGAGAAGAAGTGAGTTGCTTTCAGCCAAGGACCCCAGCATAGCCCTGATCCTTGTCTTCCCCAGCTCCTGGAGTTCACGATGTGGATGGTACAGCTCGGGAAGGTGTACGGTGCTGAGCGCATGGATCGTTATTTGGAGAACCTCAATAAACTCTAGGAGAAGCTCAGGGGCCACCCAGTCCTCACTTCTAACACAAAGTCCTGTGGACTTTTTCATTCTGCTCCTTTCACTTATGTTTCTAAATATGTCCGAGGATAAGGGACATATCTCCCCCCCTTCTGGTGGGGAGCAGAAGGCTGAAGCTCTAACCCCAGGTCTCCAAGTACACATAGAACAGTCCTCCTGTCTTAGGGAACACCTGCACCTCTTGAACTCCACTGAACTGCACCATCAGTGTTGACCCATAGGCTCTGCTTTCTGGTTTTCTCGTGGGCTGTGTCTTCCATGATGCTTATTAAAGTGTCACTTAAAATAGTTTTTGCCGGCCACATACATGCAGGCTGGTGGGTTTGAACCCAGTCCGGGCCAGCTA
>NW_003852461.1:1515019-1518376 GCF_000181295.1 Otolemur garnettii | reverse complement strand
AGAATTACTTAAGCCCAAGAGTTTGAGGTTGCTGTGAGCTGTGATGCCATGGCACTCTATCAAGGGCGACATAGTGTCTCAAAAAACAAAAAGTCTTTGCCTTTCAAGATTCAATATTTAAAGCTGTTGATGATCCAGGATGAGTCATTTTTCTTTGAAAAAGGAAGCAACTTTGCTTTTTGTGTCTGATAGATATGGGGTGATGGGGAGCCAAGGTGAAAAGAAAAGGGCTGAGTTTGAAGGTCAGCAGCCTGGGTCCTAATCTTCACTAAGCCCTTTATTCACAGTGTTACTTGTGGCAGGTGCTTAACTTCAGAGCCTCCGTGTCCCCATCTGTAAAATGGGGATTACACTCAACTGTTCCGAGATAATGATGCAGAACAACTTAGAAGCGATCTAGTAAACAGTTTGGGAATGAAAGAACAAGAGGCTGACAAGTAGCCAGTGTTCTTGGGGAAGGTATCCCTGCTTAGGGAGGTATCCTGGGACATATTTAGAAACAGAAATACGTGAGGAGTAGAATGAGAAGCAGGAAGTATTTACGAGTGGTGGATTGATGTATCTTCTGAATTTGGAGTTCCTCCTTCAGACTCAAGATCCACAGTCGAGGTTAAAGAAACCCGTAAGAGATGGTGTGTGTGTGGGTGTGCGCGCGTATGTTTGGGTATGTTTGGGGGCCAGGGGGTAGTGGCAAATACAAGAAAGGAAGTGACGGTGCTGGGAGAGAGCTTATTTTAAAAGTTTCCTGGCTGATAGATTTGTAGCCCTGGGTAAATAGGGAAGCTTGTAAAACTTGATTCATTTTCTTCCTGAAGTCTGTTTTTGGTGGGGAGTAGGGGTAAGGACAGAGTCAGCCCAGGAAGCCGAGTGCTTTTAGGTTTGAAGTGTTCATGTGTCCTCAGTATATGCCACATCCTTCAGAAGAGCAGGCAAGCATCTCATTCTGCGCCCTGCCCTCTGCCCCCAGACAAACCTTCCCTTCCTGAGTGCTGCTGCCCTGTTCTACCCCAGGAAGGAGTGCCTGTCGCCTGTCCCTGGGGCTGTGCTCTGGCCTCACATAGGGACAAGCAAGGATTTCTACTCTGGGGATGGCTTCCTACTTCCTTCCTGGCCTGCAGTCACTCTTTTTCTTTTGGTTAGAAACATGTCCTTCCCTGTCCCTTCCCCATCATGCTCTGGAGACATGGACAGGGAGCTGGGTGACCACTGGCCAGCGAGGAGAATAGGGTGTGTCCTAAACTGGAGGCCTATGTGAGCTGTTCAGGTATTAGAAGCCACTGCTTCCTGGGCATGGTGGCTCATTCCTGTAATCCCAATACTCTGGGAGGCCAACGTGGGTGGATCACCTGAGCTCAGGAGTTCAAGACCAGCCTGAGCAAGAGTGAGTCCCCGACCCCCGATCTATAAAAATAACCAGGCATAGTGGTGGCCTCTTATTGTCCCAGCTACTTGGGAGGCTGAGGCAAGTGGTCACTTGGCTCAAGAGTTTGAGGTTGCTGTGAGCTATGATGCTGCAGCACTCTACCCAGGGTTACAGGGTGAGACTCTGTCTCAAAAAAAAAAAAAAAAAAACAACAAAAAACCACTGTTTGGGGAAAACCACTGCAGAAATGGAAAGGTGATGTGGTCAGCAGACAGGGCAGCAGAGACAGGCAAGAAGATGGTGGACCTCACATATTGGGGAAAACGTTTTGGGGATTTTGGAGATGCTTTCATGTTTTGAAAATAAAAATTATGGCTGCATGGTTTTGTTGTTGGAGTGGAATGTGAACCCTAAGACTGCTGGGGTTAAGGAAGGGGAAGGGTCCCACTCCCTGCCTCAGGGCCTTTGCACAGGCTCTGGCTTGGAACACTTACTTCATCCTCTCCCCCTTGGAAAGCCATATTCATTTTTCCTGCCTCAGTGTAGACCTCACTTAATTCTAAGAAACTTTTCATAATCATTTTTGAGTCTCTGGGGACAGGGCCCATGGTGAGTCTTACACACTCAGGGACTGACACCTGATGGATACGTGACTTATGTTTGTTGACCGAGAGTGATCAGGAAGTGTCAGGAGGCTGCCCACTTCCCAGGCCCCATCTATGTGGAGTTAGTGTATGTGAATAACTTCCCGCAGTTGTGATACCCTCAGAACAAGGCCAAGTTTGGCTTGGTGTCTTTCTTTGCTAAAGTAGGTCTTTGACACATTGATGGAGCTTCAGACTGAAGCATCCTCAAGGATGTGTGGGGAAAATGCTCATTGTTCAGTTAATCCAGTCCTTCGCCAACTTCCGGGCCCCTCAGGCTGGAAGCGATCATTCTTCTGCCCAGTTTTTGCTTTTATTAGAGGGAACTGAGGGGTGGGTGGGCAGGGACATGGTCTGGAACCCTGGACGTCATCTCTCAGCCTGTGTCTCAGTAGGGGGTTAACCTGGGATGATGGAAAATAGTTCTGACTTACCTAATTCTCCCACAGTCTTTGTAGAAATATTTTATGATTTGACCTCCATCAGGCCATACATGTCTACGGCTGACCTTTGCATTATCTGAGAAGACTTGTGTTTGCTTACAAGGACAAGCAAGATTCCACTGGGGCTGGCTCAGGGCTTGGGGCTGTGGTCTTTGTGTGTAGCTTCTAATTGTGAGTGGCTCTTATCTTTTCTTCAGGGAGAGTCCAGCCACACCCTAGCGAAGGGGCATCTTTATTTGTAATCGGCAGTTCAGGCTTTTCCAAGGGCCTGAAATGCTTACTCCCCTTGAACAACCACTTTGTATTAAGACTATCCTAATAGAATCAGTTCATGAGGACAGTTTATCCAAAAATCTACCCGTGGGTCATTGAAGATACTTGTTTTTCTCAGATATTCATCTGGGCCGTTCGGTTTTTCATTCATCAAGTATTTGGTGCCTGTTGCTACAGAAAGAGGGACGCTGTCACATCCTCTGCCCTCACAGAGCTTATAGACTCTTCCTTTTTATCTGGAGTTTATCCTGCTGGTTCAGGTTGGTTGAGTCCCCAGGAAAGAACAGGAATGCTTGCCAGACCGAGAGCATCAGCAAAGTTATCCTTCCCTGGGCCTGCCCGCCACCCTGCCTCTGCCACCTGCCTAACTCAGTGAGTTTGGGACTCTGTAAGGCGGTGGGGGTTATACCATTGTGGTTCCAGGCTGCCGTTCAAGTGCCTCAGCCAGGTATGGGTGGGAGTTTGGAGAAAGTGATTGCCCCTTTGAGTGATAACACTTCTCCAAGGCAGTTGAAACAAAAATGTCCTTATAAGGCTGTTATTCTAGCAAAAATTGAAACAAATTGGTTATTGGAACACATCCACAAGAACATAAAGGAATAAAGGATACACAGGTTTTTTTTTTTTTTTTTTT
>NW_003852461.1:1498655-1514665 GCF_000181295.1 Otolemur garnettii | reverse complement strand
GATACACAGGTTTTAAAGAAGGTTTCAGGGACTGCCATCCTCTCAGATTTGACTTAATTTTTCTATGCCTTACCAAATACCCTCCCCCAGGGGTGGGGATTGGGCATTGCCACCCCACTGTTGCCACCTCTGAGGCTCAGGTGCTGGCCACAGCCCCACCCTTTCCGGTGAGTCAGCGAGTTTGTCTGGAATATCCCTCCCTGGGTGAGGGCCTCTGTGGGCCACAGCTTCTCAGGAAGCTGGTGCTGGCCCTGTCCAGAGCTGCCTCACAGACTTGAGATACAGATGGCTTCTTCCCCCCTCCCGTTTTCTTTCTGAAAATGTTTTTAACTCGGAGCATGTATCGGCACTTCGTTCTTTGCTCGAGGACAGAAACTGTCACTGCACGTGGCAGAGAGATGGGGGGTTCTATCCAAAGCCGGTTGTGGCCTGATCCTTGGTTTAATTATTTGGCAGGCCAGTTGCTGGGGCCCTGTCCAGGGTGTAATCAAGCATTTGGGCCTGGGGGTGAGGAGGAACCCTGGGGAGGGAGGAGGGGGGTGGTGTGATTCTCCCTCTAGGCACAGAGAGTGTCACTCCCCTTTGAAAGGGCAGTCTCTGCTGCTCTGGGGGTGTTGGGGGCCTGAGGGAGCTGTGGCCATCACCAGCTTGGCAGCTGCTCAGACCAGACCCCTCAGGGAAGAGGAGCCTGGAGCAGCGGGCCCTACCCCTGTGGTCCCAATTATGAGACCAGGAGCACCCTATTCCCAACCCCTACAAATGAGTGAGCCCCCAGACCCGGGCACAGAGCTCTCAGTAAGTCTTGAGTGTTAGAACAGCAGGCAGGAGGGACATGAATGCCTTGTGAGCAGGGCTCTGACAGGGGTGGCGGGGGTTGCTGTGTGCCTGGCGGTTGTAGGGGCTCCGTCATTTGGGTAGTCTGTGGACCGGGCACCACTCATTCTTGCTTTCTCTCACAGTCCCTGCTGCGGATGACAGCCAGCTTCTGGCCTCACCCTTAAACCAACCCTTTCTTGGCTTGGTCCTGGTGGTGGGTGCCAGGTCTGCTTTGTTAATGGAGAATGTGATGGGATCATGTCTCTTTCTTAACCAAAATCACAATCAGACCCAAATCAAAACAAGACAAATGGAGAGCCTCAGTGAAGACCTCCCTGAGGGCTCCCCTGCTGCAGCCCAGGGGCCTGGACGCCTGTACCTGCATTTCAGATTGTGCCGCTGCCTTTATGGCGAATGCAGGGGCACTGTGCTCCGGCCTTCAGTATAGGTTAATCATCACAGCCTCTGGGTGAGGCTGGCAGTGCTCATAAGGAAAGAAAAACTAAACAAAAAAGGTCTACTCAGGTGGGATTTTAGAGGTTGCGGAGGGACCCCTGGGTGGCCATGGTGTGTGTTGGGGTGAAAGGCCCCCTGCAGACTGGGAAACCTGCGTCTCACTCCTGGGTAGCAAGCCACACGTCTGTCACTGGCTGACACTTTTGAAGGTTTTTCTTTTCTCCAAATAAATAATGCTTTGTCTCTCTTCAGGGTGGCAGATCGGGGCTGGAGGGAAGCAGCTGATCAAAGGCAGCCACAGCCCGGCTGACTGTGAACAGTGGGCTGGGGAGGGGACCTGGCTGGGCAGGAGGGGGCCTGGGAGGGCCTGCGAGGGGAGTGGCTAGTCTGAGGTGGGGAGGCGTGTGGGAACACCTGGAACCACCCTTGCCATGTGTGCTGGGCTCAGTTCTAGCCCAGGGAAGTGTGAGTGAAACAGGCTCAAGCCGAGTTCCTTCCTCAGAGGAGAAAGGGCTCCCTTTTCCTGTCCCTTTGTCTCTTGTCCCCTTTGTCCCAGCCCTCTAGCTCTGTGGCCTCCCCTCCCCCAGTGGTTCCTTCCTTTGTGCCTGCAGGCCAGTCACCAGCAAAACTTAACTCAGCCCAAGGCCCTGCTCCCCTCCAAACAGCAGTAGCTGTTAGGGCCATGGACTGAAAGGAACCTAAGGATGGCCCCAGACCCTCAAAGGTGGCGGTTAGTTTTGAGGTGTGGTGCTGGCTGTTGGCAGCCCCATCAGAGAGCAGCGCGGGTGAGGGAGGCTTGCTGCTTGAGCCAGAGGGGTCTAGGGCTGCAGCCAAGGCCAGAGAACCCTGAATGTGGTTCTTGGGCCCTTTTGGGACTTTGTGCAGTAGCCCAGAAATACAGAAATGCTAAAGTCTTAACAGAGCTCAACCACACTTGTGCGTAGTGAAGCACCCACATTTGTTAGAAGATTGTCTTAATCCTCGTTAAGTGAGGATTCTTTGGGGAAGAAAAACAGAGTTGGGGGGAAATAATGTCTATGAACACAAGGTGCTCAGAATATGGAAAAGTTGGGCTTGATTTAATTTATTTGTGACACAGATGGGAACTTGTGCCTGTTTCTTACGTGGTGGCCTGAGGTCTGAGGGCATCTGGTTGTTGGGGTTGTGTGGCCAGGCTCGTCGGGCTACAGTGGCGAAGCCCTAGGCCTGTTGAGGTTTGAGGTTCGGTAGAAACGAACCTGGTTTCATGTTGAGTAGAGCAGAACTGTGGTGTGGCTTCATCGTTGCCAGAAGTATTTTTCACAACTTTAAAATATTTACTGATGGTCAGGTGCGGTGGTTCATGCCTGTAATCTTAGCACTATTGGGAGGCCGAGGTGGGTGAATTGCTTGAGCTCAGAAGTTCCAGACCCGCCTGAGCAAGAGTGAGATCCCATTTTTACCTAAACTAGAAAAACCAAGCTGGATGTTATGGCGGGAGACAGTCATCTCACCTACTTGGGGGGCTAAGGCAGAAGAATTGCTGTAGCCCAGGCGTTTGAGGTTGCTGGGAGCTGTGATGACACGATGGCACTCCGTCTCCACAAAAGAAATTATTAATTATACGTGTTTAAAATTACATATTATAGAATATGTAAATTTGGAAATACTACACCCTCAGCTCACATAAACAATTTTATTCTTACATGGTAAAGAAGATAATGTGTAAATTTAGAAATAGTTATGTTCCACCCTCAACTTATCTAAGAAATTTTATTCTAGTTCTTTGTATGCATTTTTGATATCATCTTAAATGCTTTTACCAAACCCACTGGTTGTTTGCTAACCTTCCTTTCTAGGACAAATGACCAACACCCCATTTAAGTTATTTGTTATTTCTCAATTTTCTGTATGATCCTAGCTCTAGGACTTTTGTCCCTAGCCACAGGAGCCCATTATAATATTAAGGCAGTGGCTTTGTACAGACTAGATATCTGTTGTTGGAAATACCGCAGCAGGTACTGATGCTGGAGAGCTGGGGGACACCATAAGTGTCCTGAGTCTGGCATCCTGCCTCTTGCTACCTGGGTGACCCTGATCTTTGTCCAGCCTCAATATCCCCATCTGCAAGAAGCAGTTGACAAAATAGTGCCTAAGGCTCACTTCTCAGGATTAGTATGTGAAGAATTCAGAACAGTGACCTGTGTAGCCTGTATACAGTTAAACACTCAGCACCTTCTCACTTGGAGGAGGTTGGGTTGGCTGGAGCACTCCTGCCCTTCTGGTTTCTGGAGTAGCCTTGATGGCCTATGAGGCAAAGCCTGGAGGCAGACCTTGGGGCGAATGCTAGGACCAGGGTGGATTTCAGCTTTGGGTTTGGGGAATGGGGAAGCCATTAGGGGAAAGGTGAGACGTAATGGGATGAGAAGAGGCCCATGGCCCACCCTTGGGCATTCCCAGGGTGGAATGTTTAGACTCCCCGGAGACGGTTCCTGTAGAAGGTCAGAGGAGACTTTGCCGATTCTGAGGAAAATACTCCTGAAAACCATTTAGGTTTTGCCTGTTAATGATTTTTATTTTAAAGCTGGCAAAAGGTTAAGTAGAGTTATGATAGAGGTTCCAGGTTCTCTGTGTGTGTGTCATTGTCATGGTCATGTTGGCCACAGGGTGACAGATGACACTACTCTTCAGGGGTGGGGGGATGGAATCTCCTGGGATGGGCAGTGGCGGGGTGTGTGTCGGGATGTTCAGATTGAGGGACCCATTTGCATTGCCTTTTGTAAATAAGTGCTGCTTTGAATATCCACCTTTGATGCGCCCCGGTGGAGGAGCTGAGATTCCCAATTTAGATGTTTGATGTAATTTGAAACTGAAAGGATCAAAAGTATATTTCTTGAAAAAGAAGAAGAGCTAAGGGGTACGAGAGCCCCTGCCTGGAAATTGTCACCTGGCTGAGATCGTCCATGTGGTTTGTGGGAGCCCAAGCCAGGCACACATTGAAGGCACTGCTGCAGAGCCAGGGTTTTCCTTCAGATGATTGAATTTCATTGAGAGAATTAGCAAAGTGAACTCCAAACACAGTCTGCCCAGTTGCTTTGTGAAGCTGTAAGTGCTGTGTCCACCTTCTGGTTATGGACTCCGCAGCTTGAGTCGCCAGCATGAGCCGTGTAGTGCGTTGACAGGCTGGCACTGCTGGCAGTGGTAAGATCAGGGTAAAATGCACAAAAGTGGAATTGTGTGGAGTAAGGAACTTGAGGATGGGGAGGTGGGGGCAAAGGGCCAGGTTTTCTTTCTGAATGGGTGAGGCGTGGGGGCCTCTGCAGCTGTGAGGGGGTGCTGGGGAGACTCTGAGATCAGGGAGGAGGAAGGGGTCTAGGAGGGGCTGGCCAGGCAGGGCTTGGGGGAGGGGTCTCTATTTGCATAACTGTTTGTTGCTCCTGGGGATTGTGGGGGAAGGGCCAGCTCACTGGCTCTGTTCTCCCCTTCCCTGCCCCTTCCCCTTGCGCTCTTTGCATCCCTCTCCCTCCCTCCCCTCCCTGGTCCTTGCCTCTCTCCTTCCCTTTCTGGCCCTGAGCCTGGTCAGGCCTCCTTGTGGCTCCTCTAGTCAGCTGGTGGCACTGGGCTGGCCTTGCTCATGCTTCCCTGCAGGCTGGGCCCTGGTGGTAAGCAGGGCCACCGCAGCCTCCTGCAGTGTCAAGATAAAGCCCACATGAACGCTCTGGCTGTGTGACTCTCTAAAAGCCAGTGCTTCATCAAGAGCGGTCTCTGTGTGAGGTCCCATGTGCTCCTTGTCTCTTCTAGACACCAGGGGCTCCAGAGGGAGACTATGGCTGGAGGTCCCCTGGGCTCACGACTGGACAATTTTGAGGAATCACCTGAGGAATCATAGGCAGCTGCTAGAAATGTGGCTGGTGCCCCATGGCCGTACCAGCCGGGTCTCAGAATGGGACAGAGGTAGAGGTGCCTGGGGACTGGCCTGGGGCAAGAATCAGAGCTTGCTCACTGCTGCAGACCCCAGTCTGGGGATGTGTGCATGCAGGGTGTGACCTCAGGTGGGAAGAAAGACAACCTGAGTGGTTTGTCATCCACCTCTGGGGTTTTCTGTCTGATCCTCTGTTTCCTCTTCAGTAAAGTGGTGCCAGCAGTCCACTGCTGTCAGGCCTTCTCTGTTTGTTACTGCTGCCCTACTGGGAGGTGAGCCTTCAAGGCACTGATCAGAGGGTCCTGCCCAGCACCTGGAAACACAGAGACAGCTTTTCTGGAGAAGGAGCGTGTCAGCCCAGAGTCCTTGCTGAGAGCCTCTGTTGCTGTGCTGTCCAGCTTGCCACAAGTCAAGGTTATGGGTTGGGAGTTGGGAGGGAAGATCCTCCCAAGGGGCCAGGTGCCGTGCTGCCGCTCCTGTTGCCAGCCCCGGGGGTGCTCTCTTCCCGTCCCCATCTCTGGTCCTGGCTGAGTATGCTCAGGTTATGGGCTTTTTACAAAAGGAGGACTAAAAAGTGTTTCTGAGCAAGTTCATGCCTTGCTGGTCAGTGAGGAGCATAGGTTGGGTTGAGTAGGGTCAGTCTGCAACTGCTGCTGAGTTCCCGTGGGGGCCAGGGCTGAGGGCTGAGTATTCTCTGTAGGTCCCCTGGGCATAGTGTGGGTTTGCTTGGCATTCTGTCCCTTGCCAGGTGGGACTGAGGACATAGGGAGAGGGAGAGCAAGATGGGGAGTGCTTATACCATGGGGTACAAGCTTCATTGAGTGCCTACTTCTGAACACCTCAGCCTCTTCATCTGTGAAATGGGGATAGTGTAACCATCCATCTTAGGATGGTTGTGGGTGGCTTGTAAATAATTTTCACTCTGGAAAGTGTTCAATGCTTTCATTATCGATAATCTCAGAAAGGCTTGGCCACATCAAGAACTGGTAGGTGGAAACAGGCTGGGCCAGAAGAGCCTGCAGAGAATGGTGATGCCCTTTCATGGCTTGCTGGAAGAATTAGTGACAAAGGTCATGTGGGGTGACATGACACAGGTCATGTGTGGGCTTTCCCAGGGTGTGTATTCAGAGGAGCCATCTCCCTGGAGTCTGTTCCTAGTGAGTAGCCATAGGAAGGCTTCAGGCCTCCGTCTGCCCAGCTGCCTTGTTCCTGGGCCTCCGACACATGGTGACTTGCCCACTGCCCTGTTTCCTTCTGTGCACCTGTGTCTCACCAGCCCGGTCCTTGACATCTCCCAAGAAAGCTTCCCAGACTGCTTTGTCTCTCTCAAGACAGGCTCCATCCCAAGCCCATTCGACGTCACCTCTTCCTGTAATCTCTGTATAGCTCTATGAGGAGGTGGCAGTAACAGCCTGCCTTTCCCCTCCACCAGGTGTGGAAGGGTGAAAACCACAGTGGCTGTGGCTCCAGAGGGCCAGAAGCACACAGGCAGGAACAGTCGGAACTTGAGTCTCCCAGGGTCAGGCCAGGGTGCTCAGCTGGGACCCCTGTCTGTGCAGCCCCTAGGTATGAGTAGGGAGTTGGAGGGCCACAGCAGTGGGGGACACAGAGCAGGGCGGGTGGTGTTCAGCTGGGCTGGGGAGCTGAGGGGCCTGCCTATTTTTTTTTTTAAAAACAACCCTTTGCTGACCTGTCCAAATCTATCCAGGCCCCCCTGCCCAGATTGGCTGGATTCCCTTAACCCTTCTCAGCCCTATAACTAGGATCATGTAGGAAGTGAGTCCCAGGCAGGCAAGAGACCACCCTGAGGGGCCCCCAGAGGCTGTTGAAAACGTTCCTTCAGCCCAGTGGTGGGCTGGTAGGTCTTCACCTTGCTCCTAAGGCTGTTGCCATTAGCAACCAACTTCCCCGGTAGGTTCTGGGGGCTCCCGGAGGGGAAGAGGGAAAAAGGTGGGAGCCTGGCTGTCAGTTAGGTGGCAGCTGAGTGTCTATGGCAGCAGGTTGGTGCTGGTGACATTAAGAGGGCACGCCAGAGCCACAGGTGCCTGGGTCTGTTGGTCTGTTATCAGTTGTCCCTGATCATGGGGAAATTCTATGTAGGGACATCTCCCTTTCCTCCCAAATAGAAAAGGAAGGGAAAGCGTAGAAAGAGAGGATGTCTAGGCAGTATGATCTAGGGGAGCCAGTTAGACGTTGCTCTGGTCCCAGCCCAGCTGCAGCTGCTCTGGACCCAGGTAGGCTTTGAGGCCTTGGGTATCGCCTGGTCCTTGGGGCTCAGTTTACACATTCATAGAAGAGGGGTCAGGGGACAGAGCTACAATAGTTATACAGGTATGTGATGCTCAGCGCCCTTCAGGAAAGGGTGGCTGGTGAAGCAGAGTTGGATCCCTGTGGACATGTGGTTCCTCTTACCAGGTGTTACCTGGGTCCTGCCAGAGAGGTCCGAGGCATGCAAAGCTGAGCTGAGCCGGAATTGTGTAGATTGTTGTCTGGAAGGGCAGATAGACTAATTAATAAGGCAGATGATGGTCAGTGTCAGGAGGGAGCCCAGAGAGGGGAGTTGCTGCCAGGGTCTGGGAGGGCTTCCCGGAGAGGGTGCTACAGCTGGGCCTCCAAGGAGTGCAGAAGAGGAAGTGGAGGGTCAAGGGCATCCCAGGCAGGTGCAGGTCCTTGGCTTTGGAGGATGGTGGCCAGTGACTATCACCAGTGACTGATGCTATTGGACTCCTGGTCTGTGCTAGCTCCTGTTTAAGTGCTACATATGAAATAGTTTAATCCTCATAACCAACCAACCTCATGGGGCAAGTGTTATCCTGTTTTACAGTTGGACAACTGAGCTGCAGGGAAGTGAAACAGTTTGTCCAGGCTTAAACACAGCACGGTGGACCCAGTCTGCAAACCCCGAAAGTTGGGTTCCTGAGACCACACTTATGTCGTCTGTCACGCCCCACAGGAGCCCAGGTCTGGTTGTTGAGAGGTGCTTATTAATCTAGTGCCGGGGTCCTCAAACTTTTTAAACAGGGGGCCAGTTCACTGTCCCTCAGACCGTTGGAGGGCGGGACTGCGGGTCCCAGGACGAGTCGGGGATAAGCAGGATAGGTAGTGGCAACAAAAACACCCGGTGGCCCGGATAAATGTCCTAGTCAGGCTGCATGAGGCCCACGGGCTGTAGTTTAAGAATGCCTGATCTAGTGGGCTGGGAGAGTCGATGAGTCGCTCTGTCTCAGTTTCCTTATCTATAAAGTGATATAATCTATGTCTGTGAAACCAGGTGAGGTTCTTGGGTGAAATTTGCTCTTTGCGGTGTGCTCATGGGTGTTGAGTGGTGTCGGAAGCTGTCATTCCCCCAGTTCCTTTGCCAGGTGGTGGTTGCAGGGTAGAAAGGCATTCGTTCTTCTGTGTCCCCTCCTACTGTCCCTGCCTGTCTTTGTTTTAGAGGCCAGGAGCCTGTCGGACTTTGGCAGGATTAGATAAAACGTGGGCAGAGTGCCCGGCGTAGTGCTGGCACGTGCACAGCCCCAGTAAACAGTAGGCATTTTCATTCTTGTGTCTCACCTCCTGATATTAGTAATTATTATTGATGGTCCTCTCATCAGTCCTGCAGGGTGATTTTAGCTTCACTTCACAGAAGAGGAGATAGCTTGGGGGTGGATAGTGGATGGATAGTGCTTCCAAAGTCACAATAATTGCCAGACGTACTGAGACCCACACTGGGTGTGTCCCACTCCAATTCCTATGCTCTTGTGTCACCTCATGGGGAGGCTCCAACAGGCTCTCCCTGTTTGTCTTCAGTGAGGCTTAAAAATCGCCTAAGGCCTCCTCAGAGTCAGCCTTCCAAAGCCTGCTGGCTGAGTCTGGTGCAGCAGGCTCATGCACATGTGGTGGCCACACGCTCTTTCTCCCTCTTGGGCTCTTGAGCTCATGGTAGCGTCTCTGCTCAACCAGTAGTATCCTCGGTGTTGGAGTGGCAATGCACTCTAAACTGAATCTCGACTCTGAACAACTCAGCCTTGTAAGAGCATACAGCTCCTGTAGGAGAACACAGACCGTGTGACCTGATCCGAATATAAAAATAATACAAAATAAAGTGTGTAGCTGGGTTGCCTGGAGACCCTTCCCCATGGAACTTGGGCACACCCGTCTTGGACTGCGTCCTGGCATTAGTATCCTTGCTTTTCTCCCACCCAGCGCCACTGGAAAGAGGTGGTTGGCCCTGTCGTTTTGATCACTGGGCCCCAGGGCATTTGAACATTTGGGTCTCTGGTCCACGTATGCCCGTGATGCTGTGCTCGGCAGTATCAGGAAGAGCCTCTGAAGACACTGGGGTCCTTTATCCTCTGTGGCAGGGGAAGAGAGAACCAGGCCCCAAGCCTCTTCCTAACTGTAGACTCAAGCCGAGCCACGCAGAAGTCTGCCATCACTCACAGCCACCAGGCTCGTGCTAATTCTTTGTTGATTTGGAAACCTCTTCAGGATCGTGTAGTGCCTGAGGGCCACTCTCGTGGAGAAGAACTGTAATCCTTTAAATATAATAATCCCCTGTACCGGACACTTTATAGAACAGTCTCCCGTATGTGAGCTCATTGGCACCCTCCGGCCATCCTGGGAGAGAGACAGGCAAGGCTTATTATCCCGTTTTGTTGATAAAAAGGCAGGTGGCTTTAGTGACTTTCCAAAATCACACGTCCAGTATATGATGAAGCTAAGAACAGAATCCCTATCCGAAGACTGGTCATGGTATACAGGACAGATGGTAAATGCTTGGCACGTGCTCTGACATTCCTCCCTTGCTGGTGTCAGACATTGCAAGTTGATCACAGTAACTCTTTTCCTGCCAACCCCAGGTCCAGAGTGATTTTCATTGCGGCATTCTAGTCAGCCATTATCAATTGAACAACGTTGGCATGCGGGATGAGTTCATTGTCAGCCAGTGTCCCACCCTGGGCTGGAAGTTGGCCAGTGATGTTGTATGGGTTTCCGGGTTGTTTGGATTTCCAGATAAGTGAAAGTTGGATGCTTATCATAAATGAATTCCATTTGGAAGCTCCGTACCTGCCTGACAGCCAGCTACCAGCTTTCAGAGCCCTGGAGACGCTCAGTAAGATGCATGGTATTTGACTGAAGAAGGGCTGCTCGAATTGGGGTGCCAGATGGTGAGCCCGAAGGGGATGGAAGGTGGGACAAGCAGACTGTGGAAACATGATTGAACCCTTCCACTTGAAGGAAGCACAGAGGAGGAAACAGACGTCCTTCTCTTCCAGGTACCTCAAGTTCTCTCCTCATTTTTATGTTTAAGAGACACTTGGTCACTCTCCACCCTCTACCCTCGGTAGAGTGCCGTGGCGTCACAGCTCACAGCAACCTCCAGCTTTGGGGCTTAAGCACTTCTCTTGCCTCAGCCTCCCAAGTAGCTGGGACTACAGGCACCCGCCACAGTACCCAGCTATTTTTTTGTTGCAGTTTGACGGGCTGGGTTTGAACCTGCCAGCGCCCTACTCACTGAGCCACAGGTCTCATTTTGATTTTTATTGGGATGTCCCTTCAGTGGTTTTTTTTAATACCACACAAGACCCTCATGGGATGTGGGGCTCTTGAGAGAGATGGCAGGATGAAAAAAATTGAGATGTGTTCTGCCCAGGATGCCATTGAGGGTACTGCCCTTGGGAGTCCCATCTTGACCAGAAGAACAGGGTGAGTTTTCAGACAGATTGGTGAGTCTGAATACCTGTTCCTGTTCTGGGTGTCTTTGTATACCAGTTTTCAGCCAGGGGTTGAGTTTGAAGTTCTCATTCCAGTTGAACCTTGGATTCTACGTCTGCTCGTGCCAGACCACAAGAACAGATGATGCCAGCCTCCTTCACCTCCAGTCTTTCTTTCACTAGAAGGCACAGAAGCTGTCTGCCACGGTCACCTAGCTCACTCTCTTTTTTTTAATCTCGTAACATTTCAGACATCAGCTGATCTCTTGCTGTCAGCCTCCATGTGGGCATTCTTGACCTTGGTTTTCAAGATGTCTTTTCATCTGTCCACCTAGCTGCTCAGCTCCTCCCCGCCCCCCATGATGTCCACCCAAGCTCCCTGCCTTCCTGACTGTGGGCAGGCCTCTCTGGTTCATCCCCAGCCTTAACCTGTGGAGACTCTTTTGGGAATAAATTCAGCTCAAAATAACTTCCTTGGCTTGCACCCCTAACTCAAGGATACTTTCCTCAACATAAATGCAGATTTAAAGAAAATCAACTATAATGTTTGGGAGGAACCATCTAGAGCAAGTGTCCTCAAATTATGGCCCACAGGCCACATGCAGCTCGCCTAGGACATTTATCTGGCCCGCTGGGTGTTTTTGCCACTGCTGCCTGTCCTGCTCAGCCGCTGATTCGTCCCGGGCCCGTAGTCTGACCCTCCAACGGCCTGAGGGACAGTGAACTGGCCCCCTGTTTAAAAAGTTTGAGGACCCCTGAGCTAGAACATGGGCTTCAGTGGTTTCAGGTGGATGTTTATATCATTTTAGCAAGACAACCTTTTCTTTAAATGAAGTCTTACACGGAAGCCCAAATAAACATGGAAACAGATCTGTCTACTTTTTTGAGGGGGGGTACGGAGTGCTAAGCATCCTTTCTTTCTTTCTTTCTTTTTTTTTTTTTGGAGACAGAGTCTTACTTGTTGCCCTTGGCAGAGTATTGTGGCATCATAGCTCACAGCAACCTCAAACTCTTGGGCTCACGTGATCCTCTTGCCTCAGCCTCCTGAGTAGGTAGGACTGCAGGTGCCCACTACAGATGTGGTCTTGCTCTGGCTCAGGCTGGTCTCGAACCTGTGAGCTCAGACAGTCTGCCTGCCTCTGCCTCCCAGAGTGCCAGGATTGCAGGTGTGCGCCACCGTGCCCAGCCCAGTGCTGAGAGAGTTTCCCACGGTAATGCCTTCCTTTGAGCCGCCCCCCCCTCCAGGCTTCCCCTTTGAGGACCACAATTCAGGATATGTCTGATTCATTCGCCTCCCCGGTGGTGTCTGGGATGAGGAGATGACTTGGCTGAAGTGTCCCCAGTAAGAGAAAGTCACAAGGGGCCCCAGGCTTTCCTGCCACATCCAGGATGCTTTTTCCATCGGTCAGCATTCCCAGCTCAATAGGTACATTACAATAAAGGGTCTGTAGTCACATCTTTATGGAAAGTGCAGAGTGAAATACCGCCCCCCCCCCCCCCATTTTTAGAGGCAGAGTCTCACTCTGTCATCCAGGCTGGAGTGCCGTGGTGTGATCATAATTCACTGCAGCCTACAGCTCCTGGGCTCAGGGGATCCTCCTGCTTTAGCCTCCTGAGTAGCTGGGACTAAAGGTGCCTGCCACCATATCTGGGTAATTTTAATTTTTTTACAGAGGCAAGATCTCACTGCATTGCCCGAGCTGGTCTCCAAGTGTCTCAGGTCGTCCTCCTGCTTCAGCCTCCCAAAGCACTGAGCTTATAGGCGTGAGTCACCATGCCTGGCTTGAGGCAGCTTCTTTAATGTCGGCCCTTGGGCTGCTTATAGATAGGTAGATAATTTGAGGCCTGTTTTGCTTATCTGCGGTGTTAGATATCATGAAAAATATGCTCATCAGTGTTCATTAGTGTTTGTGTATTTAATGCACAGCCCAAGACAACTCATTCGGCTAATGAGAAAAAGTTGGACGCCCCTGGGGATTTCTCAGGGTTTTTAGCACATTAGAATACATTGCCAATCTCAGCGGAGGAGGTCAGGTATGGATGGATAAATAGTACAAAAGACAGTAATTCTCAAACTTATTTGACTATAGGACCTCCTGTGGTTAAGGAATATGTAAAACTGTTTCAGAAATGCTGTAGGCAGGGAAGTGATTGAGTTGTAAGTTGGTGCTCTGTTTTTTTTTTCAAAGTTGGAGAGCAGCGGGTCTGCGAACAGTCCAAGAACAATTCCCCTCTCCCAGGCTGTAGCATAGCACCTCTGTTCTTTAAAGCGTCTGTCTTTCTTCATTAAGAACCTGTTTTGGTGTCAGGTGAAGGGTTCTCACGGATCATTAAATGTTGTCTCTCTTTTTTAGTGATCACCACTGTCTTCTGCTTCCTGGGTGTGCAGTCATTCACCAGTCCCTTCCTATTGATTGTTTCTGGTTTTCCAATGAAGGTTCTTTTACATTAAGATTATTTCCAGTTTTCTCATATTGTAAACAACACTATGATGAACATCCTCGTGGGAAGATGTTTGTGCCTGTGGACACGGTAGGATTCTTAGATGTGGAATTGCTAGGTCACTTGGTACATGTTTTGGAAACAGTGTCCATCGGAATAGCCAGCACTTTGCTTTACAGAGCAATTGGAGTTTTCTTCCCAGCATAGTTCGTGGAGAAGGAACTAGTTAGTAAGCAGTGTCATCGGAGGAGACCAGCTATGGGGCAGCCTTGGCCCGCCCGGTAACCAGTCCCTGGGGAATCAGACAGGGGTCTCATGTATAATAATTTGCTGTGCTGCCTTATCTGGCCAGTCTGGTGCCTCCAGAGGGCTGGAACTCTGGAACCCTGCCTGCGGCCCTTCTCCCCTCATGCTTCCAGGGCTCTGCTTGAGTGGTGGGCCCTGTGGGGACTTAATACATAATAATTGATTTAGATTTAGATGTTTTTCCCTATGTAGGAGCTCAGTAGTAGAGACTCGTTTGTCTAAATCCTTTTTATGTCCCTGAAACCATGTGTGAGAGGCACCAATTGGACTATAGAGACAATGGGCCATCAGGGACCTTGCTGGAAAGAAGGTTTCTGTCTCAGCTTTTATTGCCTGGGTCCTGCCTGACTCTCAACCATACATGGCTGGTGTTCTCAGAAGGGGAGTAGCAGGATTGAGGTTTACGGCAAGAGGGATTGGAACATCCTTTCTTCCCCCTAAAAGAAGAAGTAGCTCTTCTTTTATTCTTACTCAGTCACCCAGGGTACAGTGCCATGGCATCATCATAGCTTACAGCAATCTCAGTCTCTAGGGCTCAGTGATTGTCTTGCCTCAGTTTTCCTATTTTTAGTAGCGATGGGGTCTCACTCTTGCTCAGGCTGATCTTGAACTTGTGAGCTCAAGCAATCCATTGACCTCAGCCTCCCAGAGTGCTAGGACTATAGGCATGAGCCACCCCGCCTGGCCCCAAGTAGATCATTTTGGAGAAAGACTCATGGCTGCAGACTGGGATTAACCTTAGAAGCCAGGTTAGGCTGTGGCAGCGGTAGGGAAGCAGCCCGTCCGTGGCCCGTGGTGTGCAGCCGTGTCAGAACTTTGTGTGCCGTTTCCTCTGATCCCCGCGTAAACCTTTAGTGTCAATGTCACAGTTCGCTTTCCAGCCCAAGGAATTCAAGGCTCTGGGAGGTTTACTACTGTGAACAGGGTCTCTCAACTGTAAAGGGAAGGGGATGCTATAGAAACTGAAGCCAAGTTTATCTGAATCCAAAGTCAGTTCTTTTTTTTTGCAGTTTTTGGACGGGGCTGGGTTTGAACCCGTCACCTCTGGCGTGTGGGGCCGGCGCCCTACTTCTTTGAGTCACAGGCACCACCCCCCACAGCCAGTTCTTAACCAAGCTTTTGGTCCAGGAGAATTAGAACACCCCTAAAGTTTTTTTTTGTTTTTTTGTTTTTTTGTTTTTTTGAGACAGAGTCTCACTGTGTCACCCTGGGTAGAGTGCCTTGGCATCACAGCTCACAGCACCTCAAACTCTTGGGCTTAAGCAATTCTCTTGCCTCAGCCTACCAAGTAGCTGGGACTACGGGCACCGGCCACAGGCTGTTTTTTGGTTGTAGTTGTCATTGTTGTTTGGCAGGCCCAGGCTGGATTCAAACCCACCAGCTCCGGTGTATGTGGCTGGTGCCCTAGCCACTGAGCTACAGGCGCTGAGCCCACCCCTAAAGTTTTATTAGAATTAAATCAATAGGGCTTGGCCACCCGTAGCACAGTGGTTACAGTGCCAACCAAGTTCCCTTGAGGCTGGAGGGTTCAAACCCAGCCCAGGCCCGCTAACCAACAATGATAACTGCAACAACAATAAAAAAATAGCTAGGCCTTGTGGTGGGCGCCTATAGTCCTAGTTACTGGGAGGCTGAGGCAAGAGAATCACTTAAACCCAGGAGTTTGAGGTTGCTGTGAGCTGCGACGCCACGGCACTGTACCAAGGGTGACATAGTGAGACTCTGTCTCCAACAACAACAAAATATTAAATCATAGGGCTGGGCACGGTGGCTCAAGCCTATAATCCTAACATTCTGGGAGTTTGAAGCAGGTGGATCACCTGAGCTCAGGAGTTTGAGACCGGCCTGAGCAAGAGTAAGACCCTGTCTCTTAAAAAAAAAATTGACCGGGTGTTGTAGTGGGCACTGTAATTCTAGCTACTTGGGAGGATGAGGCATGAGGATTGTTTGAGACCAAAAGATTGAGCTTGCTGTGAGCTATGCTGCCATAGTACTCTACTGAAGGCAACAAAATGAGGCTCTGTTTCAAAAAAAAAAATTAAGGCTTGGCGCCTGTAACGCAGTGGCTAGGGCGCCGGCCGCCAGCCGTATATACTGGGACTGGTGAGTTTGAACCCGGCCCGGGCCTGCCAAACAGGAATGACAAATACAACACAAAAAATAGCTAGGTGTTGTGGTGAGTTTGAGGTTGCTGTGAGCTATGATGATATAGCACTCTACCAAAGGTGACATAGATCTGTCTCAAAAAAAAAAAGAAAGAAAGAAAAGAAAATTAAATCAGAATGGTCTAGAGTCCTTTGGTAGGAGGTAAGTTTAATATGGTTGTTTTTATTTTTATTTATTTATTTCTTAGATGTGTTCTCACTTTGTCACCCTTGGTAGAGTGCTGT
>NW_003852461.1:1490193-1498453 GCF_000181295.1 Otolemur garnettii | reverse complement strand
CTTTGGTAGGAGGTAAGTTTAATATGGTTGTTTTTATTTTTATTTATTTATTTCTTAGATGTGTTCTCACTTTGTCACCCTTGGTAGAGTGCTGTGGCATCATAGCTCACAGCAGCCTCAAACTCTTGGGCTCAAACAATCCTCTTGCCTCAGCTTCCCGGGTAGCTGGGACTTTAGGCATCTGCCACAGCACTCGGCTACTTTTAGAGACCAGGTCTTGCTCTTGCTGAAGCTGGTCTCTAACTTGTGAGATCAAGCAGTCCACCTGCCTGGGCCTCCCAGAGTGCTGGGATTCTAGGCATGAGCCCTAACACCTGGCTGATTCTTTTTATTTTTAATTATGGAGGTAATACTTAAGTACTTCTTATGTTAAAAATTGCTAATATATAGAAGTATAGGGTGTCTGTAAAGTCATCATACCCGGGGGAAAATGCGAAATTGTAGCTAAATGTACCTTTGTTTACAAAATATTCATTACAAAATTTTACAAAGATGTGGCGGACATGTAGAGAATATTTTGTAAAATGTTGTGCATTTACAAGCATTAATATCTGTTAATGCATTGAGAAAGCCACTTCAGTTCTGACTGGAGGCCCCCACCTTAATTTCGGCAGATCAGAACCGAGTAGCAGCATAGTAGCTCTGTAACTTTGGGTAAGTTGCTCATCCTGGAGAGAAGACGCATCAGCTTTCTCATCTGTGTGCTCGGATAATGGCCCTAGAGCGGTGGTTCTCAACCTTCGTAATGCTGCGATGTGTTTTCATTGTTACAAAGGGGCCGCGACCCACAGGTTGAGAACCGCTGTCCTAGAGTATCTTAGGGTTGTGGAGAGATGATTGTGTAATGGCCCAGTATATGGTGCAAAGCAAGGGTTGGGGAAAGTTACCTGTGACTCTGCCCCCATGTTGCAGGAAAGGATATAGTTAGTACTCTGCCTTCAGAGGCATGTGGGCAACAGTGATATAAATAGGCATGAGCACAAAATCAGCTATAAATGCCATCAGAGAGGTGTTAGCAGCAGTTGGAGCTCCAGGCTCTAGGAGGGAGCAGTTTAACCCTAGGAGGGAATAGGGAAGACTTTCTGGAGCAAGTGCCCTCTAAGGCAGGGTGGGGACCTTCATGCTAATTCTTTTAGCCCTTTGAGCCAAGCAGTGTTCTATGTAAACTAATTAACCCATATCAATAACCCTATGAGTCAGAACTGTGATTAATTTCCCAGATGAGGAAACTGAGGCAGGGGGCAGTTGAGTAACTTGCCGGTGTCACACAGCTCCTGAGTGAGCCAGGATTTGAGTGTAGACAGCCTGATTCTGGAGTCAGGTCTCATAGCAGCTGGATCGTATAACACACACACACACACACACACACACCAGATTTCAAGGAAAGAGCGGGCCAGAGCAGAGGAGCACAGGAGCCAGTGTGAGCAGGGCTCACTGCGAGAGCTGTTGGCAGCCTGGGGAGATGGCGGGGTGTGCAGGTGAGCGGATGTGCTGCTTCATGACAGAGTTGGGTAGGGTGATTGCGGCTGATGAGGAAGTACGTAGGATCCCTGACAGCTTGAGTTGGGTGAGCATCTGTCCTCTCTGGTGTCCAGCACTTCAGTGCCAACCCTCTACCTGCCTGCTTTCCTCCCAGGCTGCCCAGTAGCTTGTAGGCCAGCTTCCTACTGGTCAGTTTCCGAGCTGTAGCCTTATACTTAGGTTCTCAAATAGTATAGTAGATGTTACAGTACTTTGATTATTGTTTGCTTTTTCCTTTTGTGTTTTTTCTTTCTTTGTTTTTGTTTTTGTTTTTTTTTTTTTGGAGACAGATTCTCACTCAGTCACCCTGGGCCGTCAACAGCTCACATTCTCACTCAGTCACGCTGGGCTGTCAACAGCTCACAGCAACCTCAACTCCTGGGTTCAAGTGATCCTCTTGCCTCAGCCTCCCAAGTAGCTGGAACTACAGGTGCTCACTACAGTGCCTTGCTAGTTTTTCTATTTTTAGTAGAGACAGTGTCTTGCTCTCAAGAGGCTGGTCTTCAGCTCCTGAACTCAAGCAATCCACCCGTCTCAGTCTCCCAAAGTGCTAGAATTACAGGCATAAGCCACCGTGCCTAGCTTGGTTATTATTTTCTTGAGATTAAAAAAGCCTAACCCCAGACACGTTACCCCTAGCCACTGGATACACACACATACGTGCACACACAGAAGCAGGCATGCTTTCCTACAGGGAACCAGGTTGGTGACACGACAGAGCATGTCCTCACCCTCTTGTACCTGTGGCTGCCAAGGGCCTTTCGACATTGTGAGCGGTGCCCTCGCTCTTTGATTGCTTCACTGTGTGTGCGGCACAATGGAGCCTCTGTCAATATGCCAGCTAATTAATTTTAACTTTGCGATGTTGCTTCAGCTCCCTGCACTGTTCATGGTGTTTCATGTTTTCCTGGTGCGGGTGCAAAGAAAGCCCTTTGGTATGTGTTGGTCTTGTTGCTGGAAGCGGAGTGAGAGCCTTCTGACCCTCCTTCTCGGCCCCTGTTCTTCCTTACTGTCCCTTCTGTGAAGGCTGAGGTGCTTTCCACCTGCACTTCCCTCTCGCTCTGATTTTCTTTTTTTTTTTTTAAATTTTTTTTTGAGACAGTCTTAGTATGTCGCCCTCGGTAGAGTGCTATGGTGTCACAGCTCACGGCACCCTCAGTCTTTTGGGCTTAAGTGATTCTCTTGCTTCAGCCTCCCTAGTAGCTGGGACTACAGGTGCCTGCCACAACGCCTGGCTATTTTTTGTTGCAGTTATCATTGTTGTTTAGCTGGCCTGAGGCTGGATTCGAACCCACCAGCCTTGGTGTATGTGGCTGGCACCGTAACCACTGTGCTACGAGCGCGAAGCCTCACTCTGATTTTTGTTGGTTGTTTTGGGAGAAATGCTGGGTATTCCTTTCAAGAGAGGTCTTAATTATTGAAGTGCTAAAATGTAGCACAGACTTCACTAATTTGAACTCCTCACAGGCAGGCTTTGTGTGAGAAACAGAAAAGCTGACACCTGGTAGAGAACGGCTGTTAGGACTTGGTATTACCAAGTTCACCAGAGTGGCTATCTGCCTGGGCAGGGAGGGAGGCAGGGTCTGTAATTAGCACATGTGCTTTTGGGTATGTGGAAGAGGTATTTGTAAAGGGCTTAAAATAGTCTTCCCTGGTAGGGGTGGGGAACCTGTGGCCTTGGGGCCACATGTAGCCTTTTGGATCCTTTGAGTGCAACCTTTTTGACTGAATCCATATTTGACAGAACAAATCATTTTAATAAAGGGATTGTTCTGTGAAGTGTGGATTCAGATGAGGGGCCACGCTTGGGAGTGGTTCCCTACCAGTGTGCTTCTCTCCACCTCACTTTTTACATTTCTGGTGTTAAACTTGAGCCGAGCATTATTTATTTGGAGGACTTGATTTTCTATTTATATTTTTCTCTACTGCTGGTGTTTCGGTTTGGGAAGCTTCACCCTTCTGTGTTAAATGGAGTGCTGGGCTGGAAGGCAGGTGGATGTCAGTCTTTTTAGCGGTCTGACCCCGGCAGGGCATCTCCCCTGCTCTGGCCTCGCTTTCTCCTTGTGTAAAGTAGAGGAGCTGACCTAGCTATGCTGACTCTTTGAAAACTGTCTGTTACTATAGCCTTTTGTAATGGCATTCTCTTGACTCTAGAGTGGGGTTCGGCAAACTTTTCTATATAGTGGCAGGTAGTAAACATTTTAGGCTTTGAGCACGGTGTGGTCTCTGCTGCAGCTGCTCAGCTCTGCCATTTTAGCACTAGGTCAGCCCCAGATGATAGGGAAATGAGTGGGTGTGGCTGTGTCCCAATAAAACTTTGTTTACAAATACGAGTGGTGGTTCACATTGGGCCTGTTTGCCAACCCCAGCTCTGGAGCGTCTCGTCTTCTGCCAGGCTAGTCCATGAGACGTTTTTATTTGAATTAGAGACCAATATCTGGACCTCCCCGCACCCGCCCAATCTGATCATGTGAGGAATCCTGTCTATTTTCTGTGTTTCCCTCTGGTGGCTGGGAAGGTGACCTGTCCAGGTGTCTCTAAAAGCAGGTGTGCCTAGCTCTATGAAAATCACTCTTTTTTTTGAGACAGAGTCTCAAGCTGTCACCCTGGATAGAGTGCTGGGGTGTCATAGCTCATAGCAGCCTCCAACTCTTGGGGTCAAGTAATCCTCTTGTCTTAGTGTTTTATTTTTTTTTTTCCTTCCTGTTTTTAGTAGAGATGGGGTCTCACTTTTTTGCTCAGGCTGGTCTCCAACTCGTGAGCTGAAGCAATCCACCCACCTCAGCCTCCCAGAGTGCTAGGATTACAGGTGTGAGCCACTGCACCCGGCCAGCTCTGTTCTTAAAGAATTGTGAGATTTAGTAAATTCGATTTTAAGTCTGGTTAAAGAAACATTCTACCATCAAACAGTAAACCTTTCTCTGCGTATTTTCCTGTTCTATACCTTTACAATGGAAGAAAAAAAAGAAATCTTGTTTGCTTTTGCCAATTTAGTTTTTTTTCCCTTTTATTTTTACGTTAAAAAAGTGGCAGTGTAGCGGGTGGTTTCAGGGACGATAGTGTTTTTCTCCCTCATATATAACTTCTTGGTTTTTAAGAGGCTATTTCTATGAGGGGCCAGAAAGGCTGTGGTTAGTGGTGATGATAGGGAGGATGGGGTATAAATGAAGGGCATTTTTTTTTTTTTAAAGATAGAGTCTCAAGCTGTGTCCCTGGGTAGAGTTCTATGGCATCACAGCTCACAGCAACCTCAAACTCTTGGGCTCAAGCGATTCTCTTGCCTCAGCTTCCCAAGTAGCTGGGACTATAGGCACCCGCCATGATGCCAGGCTATTTGTTTTTGTTGTTGTTGTTGCTGCAGTTGTCATTGTTGTTTCAGTAGGCCTGGGCCGGTTTGAACCCGCCAGTCCTGGTGTTTGTGGCCGGCACCCTACCCACTGAGCTACGGGTGCTTCCAGTGGGTAAATTTGGTTATTTCTCTTAATTGTAACTGCCCAATATGGCATCCGATTGCTGATTTGGTAGCACAGTTGTCTCTGATTTCTTGGAATTGTGCTAAATACTTTTCTTTCAGGTGAAGAAATGCTCATATTCACACCACTGCTGAAAGCTGCACAAGTTCTCCCGCTTTGAAGTGGCTGGTAGGGAGAAGAAGCACTTGCTCCCATTTCCCAGACTGGCAAAACAAGGCGCTGTGCAGTTAAGAGGTTTGCAGTCCTGGCTTGAAAATCTTATGTGGCTGCAACAGAGAGTATCTTTATTGTTTTCCTGTGGACACTGAGCTATGACTCAGCAAACAGTATCTGGCCATTTCTGGGTGCTGGGCTAGAGTGGGTGTCCTAAGGCCTGGTACCTCCCTTCCCAGGAATGCCTTCCAGAAGCAGTGTATCCAGAGTGGTGGAGGCTAGAAGGATTGTACCCCTCTTTCGGAGATTCGCCCTCTGACTAGGACATCAGCATGCTGGGCAAGCCCACCTTGAACAGTTCATCTCTCAGACCCCCCTCCCATCCCAGCCAGCTCCCATAAATGCCTGCCTTTGCTGTTATCTGGGAGGGAGAGGGAGGGGATAAAACCCAGGCTGAAAGCAGAATGAACCCCTAGGGCAGCCTAGCATGTGGCTGAGATGCTCAGACAAATGTTTGGACAGCTTAAAAAGATAAACTAGAACTTAAATAAATAAAACCAAACTACCTGGTTTATTTGGGGGCCTGCTATTTCCGGAAGCTTTCATGACTAGAAGCTTCTAGGGTGGGAGATAGACCATTGGGTGTTCCTTCCTGGTCCGACCACTTCCTTTCCTGGCTTGGGGGAGCCCGTGCTTCTGGAGGGGCTGCCTGGAGGGGCCCTGGGGGCTGGTGAAGCCTGTGGGTGTCTTCACTCACCAAGGGGACTTGTGGCCCTACAGTGGGTGAGCCCAGACGCCCGTCCCTCATTTGTTCACTAAGTTACTCTTTCCATAGGACAGTCCCTAGGTGTCCCCACTCTTTGCCAGCCCTGTTTTAGAGGAAGAGAGGATGGTGGAGAATGTGACCCGGGGGACTTCTCTGTCTCGAAGGGTGTGGGCTTAGGGCCATGTGTTAGGCATGAGGACACCTCCTTCTCCAGTGAGCAGCTCCCTGTGGCTGGGGAGGGTTCTGGAGATGCGGTGCTGGCAGCAAACACTGAACTCGCTCCTAGGGAGCTCTGGATCTGGAGTGGGGAAATACTGAATGAGTACTGAGAAGAGGGAGGGATTTTTCTTGCTAGGATATTTGTGTAGGTGTGTTTATTTGTGGTTTCCTATCCTTGTCCTTACCAGGGAGGTGAAGTCCAGCATGAAGATAATTAAGATGCCAGATGGGGAATGAAAAGCTGTAAATTCTGAATTTTGCCTTAAGCCACCCAAGAAACCTTTGCCATATCTTCAACAGCTCTTCTTCCCAAGCTGTTTTCATTTTGCCTCCAGTCTTTTTCTGGGAGAACTTTCTGGTTGCACCCTCTTGGAGTGAGGAAGGGAGAACAAACGCAGAGGGGTAGGTAGGAGGATGTGGCAACCAGTAAGGCAGGGTTAAAAATGAAGGCTTTTACCTTTTAATGATGATCACATTGTCCTGTGGCATCATGGCAGCCTATGGGGGCCTGAATGTATCTGGAGTGTCCAGTAAGGTCACTTGTCCTGATTTTGGGTATCACTTCTGCTGTTCATAGGTGGTGTTAATATACACCACCAACTACATGCCTTACTTGTGTAGTTAGCTGCCGGGCTGTGGGAAGGAGAAAGGGCATCCCACGGTCTGTGAGAGCAGGCTCCATGCCTCTTCTCTCAGTCCACATGGTCAGCACCAGAGTTCTCCAAGAGGCCCTCCCTGGATTCTGATGGGCATTGGAGGGCCACTGTCTACTGGGGGCAGCGTGTCTCTGCTTATCCCACACCCACCGAGAGGGAGTGTGGGCTTCAGTTGCAGCTTTGGGAAGCCACTTACTTTCTTCTTAGGGTGGTTCAATTTTCTAAAGGTTTCCCTTATCTGTGTGAAACATCTCTCTGTTCAGTTTCTTGAGAAGGGAGCAGAAAGCTCTAGAGATGAATTAGGTTCATTTAGGCCAGGCCAAGTTACAGGGTGTGAATTTTTGTAGACTGTTATTTTGTCAACTGGCCTTTTTTTTTTTCTTCTGAGACAGAATCTCACTCTGTCTCCCTGGATAGAGCATTGTGGTGTCAATATAGCTCACAGCAACCTCAAACTCTTGGTCATGAGTGATCCTCTTGCCTGAGCCTCCCAAGTAGCTGGGACTACAAGCTCATGCCATGATGATGTTTGGCTGTTTTTTTTCTATTTTTAGTAGAGATGGGGGTCTCACTCTTGCTGAGGCTGGTCTCTAACTTCTGAGCTCAAGCAGTCCACCTGCTCTGGCCTCTGAGAGTGTTAGAATTATAGGCATGAGCCACCACACCTGGCCTGTCAACTGGTCTTGAGTATCTTTTGACCCAGATTGGCTTCTCCTGTCATGGGTAGATGTAATTTCAAGTTTTAGAGCTGGGAGTGAAATGGGTCCCTCTGAAGGAGGATTTATGGAGTCTTACTCTGTAGGCAAAGTGCTTTTTTGTGCATTGTCATATATTCCAGGCTGCAGCATGGGAAGGCAGGGTCCACTGTTTGGCAGACAAGGAAGTTGAAGTTCAAGGTGGCTCAGTGACTTCCCCAAGATCATGTGTCCCAAGCTGAGCTGGGACTCTAACCTTTGGGGCTCTAAACTTGGGTTTTTGTGGCACCATACTGCCTCCTAGCTTCCTCCCTGGTGGAAACACGTGGGGTGACCTATGCACACTTTCTCTGACTAGAGCCATGTCTAGTCCCATTTACCTGGATCACAGGCTTCCAGACACACTGGAACTGCCTGGGGACCCCCGGAGCTGCCCAGCCCTGTCATTTTACGGTTAAAAAAAAAGATGGTCTGGTGAGAGAAGTGACTCTCCAAGATTGTATAGTGAATTTGTTTGCTGGTTCTTTTTAGGTATTTGGTGAGTGCATCTCCTGTGCCACTGTTGTACCACGTGTTCGGGATAAAGCAGTGAACAGAACACAAACATTCCTGTCTTTGTGGAGCCCAGGCTGAAGTTCATATTCCTGTGCTGTAACTTTTCTCCCTAAGCTTCAAGACAGCTCTCTTTTTTCTCCACCATGGACTCAGGGAATGCAAAGTAATTTTAGTGTGGTATTTTGGGTTGAGTACAAGGAGATAGGTGGATAGCTGAAGTGA
>NW_003852461.1:1477306-1489533 GCF_000181295.1 Otolemur garnettii | reverse complement strand
AACTTCTCTGCGCTACAGAAGTGCCCTAAACATTTAAGTTTTGACATAATGAAGCTTTTCTAGGTTTTTAGTCACCACCTGTAGCTTTTGCCACAAAAACATAGTGACCTCTGCAGCCGGGAAGGAGGGTGGATGGCATCTGACCAAGGATGCCAAGCAAACCTCATGTTTGCAGGTCAGTGAGGGGCAGGCCAAAACTTTGCTGTCCTCCTTAGGTATCCTAGGCTCTTTAGTTTCATTGTTATTATTATTTTTAAAGGAAAGCCTGTATGAAGGAAGCATGAATGCTCCCCTTTGTGAGTATTTTGCCATTAGCAGTTCATCAGTTGTTGACCTCTAAAGTCCCTTCTGATTATGAGAGTCTCTCGGGCCCATGTTCCCTGTACAGCCTCTGCTTTACCTCCAGTGACAAGGAACTCACTACTGGAAAGGGTAGCCTGTTTCGATTTTAGACAGACTGGTTAGAAGTTCTAGGTATCACCACTACCAAATGGAAAGTTCCTTCCCATAAAGCTTTTCTAGGGGGTGAGAGGAGAAAGGTTAATTATAGCAACACACCCAGATCTCTGGTCTTGCTATAAAACTCTTCTACCTCCACCATGGGTTTTCATTTAAAATAGCCTTCGTTGCATTTTGGAAGGCATCTCCCAGGCTTCTGGTTTGGCAGTGTTTTTGTGAAAATGTGGCTTCCAAAACTGACCTCCAGCCCCCGCTCTTTGGCCCGGCCCCTTTGAAGTGTCTGGAGTTGGCAGAGGGAGAAGTGTGGCGGGTGGGAGACGCTCTTGAGTCAGGAGCTGGCCGTGATCCGCTTTGCTCTGTGGTAGGTATTAACTACGTTCCCAGGCCTGTTTCCTGCTCCCAAATGCCAACATCCCTGCCTCTTAAGTGAGGTTTAGCTTAATCCCCAACCTTACCTAAATGTTACTTCTATTATTATTCAGAGCTGTGGGCAGAATTTCCCTGTGTCGTTGAGTGTAGGTGGGGATGCATTGGCAGGATGCCCATTCTGCCTGGAATCCTCTCCGTTGCATCCATTGCTCCCGAAACCCTATCCAGCTAGGATGGCACTATGGTGTCATTCATTAGGATGTCTTCAGAGACCAGATTGCATGTCCCCTCCTTTACCAGAAGGGCCAGCAGAGGCCTGTGGGTGGAAGTCACCCATTTTTCCTTCTCCCGTCACAGAGTTGGCAGGCAGGCTTCTTGTCCCTTGCCTTGGTGCACTCTCTGACCAGTAGTGAGGCGTGAGCGTCAGCCTCTGAGAACCAGTCTTTGGTTTATCAGTTGTGGAATTGCTTAGGAAGCTTCCAGCTGGTCAACCAGTCAGTAGGCACAGGGATTTGCACAGAAGCGTTGTTCTCCTTTCTATCTGAGCTGGGTGGGCTGACCAAGTCCTGCAGGCACACTTAATGAGAGCCCAGGAGTGTCCACATACCTAGGGTCTCCTGCACACAGGCGGAAAGGGAGAGCTGTCAGAGCCCAGCACCGCGTTGTTGCCAGGTAAGAGGTTTGCCTCCAGGGCAGACAGGTGTGTTAGTCCTCATTCTGTATGCACAGTGCCTGGCGCACAGTCAGTGCCCAGTAAGGATAGGCTGGGTGGCAGCCTGCCCATCCTGTGGATTAAAATGGAAAGAGCCCATTCCTTTTTATCTTGAAAGTGTTCTTGGAGCTCATGCCCTGTCCTGGACACTGCAGAGGGACATTAAAGATGCGTCATAGCCCTGCCCTTGAGTGGGTCAGGGAAGGAGATCCTACCGTAAGAACCCCCCACCCTGGGCCTGGATGGTACAGTGTAGGTGCTCCGTACATGCCGGCTGCCCATCCCACTGGATTTTGGAGAGTCCTCCCTAGCTGTCTCTGTGTCTCATGGGTACTACCCTGATCAGTCCCCAAATGCCTGTTAAGCATGAAGAGCAGTGGTAAAATTCCAGCTGAATTACACCCTCCCCGTGCTCTACCCTCACCCTGCTTCAGGGTCTCCCTTCAGCTCCTCTTTAACCTGACTGCTCTGCCTGTGAAGAACTGGGGGGTAGGTGAATGTGCCGGGAAAAATCATTGCTCCTCTCCAGGTGCTAGGCTGGTTGTGGCACGTCTCATTATCCGCTTGTGAAAGAGGACATTAGAACTTTGGATTTGAATTGATCTTTTAAGAGACAAGCCTCCCCATGTTGCGCAGGCTGGTCTCGACCTCCTGGGTACCAGTGATCCTGCCGCCTCGGCCTCCCGAGTGCGCCACTGTGGCTGCTCTCCACCGGATTTCCTTTGTTCCCTCTGGAACAGGGAACGCAGGTGGAGGTGAGGTAGAGGAGGTCAGGCAGGCTAGGGAGCAGGAGGAGGAGGTGGCAGGGATGTGTGGATTTTCTCCTTTTCTTTCATATGGTGTCAGCACCCTGGTGGTGCACTCCCCAAAAGAAACTTACTGCTCCCCTCACGCTGCCCTTCCTTCCCCTACTCCCCGCCTGACTTTGCAAGCGCACCCCAAGCTTTCTGTTGGGAGTGGGCTGTTGATCTGTGTGCAGCACGGCAGCCTCATCAGTTGGGTGTAGACTGTGAGCTGCTGTGCTAGGCTCTGCGATTGGCGTCCTGGGTTGCCACCTGCTCTGCTGCTCCCACTGCCTGGTCCCTTCTCTCCTCCCAGCCCTCTGGTTTTCTCTCTCCTCTCATTGGGGACTAAGCCCTCTCTCCTTTTCTTCCCTCCATCCTTTTGTTTCCAGGGACCGTTTCTTGGCTCTCCAGGGAAACCACACGGGCCTCTTGTGGGTCAGGAGCCTCTGTTACCCCAGTGAGCCCCATTCCTTCCACCCAGAAGATGTGGCGTGAAGTGAGGGGGCTTCACCCTAGTGCTGGAGCTATGGTGGGCCCTTCTCTGCTTCTGCATGAGCTTTTGCAGAGGCCAAGGAAAGTCGTTTTAAAGATTTATTCTTGGCTCTGCGCCCATAGCTCAATGAATAGAGAGCCAGCCACATACACTGAAGGTGGCGGGTTTGAGCCCGGCCTGGGCCTGCTAAACAGTAATGACAACTGCAACCAAAAAATGGCCAGGTGTTGTGGCAGGCACCTGTGGTCCCAGCTACTCCAGAGGCTGAGGCAAGAGAATCACTTGAGCCCAGGAGTTTGAGGTTGCTGTAAGCTATGACACCATGGCACTCCACCAAGGGTGACATAGTGAGACTCAAAAAAAGAAAAGAAAAAAAGATTTATTCTTCAGGTTGGGTGTGGTGGCTCACACTTATAATCCTAGTACTCTGGGAGGCTGAGGAAGGTGGATCACCAGAGCTCAGGAGTACAAGACCAGCCTAAGTAAAGTATCCCACCTCTACTATAAAAAAAAAGAAAAAAGAAAGAAAACTAACCAGGCCTTGTGGCTCACACATGTAATCCTAGCACTCTGGGGGGCCAAGATGGGTGAATTGCTTGATCTTAGGAGATCCAGGCCAGCCTGAGAAAGAGACCCCAGCTCTAGAAAAAATAAAGAAACCAGCTGGGTGTTGTGGTGGGTGCCTGTAGTCCCAGATACTCAAGAGGCTGAGGCAAGAAGATCACTTGAGCTCAAGAGTGGGAGGTTGCTGTGAGCTGTGATGCCAGGGCACTCTAGCCAGGTGTGACAGAGTGAGATTCCTCCTCCCCACCAAAAAAGATTTATTCTTGGAAGACCCCAAGAACTGAACACAAAGCAGGTGGGGGTGGGGGAAGACTTCTCCTCTGAAATGGAGAGAAGGTGAGGCCTGGGCAGTCAGAGAGTGGAGTCCCAGATGACTTGCAGATGTGGGAGGAATGCCAGGGTAGGGCGAGACGCTGGAGCACTGGTTTCCTTTGGAGCAGCACTCCCAAGATCTGTGTTTGGGGTGGGAGCTGGCTGGGAGGCGGTGGGGGGCTTGTTTGGCAGCACGTGCCTATCAGACAACTGGAAAGTGCCAGTGCTTGCGTGGCCATCTGTCCCCTCCGCCTAGCGCCCGGCCGCCTTCTGCTTCCCACAGAAGGGCCCGCAGCAGCGCCGCACGAGGGCATGGGGCCTGGCCGGGAGGGGCAGGCAGAGTTCCATTTTGCCTTTGTTTGTTCCCATCTTCTGTGTGGCTCCTGGTACTTGGGAGTTGCCAGGTGCGTGAAAAGTTTGCAGCGGCAGCAGCTGGTGGGGCTGTTTGGTGGAGCCGGAGGGAGGGAAGGTGGATGTGAGCACTACTTCCTTTAACTGTTTGTCTCTTTGCCCAACTGTGGACTTTCGCCCCTCCCCCCAGCTACTGGTTTTCTTTCTTTCTTTTTTTTTTTTTTTCCTCCTTGCTTTAATTTGTAAAAGCACAGTCGGAGCAGGCCAACTCTCTCTCTCTCTCTCTCTCTCTGGGGTTTGGGTTCTTCTGCACGCTGCCACCCTCTCCAAGCTAGTTAAAGGGTTAAAAATTACGGGGAAGTTCACCCGGCACTTGCAAGATATGGTTGCCGTAGCAACAGGCCTTCTAATCTGGTAGGTGACCTGAGAGACTGGAGAAGATGTAGGGGTTGGTTTGGCATTTCATTATTTCATGAGGCTGCCTCTCCAGCTGGTTTCTCTGCTGAGCTTAAAGCTTGCTGTTCCTGCCACTAGAATTACTGGCACATTCCAAAACAACAGTGTGGATGGCACCAGCAGTGCGTTAATGGGGGTCTGGCCAGGCAGGGTGGGCGGAGGAGAGGGAGCTGGGTTCCAGGGGTCCTCATTGGGTCTGTGTCCCCTCTCTCAGAGATGGGGGTGTGGACAGAGGGCTGTGCTAAGAGTTTTCTCTTTTTGCCTACAGCGTCTGCCTTCTTGAAATACTACCTCCTGTAAACCAAATCCTGTTTAGTACCTGGAGAGGGACAGCTTTTTAGAAGGACTTTAAGAGAACTCCATTAGTTTTCCAAGAATCCTCCTTAAATTTGGGGGGGCCTGTTTAAAGTCAGGGGAGACCCCCCCCCCAATTGCACTGTCTGTGGTGGGTGCCCTCTTTTATTTGCCTCCAGCTGGGTGTTGTCTAGGAGCTTGGTTCAGTTGAGCACCTCAGCCCGGTGTCTGCGGGACCCAGTGGCTGGCTTCCTTCACTCACTCAGCAGATGTTTGTTGGATGAGCTAGGCACTGCAGAGCAGGGCCAGGTCACATCACTGTCCTGGCCTCAGAGCCGCCTGTTGTGTGAAGAGCCTTCAAAGCAAGGGCAGGAGAGAGGAGGAAGCAGCCCAGCCCAGCCCTCCCCTTCCTTTTGGAGGAACCCTGTGTCAAGGGCAGAAAGTAGTCTTTTGGCTTTGGGAAGGCTTCAGGGATTCGGTTTTTTCATCTTCCCTTCTCTTTTCTTCCCCTCTCCTCTTAGATGTAATTAGACGGTATGCTCATGCAGATAGATGGTGTGTTCTGGTCTCTACTCCTCCTAAAGCTCTGTGTCCTACACAGAGTTCTGTGTTAGGTCAGGCCCAGGGTCAGAGGGATTTCCAGTTGGTTGACTTCTGGGTGGTGGTTGTTTTTTTTTTTTTTTTTTTTTCTTCTTTGGCCAGAGCTGGGTTTGAACCTGCCACCTCCGCATATGGGGCCGGTTCTGTGTGGCTTTTTTTTTTTTCTTCTGGGTTTCTTGTTGTTCTGAATTCCTTCCCTCTGGAGAGGTCAGTGTTCCTGGGATTTGTGAGGGAGGAGGAGAGTAGTTTATCATGCTTAATGGGACTTCAGTGGCTTACTTGGAGAAGAGGTCTGTTTGTTAGACACCCAGCAGGTAGTTATGGGAGTTCCTTGCTCCCAGTTCATAGATGCAGATGCTGAGGACCAGAGAGCTAAGAGCATGGCAAGGGTGATAGGGTAATACATTTCTGGGGCCTGGCCCCACTGTACCATGCCATCGTTGGGCTCTCTACCACTGTGCTTGTGGCAGGTGCATGGGAAAGGTCCACCCAGAATGTGGTTCTTGGTGGGTGGGGAGTACACCAATGCTGCAGAGGGCAGTAGGACTGGAGAGTCCATAGGCAGTAAGACACACTGGCTCTGGGCAAGCAGGGTAGGACTCTCATCTCTTGTGGACAGACTGTAACAGTATTGGGGTGTTGGAGCGTTTGTTCTTCGGAGTGGTGGGGTCAGCCACTGACAGTGGGAGTGGTGGGGGTCAGCCATTGGCAGCGGTGGGTCTGGCCCCGTGATCTAGGGGTTCAGTCCTCTCTGTGCTGCAGTCTCCTCATCTGGAGAATGAAGGAATTGACCTGACTATTTAGGACTGTGCTCCCTTGTGGCTAGAAAGAGGCATTTCATCAAAGTCTCTGCACTGCTAGGCATCAGGCTGGGTTCTTAGGGAGAAGGTGGCTTTGGGGTTTACTGGCTTCTGTGTCATTTTACCCATTTCAAGCACAATTCCATGAGGGTTTGTGGATTGCCACCTCCCTTAAGTTGGGGTGCAGCATGGGTGAGATGGAGTCAGGATGTTTCTTAAGAATGGTCCTTGGACCCTGCCTGCTTTCATGAGGTGTCAGTGGACCTATGAGAGGGTGCAGAACTTTGCACACAATTCACTGTCAGGCTGAGATCTTGATTTGGGTATTGGGTGAGTGTGGAGGGTACCCAGAGTCTTTAAAAGTACAAGCATCTCTGAAGAGTGCTCCTTCAAGGCTGATGCCTTTGGGGTTGGCCTGGCTGTGTGTGTGTGTGTGTGTGTGTGTAAGTCACAGGCTGCGGTGGGGTCAGGTTGAGCAGAAGATTTTCTGGGACTTCTGGGATATAAAAGCAGAAGTGACCTTCCTGTTTCCCCCTTTAGCTTGGATTTGGGCCCACAGTTCTTCCCCTTACAATGGGCCTGATTTCTATGGAAAGAATGGGTCTGCCCTGTTCTAATTAGAGAGTTGAGGCCTTGTTTGATGCAAAATAAATGCAACAGGCTGTGCATCTAGCTCTAAAGTTGGCTGAGGCCCTCTGAGAACCGCCTGCCCTGTGGGGGGAACCATGGAGCACCTGCTGCTGGACACCCGCAGTGGACGAGGAAGCTGAGGGCCACACAGAGGATGGGATGATGGTCCAAGGACGTGGCTGTGGCAAGGCGGCACTGAAGCCTGGGACTCGGAGGGCCACCCTGCTCCTGGCACCCTCTGCCTTCTTTTTTCTCCTGTAGCTCTTGGGTTTTTCATTTAGCGGGGTGCCCCTCTGAGTCTATTGAGGGCCCATTGTTGACTTACGTTTTATGGGATGGGTTTTTTGTTCTCTGCTGTGGGGGAATCTTTGGGGATTTTGTGGAGGATCTTTGGTATCATTGCTTATCCTTTGTTTTAGAGTAGGAAAGAAATGATGGAGACTTTACCCTTGTGTTGAAACCTCAGAGTAGTTGAGAGGGTAGCTCTGCCCGTTTCTGTATTCACAATAGCAGTGAATACAGTTCCAGTCCTGCTAGATGTCCTCATGCCCAGTAGGGTGATAGCCACCCCATTCTCTTTCTGCCCTGTTACCTTAAAGTCGCCCTGGTAAGGCCTGAAATTGACGCTTTCTACCCAGAGGGCTGGGAGGTGAGGGGAAGGGATTTGGAGGCTTTGGATTTGGACGGAGGTGACACCTCCTAGGAAGTGGGTGACCCAGCGGGGACGGTTGCTGACAGATTCCACAGTGTCACTTGAAGCCATCTCAGCTACCCATCAGTTCGGGCCGATTTGGCTTTTCTGGAGATGTTACTTTGTAGGCTCATAAGTTAACGTCCTGCCAGGTGAAGTCAGATTTGAATTTGTTTCTTCACCTTTCCCAAGGCATCCTTCTAGTTCTGGGCTTTTGGTCTTTGTAAGTGCCTCAAGGCTGTGTAACTGAGGGGTCTTGATAAGTTTTGTCATTTCCTGCTGTGGAAGCCTGTTGGTTTGCTGGGAGTCCCTCCAGGTGTTCCTTCTGGGAAATCAACTTACATGTGTTTGGACGCAGGGGTGGCTGGGTAGGTAGAGAGCTGGCCCAGGGCAGGCGGAGCCAGGAGTTCTTCCAAATGCTGCTTGGCTCTTGAGGACTTTTCTATAGCTGAGTATACAGCAAGCCGTTCCCCTACAGGAGGGCTCTGATAAGGGTCCTCTGAGGTTTCTTATCATGGTCTTAGACTAGTATCTGCTGGCGGCTCCTTCCTACTAGCTTGGTCTGTTGGGGACCTCTGTCTCTGTGAGTAACCCACATGGCAAAGGAGAAAGATTGCTTTACAGAGTTTAATTTCTGTCATTACAGCTTTACTCTTGATCTCTGAATTTTAACATTTGTGGCTCCGCAGTTCACAGGAGACCAGAGTCATTTACAACCTTCCTGAACATAACTTGCATATTGGCCAGAGAAGCCGGTGGGGCCATGAGCAGCAGCTCCTCGGCTGAGCTGGTGGATCCACCCGGCGGGCACCCACAGCTTTCTGGCCCTGTTTGTTTCACAGGTAATCTAATCCCATCCTTACAGTAACATGGGAAGTGGGTGTGATAATTGTGACCATTCTGCATCTACTTGTGGAAGCTGAAGAAGTTACGTGTTCAGTGATTTTGAAAAGTAGGAGGAAGAAGGAAAGTTTCTCGCAACCAGAACTGACTTTGTGCTAACTTTTTGAGAATCTCCTTTGAGGCTGTTTTTCTTCTTTTTCACCGAGCCTTTTTTTTGTTTGTTTGTTTGTTTGTTTTTAAATAATGATGTTCTGATCAGAAAAATCCCATGATAAAAACTAGCATTTAAAAACTAGCAAGGTCTGTTTCTATATCCAGACTCTGGAAACAGCTTATTTGGGTGTAGGTGTGATTGTTGGACAGCCTCTGGGTGGGGTTATCTTGTCCATCCTTGGGCCCGCTGCTCCCTGCCCCCCCCCCCCCAGGGGTAGGTGCAGGAATTGTCCATTCAGCTCAGCATCCTGGGCTGTGGCATTCAGACCCAAGCAGAGCCCTTTGTGTCTAAAGTAGTAGTTGATTGGAGTGCTAATTAATCAATTAGAAAATTACTTGCTGCTGAGATCCCCAGCCAAACCAGGGTTGTGCACACGTCTTAGAAAACCATCCGAAGGCCATACGTGTATAAATCTCTCTTGGCTGGGGCCCTCGTAAATCTCAGCGCAGCCTTTCTTGGACCTGTTAATCACTTGAGAAAAACAAGACCACTTCTGCTTTGCAGGGCTGCCTTGTGCTTGGCACGGTTTTCTAGCTTGTGCCCCTTCCACTGGTGAGAAGGGAGATCGGCGCTCCCAGTATCAGCGTTTGTATCACACTTTCTAAAAGAATTGTTTAGCTGGGTGTGGTGGCTCACACCTGTCATCCTGGCACTTTGGGAGGCTGTGGCAGGTGGATTGCTTAAGCTCTGCAGTTTGAGACCAACCTGAGCAAGAGCAAAACCCTCTCTCCACTAAAAATACATAGCCAGGTGTCGTGGTGGGCGCCTGTCCCCCAGCTACTCAGGAGGCTGAGGCAAGAGGATGGCTTGAGCCCAGGAGATGGAGGTTGCTGTGAGCTATGATGCCAGGGTACTCTACTTAGAGCGATAGAGTGAGACTGTCTCAAAAACAAACAAACAAAAGAATCGTTTAGGGGCCCCTCTTGGTCTCATCCCTACAACAGCCCTATTGGGGGGGTACTGTTTTTGGCTATTTTTACGGATGGCAGAACTGGGGCTCAAACAGCATGAGCAATCTGTCCTCAAATCACCACCTTAAAGAAAGGTGGTGGTGGAACCTTCAGATTTCCTAAATCTTCCAACAGTCACTCCGTTGTCCTGATGCCTTTCCAATCGGGTGTTAATACATCTTGGGACATGTTCATAGTCCCAGTTTGTTGGTGGCGAGTTGAGGCACAGTTAGTAGAAAGATATTTCTGGTTGAATGCCCAGGGTTGGGGGTTGGTGCAGTTTAATCTGGGGCGGAAGGGTTGGCGTGATAGTAGTTGAGGCTGAAGGGACCCTGGATGTAGGGGGGTGTCCTAGGGGGCTCCAGATGGACAGCAGTTTGTGTTATGTGTTCCAAGACATTGCTAGGTATGTTTGAACCTAAAATAGAAGTGGGTAGAGAAGATGCAGGTTAAAAAAGATGAAATGCTATGAATCCTGACTGTGATGGGAGCCATTTCTTGAAAAAGCTGCAAAATGCTGATTTCGGATGTTTTTCTGGCCTCCTCACACCTGTTTCCTTGTCAGATACCCATCTCTTGTGACTCTCCTATCCCTGTTAGATGAGTAAGACTAAGGCGACCTGCCCACCCTTTACCTGGAGAAAGCCTGAGGGAGCTCTGTACTGGTCTCCTCTTTTAATTTGGTTTCATTCAGGGGGAACTAGTGGCCTTTGTTTCTGGGCTGCAGGGCAAGACCACTTGTTTTATAACCTCAAATTCCGTCCTTTTGTCCCTACAGTGCTCAGCATGTCATGTAGTTTTGATGTTTCTACATCCACCTTGGGGTCCTTCGATACCCAGCAGTTCTTTTGTTCACACAACAAACATCTGAGCACCTGCTGTGCACCAGGTACTGTTGGAGGTGCTGGGAATACAGGGCAGTGATAGTGCTGCCTGTCCTTGCCTGTCCTTGCCTGTCCTTGCCTGTCCTTGTGGAGCTGTTCTAGTGCGTGGCACAGAGACCCTTCTGGGTCTCAAGCTCTGGGTTGGAAGGTGTGAGCATAATAATTCCAAGTTCTCCTTCACAGTGGCTCTTTTATTTGCAGTTTTTGACCAGGGCTGGGTTTGAACCCGCCACCTCCGGTTTATGGGGCCAGCACCGTACTCCTTTGAGCCACAGGCACCGCCCCTTTGTAGTGGCTCTTTTGGATGTGCCTAACATTGTGCTGGGCTTTTTTTTTTTTTTTTTTTTTTTTTGAGAGGGGTCTCATTCTCCCCTTGGCTGGAGTGCAGTGGTGGTATCTAGTTCACCACAACCTCAAGCACCTGTGATCATCCTACCTAAGCCTCCCCAGTAGTGGGGATTGCAGGTGTGTGCCACCACACCTGGCTAATTTTTTTTAGTATTTTGTAGAGATAGGATCTCTACAAAGCTGTGTTGCCAGGCTGCTCTCAAACTCTTGGCCTCAAGTGATCCTCCCACCTTAGCCTCTCAGAGTGCTTGGATTACAGCGTGAGTCCCCGACCCAGCCTCTGCTGGGCGTTTTGTATTGGTCATCATGTTCCATCCTCAGAAGAGCTTTGTTCAGGCAGTTGTGGTTATGCCACCTTTGCAGAGGAGGCTGCTGAGAACCACAGGTTGGTGCCAGGTAAGTGCTATTGTATGGACAAAGGGCAGCAGCTTGCTGTTGGTGGAACTGGGTCTCTAGCCTGGTCGAGACTCTCAGTAGGACACCAGGCTGCCTCTTCAGGGCTGCACCTGTCACTTTGGGGCTGGTCTGATTTTGTAGACTTGCCTTAGTGTAGGTGAATGGGAAGGCCTGAATACTTTGTGGTGTAAGATCTTGGTGTGGTTCATATCTAACTAGATCTGTTAGCCATCACCGCCACTGGAGGATTCCTGTGTTTCTGGTAGTTACCAGAGGTGAGGTGAGATTTAGACGCCACTCAGTCCTGTGGTCCCGTGAGTACCCAGCCTTGCTGCTTCAGTCCCATTGGTGTTGTCTTCTTAGTTGGGGGCGTGGTGGGGGAGTGGGAATGGGTTATGTCTGCCCTGTTGCCCAGGACCACAGGTAACCCGAAGTCGGCACAGATGAGGCAGCGTGTGGAACGCGCGCCCCATCCATCTGCCTGGCCAGCTCCTTGGCCTTCTGATATTGACTTGGCCCCATCAAGCTCCAGGTATTGGAAATCCAAAACAAACAAAGCCTGGCCCCTAGACGGAAGCAGGTTGGCTCTCTCTTTGCGGAAGCTCAAAGTACAACAGCTGTGTGGGTTGCCAGCTCTCTGGGTGTCACCTGTTCAGCAGGCTGTCGGAGTAAAGTCCCAGGCAGGCCTCAGCATGTGGGCGAGGGAGTTAGGAGTGTATAGCCAGCCATGGTGGGACAGGGTGGAGGGGGTCTACTTCTAGTCTGTGTGTGTGTGTGTGTCTTGTGTGTCCCCTTGACCTTCAGGCTCCTTTCTGAATCTTGTTTTTACTCTCCTTTTTCTGCTGACTCTCCTAATTCCCACCAACCCTCCCCCGCCCCTCCCTCCCCTTCTCTGTGGTTTCAAATACCTGTACGTTCTGGACTCCTTGCTGACTGTTCTCAGTCCGTGGGCCAAGGGGCAAAGTCCACCAGCCAGAGAAGGTGACTCTGTGTTGCTGTGACCCAGGTGGGGATGGAGACTCTGACCTTTCCCAGGTGGTGTTGGTAAAAGGTGAAGGTTGGTTGTGCGGATGTCC
>NW_003852461.1:1474270-1477238 GCF_000181295.1 Otolemur garnettii | reverse complement strand
AGGATGAGCGTGTTGAGAACGTTGGGAAGAATCCAAAATGTGTTTGTTTCCTAGACACAATAACAAGGTACCACTAACTAGGTGGCATCAGACAATAGGAATGTCTTCGCTCACGGTTCTGGAGGCGGGAAGTTCATGATTGAGGTGCTAGCGGGGCCACGCGCTCCGGGAGGCCCCAGAGCAGGATCTGTTCCATGCCTTTCTCGTACCTTCTGGTGCTGCCTACAATTCTTGGCATCCCTTGGCTTGCGTTACTCCAGTCTCTGCCTTTGTCATCACGTGGCGTTCTCCCTGTGTGTCTCTGTGCCCAAATTTCGCTCATGTTATGAGGATACCAGTCATTGGATTAGGGCCCACCAGTGTAATCAAGCTAAAATTAGGGCCTCATGTTCGTTTGATTCTATCTGTGAAGGACCTATAGCCTGCCCTACGTACCCACGGGCTCTGCCTCCTCAGATTCAGCCAGCTACGGATTGAAAAAATATTTTGGTGGGAGAAACGAAAAATAGTACACATTTAAAAACATAGTATCACCATTATTTACATAGCTTTTACACTACTTTGGGATTTAAAGTATATGGGAGGATGTGCCCAGGTTACATGCTAATACGGTACCATTTTATAAAGGTCCTCGAGCACCTAGGGATTTGGGTTTCCTGGTGGTTGGGTGGAGGGTGGGGGTATAGGTACCGGGTACCAAGTGATGGCCGTGTTTCCAAATAAGGCCACCTTCATAGTTGCTGGGGGTTGAGATTTGAGCAGATTTTCTCGGGGGACAAAATTTAACCCACAACGCAGCACGACAGTGGCAGGACCCAAATCCAAATCTCTGTTATAGGGACCCCTTCATGATCCTGACCTTCTCTGTAATTTCAGTCAGTCCAATAATTTTATGTCAGGAACTCTGCTGTGTGCCACAGTCTGGGCTTGGCCAGGCACAGAAGTGTAACATGGCTTGGCTTTTGGGGTGAGGTGCTACTTCCCTGGAAACCAGGAGTTTTTGAAGAAAGCTGAAAGGAAATGTTTATGCAGCCACTTCAGAGATGGCCTTAGACATAGAGACAGGCTTTTCCTTCCTACCCTACTAATTCTGAGGCCAGCTGGCTCAAGCCAGCATTGACTCTCTCTTCTCTCTGAAAGATCTGGGGAAGAGGGCCGGGATCTCCTGGACTTGGAGGTTCTTTCAGCACTGGGTTCCCCTCCCTGCAAGGGAGGACTGGAACTTGGGTGGCTTTTAGAGCGTGGGTCTTGGTGTCATCTGTTCCAGGCAGCCTTCGTAGCTAGGAACTATTTAATTAGAAGGGCAAATATTGAGTCGTGTCAATAAGGATATATTTTTATAGGGGCTCCTGTGTTTTTGCTGTGGATGACCACGACGAAGCCGAGTGTGGGTTGGTCTCTAGTGGCTGGGGATAGCCCTTGTTCTTCCTTCACAGAAGTCTCCCATCTGAGCAGAAAGAACTGAGCCCAGGTCTCCTTGTGCACAAGAATTCTCATGACTTTGCAGGCTCCCTGTGTCTGAGAATTTCCGCACAGACGAGAGTGGAGTAGAAAGCATTTGTAGCTATTGTGTTGGTGAAAACCAGTGTAATGTAAATAGGAAGTCTGGATTATACGTATCCTCAGAATGCTGCCACGGAAAACCACACATACCAAATGAAATTACAGCTGTGCTGTGCAGGTGGACTCGGAGTGCCGTCTGCAGGTGACGGGCTCAGGAGACCGGGGTCCTTCTTTTGGGTTGCTGTCCTTCATTTCCTCTTCGCTCCTCTTTCTCCTCACCCCAGAAAAGGAAGGGGAAAAATTAATTGGCCGTTCTCGCGATTCTTTCCCTTCGTTACAAGGTCTTCACGCCGGATGGATTGAGCGTGTTGAGTCAACTGGACCAGCCGCCCTTTCTAACAGCATCACAGGGAGGCAGAGCACAGTTTTATGTCCAAATGAACCAGCCACGGGAGACCCAAAGAGGTGTCTTTTACATACTTTGATCTTCCCACTCTCTAGCCCTAAAATGGTACCTTTCCTGGGAGTGTCTTGGGTCACCCTCTCCCAGAAGAGCCTACACCAGGCAGAAGCACAAGTATTTATCCCACTAAGGTCAGTCGTGCATACTACAGAGGTGTCTTTGTAAGTAGATCGGTTTCGTGCCTTATTTCCAGGGTATGTTTAGATATAAGTTTATAATGAAGGAAGTTAGTTAATAAACATAGGCAAACTCGGTCATTCCCCTATTTAGAGATTACTATTTTTTATATTTTGTTTTGGTGTGACTTTTTTCTTAAACATGTCCATGCCCCTATGAGGCCACGTCCAGTGGGTATTGTGCGTCCTCTTGGCTGATTGGGCTTGGGTACCTACTTGGAGCCACCCCTCGGCCATCGTAGCCCTTTCCCTGGTGTGCTTCCTCAGCTGCCAGGTGCTGGGCTCCCCACTATCCATCCCTTCTGCTCCTCTGATCTTCGGGAGCCTCTGCAAGTGCGGGTCAGCCTTCCTCAGTTTGCTAAGTTGCAAACTCTTCTAAACCCCGCAGCCTGTGTTGATGCAGTTCCCTTCCAGAAGGGCTGCCTACACACTTCTCTGCCATGGCTCTCACGGCCCCTTCCTCCAGTGAGAAGCTCTTTGTAATTGATATTGCCAAGAACCCATTTCTGCCTTTGGGGGAGAGGGGTGGGAAATAATCCTTGCTGCAGATCCTAGAGTTTAGGACAGGGGTCCTCAAACTTTTAAAACAGGGGACCAGTTCACTGTCCCTCAGACATTGGAGGGCCAGACTGCAGACCCTGGGACAAGTTGGCTGCTAAGCTGGACAGGCAGAGGCGGCAAAAACACCCAGCGGGCCAGATAAATGTCCTAGGCGGGCTGCAGTTTGAGGACGCCTGGTTTAGGACCTCTGTGCCAGGTGATCTTGTGTGTGTTGAGGAGGTAAGGTCATGTAGTTTTTAACCTTTCTGGGAGCACAAGATACTTA
>NW_003852461.1:1463649-1474201 GCF_000181295.1 Otolemur garnettii | reverse complement strand
CCTTGGTGGAGTGCTATGGTGTGACAACTCACAGCAACCTCAAAGTCCTAGGCTTAAGTAATTCTCTTGCCTCAGCTTCCCAAGTAGCTGGGACTACAGGTGCTTGCCACAACACCAGACTATTTTTTTGGGTGTAGTTGTCATTGCTGTTTGGCAGGCCTGGGCTGGGTTCGAACCTGCGAGCTCCGTTGTATATGGCTGGAACCCTGGCTGTTGAGCTACAGATGCCGAGCCCCCTTGCTCTCTTTTTCAAACACTACACGTTCACATGTGCAAATAACTGTGCCTCATTAAGTCCAGGGTTTGGGGTTTGCTAACCTCCTGAAACCCATCCCAGAGCCCCTGTAGAGGCAGACATATTTCCCTGCCACTGGGTGGGCCCGGATGGCTGGTGTCTTCTTGGTGTCCATTTTGCCTTCTGTAAGAGTTAACTGCAGTGACACTTACCTCACAGCTGTGTAGTCGTGAGGATGGAGATGATGATAGCAGCATAATCTGCTGAGTGTGGACGGTGTCGCCCAGTCCTCACCGTAACTCAGTGAGGGGAAGGTACTTCTATCCCGTTTCACAGATGAGCAAACTGAAGCTCAGAGAGGTAAAGTGACATGTCTAGGGTTACACAGCTAGAGCCAGGATTGGAACCCAGGCAGTGTGGCTTTCGGTAGTGTGCCAAACACCTGACACGCGCAGGGAACGTATCAGGGGCTCAGTAAGTGGCAGCAGCCATACTAAAAGCAGGGGAGGGTTAGCACACGTCCTCCCATCTCCCGCAGGCCCCCACCTGCCCTAAGCATCCTCCTGGTACAGGATCTGGGCTACGGAGGAGCTTGCGGGCGGGTGGGGGCGAGTGCAGATCAGATCTGCCAATCCTGGGAAATGTGTAAAATCCTGTTCCTGAAAACCGACCGGGTTCTCGAAGTGTCCCGGCTGGCATGTTTTGCTAGTCACGAAACATGATCCATGCGCTGTATTTTAGGACTCCCCATCTGTCGGCATCGGGGAACGTTTTCCCTTGAGGAAGCTCAGAGCATGCCAGCTCACTGGGGGGGGGGGCTGGTGGGCACGGAGGATCTGTGGTAGTAGGGTGGGCCCGGGGGCTGGCGTGTGGGAGACACAGTGAGGGGTTCTACCAGCTCCCTTTCTCTATTACTTCGCTCCATTTTTTTAGACAGATACCCACTTCTGAAGTTCAGGGAGGTTGTGTCTCGTCCAAGGTTTTAAGGCTGCAAAGAGGCTGAGCAGCGGAGGGTTGAACTTAAGTTTTAGATTGTCCAGTGTTTTCTGCCTTGTCCCAGTCTGTCCCTCTTATTTCTGGGCCTCACACTGCAGGTGTGATGGGCAGGGTGTGGAGGACCCAGCCCGAGAATTGGGGGCAGAGAGAAGGAGGGGATGGGTCTTGCTGTCAGGCCACTGTGTCCTGGCCCCCACCCTTCCTCTGGCCACTGCTGGCTGTAGAGGAAGATGTTGAGAGGGCTATCGATCCTCCAGCTCCTCCCAAGGCGGGAGGACCACAGCACATTCTGCCTTTCTTTTTAAAAATGCATTAACCTAACCGTAAGCAGGCCCCAATTGAAGAATAAATAAAAATAAGACAAGAAGCAAAACAAGTAGGAGTGGGGGCCAGGGCGAGAGAAGACCTCAGGGAACTGAAAGGACGCTGAGGCAGGCCCTCCCTACCCTGCTTCCGGCTGCAGACCAGGACGCCTGTGTCCTCCCTGGTGGCTGCTCTGCTTTCCTGTGTCCAGGCCCATCTGTGCCTCTCTTGGCTCAGTCTCTGCAGGGGCGTGTTACCTAAGTCCGGATACAGTGGCAGTCCCCATTCAAAAGTCCACTTCGCCATCCCCGACTTGAGCATATGGCCTCTCTCTTTGCCCTCCAGCCACACACTGGGCTTCTCTCTCTCTCTCTCTCTCTCTCTCTTTTTTTGAGTCACTTTCATGTCATCACTCTGGGTAGAGTGCTATGGCATCACAGCTCACAGCAACCTCAAACTCTTGGGCTTAAGCAATCTTGTTTCAGCCTCCCGAGTAGCTGGGATGACAGGTGCCTGCCACAACCCTTGGCTAGTTTTTCTATTTTTAGTAGAGATGGGATGTCAGTCTTGATCAGACTGGTCTTGAACTCCTGAGCTCAAGCGATCCACCTGCTTGGACCTCCCAGAAGCCCAGCCCCTGACTTGGGTTTTTTTTTTGAGACAGAACCTCAAGCTGTCACCCTGGGTAGAGTGCCTGTGGCATCACAGCTCACAGCAACCTCCAACTCCTGGGCTCAAGCGAGTCTCCTGCCTCCATCTCCCAAGTAGCTGGGACCACAGGCGCCTGCCATAACGCCCGGCTATTTTTTGGTTTCAGCTGTCATTGTTGTTTGGCAGGCCTGGGCTGGATTCGAACCCGCCACCTTAGGTGTATGTGGCTGGTGCCTTAGCCGCTTGAGCCACAGGCGCCTGAGCCCTGACTTGGTTTTTCTAAGTATTAGGTATTGGCCTTTGTGCTTGCTGTTTCTCCCACCTGGAAGGTGCTTCCCTCCCCTCCCTTTCTTTCTCTCCAGGTTAGCACCTGCTCATCTTTCAGGCCTCAGCCCAGAAGGCACTTCCTGGTCACCCTGTGCTGACCCCTGACTAGGCCGGGCCTCATCTATACATCCTTATGGCTCCCAGGACTTCTGTTTTATTTTTTTTCCCAGAGCATAATAAAATAATTTATTTACACTTTACAGCATGGAGCAGTCAAGCTCTAGGAAAGTGGGGACTGGTGTGTCCTCCTGACTATCCTGTTCTTCACCTTTGACTGTTCTTGGCTAAATATCCATTGCTTGGCACAGCACCTACTATCATGGGGTCTCAGGAAAACCTCGTGGGATGAACTGTGCTGGGTCAGGCCTTTCTCTTTGGCCTGTGGATGCAATTTGGGTGAGGGTGGAGAGAATAAACATCATAATTGACAGTCGCTGTGACTTCCTCGTGTTTTTCAAGGTGTGGGCCCACTGGGAGGTCAGGAGATATTTCAGAGTGGCGTCCCGAGCACTTGAAAGGGGGAGACTTCTGCCACCGTCCAGTAGGCCAGGATGCTTAGCTGCATCCCAGAGCAGGCGGGGACCTTGAAGGGTGTTCTCCGCCGGCCCCTTCCCTTCTGAGTCGAAAGTCCAGTGAACAGAAAGGACTCAGCCAAGACCTTGGGAGAACTTTATGCAGGCCCCATTTTCTTTTATTTTTTGTTTTAATTTTTTAGAGATGGGGTCTTGCCCTGTCACCCAGGTTAATCTCAAACTCCTGGCCTTGCGGGATCCTCCCACTTCAGCCTCCCAGGTCGTTGGAATTACAGATGTGAACTGCCACACCTGGCTCTGGGTCCTCTTTTAATTGTGAAAAGAGGATTAATCAAGCACCAGGTGCCAGCCAGCTTACGCTGCAGATGTAATTTCATTGGCCCTGTAGAGGGACTCGGTTGTGGCAGCACTGATGTTGCAAAGGAGGGCAGTGAGCCTCGGGAAGCTTTGGCCGCTTGCCTCAGGACACAGCAGAGGCCGGATTGGAACTTGGAAGTTTCCAATTCCATAGCTGGGTTTTTGGACTGTCCTAGCCCCGGGGCAGGGTGGGGTGGGAGGATGACAGCCTCGTTTCTTGAGTAGGCTCTGGTGGGGAACCTTCTGTGTCCGGTCAGCCAGTGGGCCTTCCGCCGTCTCAGTCACCTGGGTGGGCATGGGGTTATGCTGGGGTACAGAGGCCTTTGTGTCCCCTCAATCTGGTTTCGCCTCCTGTTGGTCTCCAGCCTATCCACCTCTGAGGGAGCCTCACCCCCCCACCCGCCACCCCCCATCAATAATCATTTCCCTGGGAAATTACTGGGGATCTTGGGAAGGTACTGAGGGTGATGAAGCAAAATTTGTACCATTCAGAGGGTAACTTTTCATGTTTGTGGCTAAAAATAGTGTGTGCTCATTTCTCTTTGCTGCGCCTGCGTTTTCTTCTGGGGCTTCATGGGAGCCACTCGCCTCTTTGTCCCTCCTTCTCTGCCACCCCTGAGCCAGGCATGGTGATTCCACTAGTTGGAGCCGTTGGGTGGGTTTGGTGCTGCTCAGCTCTGGAGAGCAGAAGCCCTGGGGCCTCTGGTTCTCTGCAGCAGCACACAGAGCCTCGGTGGGCCAGCTGGGCTGGCGTTAGGGGGCTGGCGCCTTGGCACATGCGGGAGGCCAACTCCCTTTGCAAATATTACTACAGCTGAAGAGAGACAAGCTCCTTTAGAGGACTTTCTTTGTGTTAGACTGGTGTTTTTTTTTTTTTTTTTTTTCTTTTATATCTGGAATGCACAGAGGCAAGAGAGATAAAATTAATTTGTTCAATTAATTTTGTAAATATTGACTGAGCAGAAGTTTTATGCCAAGTCACATGTCAGGGACCCAGGAGCTTACGAAAAAGCAACACAACACAGTCCCTTCCTTGAAGGCAAATGTCCTTTATCTAGTTGGGGCAAAAAAGAGGTCTTAAGGTAGCAGTGGAGCTGAGAGGCCCAGGGTCCTGCTTCTACCCTACCCTCCCTTCCAGAATTAGTTTCTGATAATGAGCTGCATCTTACCTCTCCCCTTTTTTAAGCACTTGAGAGTCCCGCCTCCTCCAGTTTTTTTGGTATTTACTGTGTGCTAGGGCTAGGCTATTATTTTTCTTGCATTTATTTCATCAATTCCTCATGAGCCTATGAAGTAATCACTGCTATCATCCCTATTTTCCAGTTGATGAAACTGAGGCCCAGAGCAGTTAATTAACTTGTCTAATGCCCCACAGCTAAAGTATGGCAATCTGGATTCCTATCCAACCAAATTAATTCCGGAGCGTATGCACGTAACCAGTAGCTGTATAGACACATCCGTGCTGAGGATGTGAGTCTGCTGAGACTCTACTATCTGCTCATTATAAGTCATTCTAAATAGGTGCTTTCTCTTTAAAAATCTTCACTGTGCTTTCTGTTTAATCTTCCTGGTAACCTGTGGGAAAAGAACCCCCTCCTCCTGCATTTCCTGGTCTTTTTTGTTTTTTACAGATTGCACCAAATGGTGATAGGGGAAGTGGCTGATCCAAGGTCTCTGGAGAGAGCAGGATACTCTGGAGGCTGGAATTGAACCATATTGTCTTAACTCAGAGCCTGTGGGGGAGAGAAGGGCCATTGAAAGCATTCTGCAAACTGTAAAGTGCTTTCTGAAATGAAAGGCATGCGAGGAAAGGCATGTGTGTAGAGACTAGTTTTCACTTGGACCTCATGGTTCCTATTTGGGGATTTCTTGCACTGTTGTCACGATCTGGTTTCAGGTACCTGTGAAAAATTATGGTAATTAAAATGTAATTTGGAATCCCCTGTTGGCTCACAGCAGCTGGTCCAGATGTAGGAGGCTGGGGCTGTTCATGCTGGAACAAGCTGAGGCTTGTTAGGGGTGTCACTTTATCTGCCCTTTATGTAGCTGGGGAGCAGGGTAGAAGCAAAGAGATACAGGAGCTATTTTTACTTTGTCCACGTCATGTTCAGAATTACTGGATGTTTGTGGTTGAGTCCCTGTTTAGCCTCAGCCAGGGAGAGAGAACTCCCTTTGCTGCCTGGGTCTGTATGGAAACCTGAGCTCATAACCCCTTGGGTATATAACGCTCCGAAAGCAGAGGGACCCAGAGTGACCGTGCAGTCACCCTGGATAGTTCAGCGTTGTCTTGTCGTGGTTTAGCTTGTCCAGGGCTCTTCAGAGTACGTGAGGGGTAGGTTGGGGGTGTGTGAGTGTGGGTGGCCGTGTGCTGAGCCATTTCCCTTATTATTCAACAGATGGTTTTCAGTTTTAGGTACTTGTGAGATCTTTTCCCAGGTATTTGCAAAGTAAAGTCAAATAAGGTATTGTCCCTCAAGGATTTTATAGTCTAGTTGGGGAAATGGAAAAAATAAACATTCAGTTTAGCATATGCAAGGCGAGCGAATGTGCCAGCTCTACTGGAGGTGCTGGAGACGCAGTGTCCTTATAGGAGAGGCACGGTGGCAGTGGCATCTCAAAAAGGGGGTGCCTGGATCACATGGGTGGTCAAAGATGGCTTCCTGGAGGAGGCGTTGAGGGGCAGGAGCTGGCTTAATGAATTGGGAGAGGGGTACTTTTGGGTTTTTTGCTGTTGAGCAATATTGTATACATACATGATGTTATAGATGGTTATAGTTACTACATTTCACTTCATTACTCAGTCGAGGTCCTGCGGTTTTTATTTCTACACCCCAAAGAGCTCATTGTCTTTGAAAAGTTTGAGAAAACTACTTTGTGGTAGCCAAGCCCTTGTTGCTTCAGAGGTCAGAGATTGGAAGTGACAGTGGCCTCAGCTGTGCAAAACCTGCCATTGAAATCCCTGTACCTGTCTGTCTTGAGATGGGAAGCCAGGGTGGGGTATGGCAAAGCAGGAGTTAAAGAAACCAGCTCCCCAAACTCTGGCTGGTCTGCACCAGCTGCTGCTTGAGTGTGCACGAGACAGGGACAGGCCCAGGGCCTACCTGCGCATCCTGCTGAGCCATCAGGTGGGTGGAGGTATGGCGCCCAGGGTGGAGGGGTTGCTAGCAGATGCTGCTGTGAAGACCAACTGTGGATTCCGTGACTGTCCCAAAGTGTGTGACAGAGAAGACAGCAGAAGCCCAGAGATGCATTGCTTTCACCTGGGACAGTACACTATGTATACAGTTGGTTTGGGGTAGGGGCGTAAGTCAGAGCTGTCAGTATACTAGCTCAGTGTTCATCCGCTTCCGCCACATGTATGCGTTCATTCATCCAGCACGTATATTCTGCCGGGACCTCTCCTGCCATGCCCTCTCCTGCCGTGCCCTGTGCAAGGTGTTGAGGAAGCCAGTGAATTAGGTCCAGTCCTGCCTTCTGGGAACTGACCGTCCAGAGCAGTCACCACACAGGTGGCTGAGGGGCTTGGCTCGGCGTGTGCCTTCTGGGACCCTCTGCTTCTGGCTGAAGTGTCCACACTGTCCTTGGAAGCCACGTGTTGATGCTGCAGTACGCCAAAGCCCTGTCCTTGGTGTGGGATTATTTGCAGTTAGTATTCCAAATGTCAAGTTCCCCTTGACTTGAGCTGAGCAGACGAAACAAAATGGCAGACAGATTAGAAGGGGCTTGAGAAGCCTTTTAGGATTTGAAAACCTTACTTTGTTGACTTTGAAAAGCTGCTGAACCGGGTCCATCTGCACAGAGCCAAGGGCATCTGCCTGGAGCCTATTGGCTCTGTGGGCCTGGGAGCCTCTGAAGAGTGCTGGCTCTTTACCCCCAACTTCTAGGTGTGGTGGGGACAGGAGGTGCCTGTGGAGCCTGGGCAGGGATTGAATCCGATCATTCCTCATCAGTACTGTGAGAGAAGGAGGGGAGGAGGCCGGGAGGTGAGGAGCTGGGGCCCAAGGCCTCAGGAAGGGTTTGGGTAGGTCCCCTGAGGTGAGGGGCCACGTCAGTCAGCATCTGCCTAATCTAGTCTCATATTTGCCCAGCTCCTGCCAAGACCTCCTAGGTAAAAAGAAACAAAATGCCCTGCGGTGTTCATCTCTCTGGAGTGGATAGTGAGAAGTGTAATGAATTAGGACTCACCAAGGTGCAGAAGTCCCTGGCGTGCTGGTATTAGAAGAACCTTAGAAATGATCCTGTTTATTCCCTTCTACAAACGTACTAGATGAAGCTCAGAGAGGTTAAGTAATCTTTCCAAAGCCACGCAGGAAGCGGTGAAGCTGGAATTTGAGACCGTCTCTCTGACTCCAGTGCCCATACTTGTCCTATGACATCACACTGGCCCCCGCTCTGAGTCCTCACTGCTTGTAAGACTCATGTCTCCTACCCTTCCCCCTAACGCTTCCTTTTCCTGCCTGGATTCCCCAGGAATCTCAGTGCTGGGCTGCCTGTCCAGTCTGGGAGAGGCAGAGATAGCCACGTGTCTGCACGGAACACAGCCCTCTCCCGCTGCTCTGACACCTTCCAGGGAGTAGAGTGCTCACCTTACCAAGCTGTGTACCCATTTCTGTCTCCGGAGGACAGGTGGAGATGAGCCTCACTGCCTTGCTGGGCTTCTTGGGGTCCCAAAAAGGGTTCTTTGAATTGAGGCATCTGGGCTCAGGGGAGATAACACTTTAAATGGTGTGAATCTCTGCAGCCCCGTGGCAGTCAAGTTGGAAGTTGGGCAGGACCCATGATCTTCAGCCTGACTCTAAATCAGCCTCTGTCCTGCAGCTCTGGGGGACAGATCGCATTCCGGTTCTCGATGTGGACCACAGCGGCTGGGCCCAGGGACTAGACAGTGGTTTCCGCGCTTTTCTCCTTTTTTTTGCACACTTATGCACAAGTACCTTTTGTTCTCAGGAAACGTTGCTTTCTCAGTCCCCATCCTAGAAACATTGCTGGAATGTAATAAATCTAATTGTGTTTATGTTGAAGAAACGAAACACATCGCTGTGTGAGGAGGAATGCCACGGAGGCCTTGAGCGGGCCTGTGTTTATGACAGCAGTTTGCACATGTGGCTTTATTTTCGAAAGCGCGGCACTTTCTCCCTCTCGACAGGACTCTGGTAACGAGAGCTGTCTCTTGCGTCTCTCATGTCGAGTGTTGGGCAAACAAAGGGCAGCCCTGTCCAAGGGCTCTCTCAGCAGCGGCTGTCACCTTCCCAGTCCTGGGGGCCTGGCTTTTCCGGACCCCTGACCTTTCCTGGGGGTTGTAGCTCTTCCAGGACGGTGCTCTGTGCTGGTGGTGTCACAGCTGATTAGCCGATCCTCCTGTTCCTATTTCCAGGTCCAGAACAACAGGAGGAGATTTAATAGGCACAAATGTAAAGTCCCATGTGGTGGGTTCAAAAAAAAATGTGCTTCACAGGCACAGAATGAGGAAGATTCATTCGAACAGCGAGTGAGAAAGTAGCTCTTGAATTTCCCCGACGGTCAGTCTGTGTGCCAGCAGTTGGCCTTCCTGACAGAGAGTCACACAGGTCCACGGCACAGGTGTCCTGTCCATAAGGGGAAGGCTGATGGTGTCACTGTTAATAATTCATCATAATAGCCTTAGATGCATTATCCTTCCACCCTTAAAATCATCCTCTAAGGTTGGTCATGTGTTGCTCCTTTGTTGGAAAAGGAGAAACCTAAGCTTTGAGGGGTTAAGTGACTTAACCAATGTTATGCCCTGCAAGTAAGTGGCAGCACCCGCTGGAATCCAAGTCTGTCTCACAGTCTGTGCCATCTGGAATGAGCCAGGGGCAGTAGAGGGTGGGGGTCCTGGATGGAGGAAGTTGAAGGCAGTTGTAATAACATCCCATTTTTTTTTTAATTAAATGATAGCTGTGTACATGAATGCAACCATGGGGTACAGTGTGGTGTTTTCATATACAATTTGAAATATTTTCATCAAACTGGTTTACATAGCCTTTGTGTCATTTTCTTAGTTATTGTGTTAAGACGTCTATGTTCTACTCTTAGAAAGATTCACTTGTACCCTTGTAAGATAAACCATAGAGGTGATTCCTCCAATCACCCTCCCTCCGCCCATAATGACCGTTTTTACACGGCCCTGACTGTGTGTACCAGATACCATTCTCAACAGTTTGTACATAGCAACTCCATTATTATCCCTGCTTTACAGAGGAGGAAACCAAGGCACACAGAGGGTAAGTAAGTCACAGAGCTGGGATTCAGACCCAGGTAGCATGTCTTAGAGGTCTCAATTACTGGGCCTTTTGGCCTTAAGGAGAATCAGAGGGGGTAGGGCAGGGAGAGGGCTGGCTGCGCTCCCCGGCAGGATGACGGCTATCCTGTTTGGATTGGGGCAGGACCACAGCCTGCGGGTAGACATGATTTGGGAGAGGCTTCTGCTCTCCTAACTCTGGATGCCCAGTGGCTTTGGAGTGGGCTCCTTGAGGGAGGTAGCGAGGTCCTGCTGCCAGATGACTTCCACCACCAGTCAGATGAGCCAGAGAGGTGGGAGGGTGGAGCAGACCATCTCCCCTAAGAGCCTGTGATGCCAGGAAGATCCTTTCTGTGTACCTTGTGTGGGATATGAGAGGTCTGCAGGGCACACCCACATAGCTGGCTGGCCGGCTCCCAGTGCTTTGTTAAGGACAAGGCCAGCTTTCCTGGACATTCCCCACCCCCCAGCGGTGGTATGTTTAGTGGTGATGGTCCCTGCGGACCACTGGAGGGGAAGTGACCGGGTGTTCGCCAGGTCCTCCAGCCTTGGCCCTACTAGGAAGCCCCAGTTGTGGAGCTCAGCAGAACTGCTGACGTCGGCTCGGGGAACAATGCTGATGGGTGGAGGTGTGTGTCTGTGTTTGCTCTCCTCCCAACCCCAGTGCCAGCTCTGTGACACACTCTTCTGTGGGGCTTGTTCTGACCCTCAGATATATTTGACTCCCACTTGGGGACCTTGAGTGCCAGCTTTGGCCTCTCTCCCTATATCAGGACACTTGGTGGGGGCTCCCTTAGGCTTACTGGCTTTCTTGGAGTACCTGCCCAGGGGCCCTGGGGGCCTGTCACCTCCTTGACTCTATCAGGGAATGGAGGCAGGGAGAGGTGAAGT
>NW_003852461.1:1455167-1463498 GCF_000181295.1 Otolemur garnettii | reverse complement strand
GTACAAGGTGTCAGTGGCAGAGCCAGGACTAGAACCTACATCTCCTGGCTCCATATCCCACTTTGAGCATCCTCGCATCGCATTGCTGCTGCCACCTTTCCTGCAGGACTGATGCGAGTGGCTGTGGCCGCCATGCACGTGTCCTTCCTTTCACTTGCTGCTTTGCCACCTTCCTTGGTCGCCAATATCTGATCATCCCAGCGGTCACCTCCTTTGCCTCCCAGGAGCTGCTAGTAGCAGCTGGAACTGAGGGGAAGGAGCATGGGTTTAGTCAGGCAGCTTTGGTATCTAGTCCCAGCTCTTCCACAGCTGTGTGGCCCTGGTGAGTCCTTTAACCTTTCTGAACCCTGGTTTCTCACCTGAGAGGTAAGACGGTTTGGACTAGATAACTGCAGTAACTGTTTAGCACTGCAGGTCGTGAGGGACAGCCATGCTGGCTTAAGGTTGGAGCTCTCTGGAAGGGCAGGTAGTGTGGACTCGTGGGAAGAGCCCCGTGTTGAGGACAGGCATCCATTACACCCCTGCCTTCACCAGACAATAGGTGTCTCGGCTTTGGGCACCAGTGGGCGATTGTGGCAAAAACCCCACCATCCTTGATCCCTTCTCTGCCGTTTCTTCTGACACCGGCAGCCTGACATTGCTTGCTCTTCCTTGGTAGAGACCACATGGGATGCAGAAGGTCCTCCTGGGCGTGTGAGTGACAATCTTGGCTACTGACCCATGTGGCCTCGGGCTGGGGTGACAGCCAGGCATAGGCAGGTACCAGACCCTTGAGTGTGAAAGGAATTCTAGCCGTGTTATTAGGCCTGGGAGACCCCAGCCCAAGTTAGAGCATAAGTTTGGGGGTGGAGGGGAGGGGGCATCAGAGCAAAAGCAGGAGGCTTCGGCCTTTGGTCACCGTCTTTAGTCTTCTATTGTGTTGGCTGTTTACATGGTTTTCATTTTTTGGTTTTTGCCTTGGCTGTGAAGATGCACTGTTTTCTGAACTAATCCTGTTTTATGTAACCTGAGCCCAAGTATTAGGACCTGACAAGGACAAGTTTTTTCTCCTCTTCCTTAACCAAGGGTATCCTAGACTGTAGCGTCTGGAAATGGTTGGGCATCTGGTCTGAGGCAGTGTGTGTGTGTGGGCGCCTCGGTAATGCGCCGTGCCTGTATCCACATAACATGCCTTTGTCTCTCCAGCCAGGCACAAACCTGCGTCTCTCTCAGTATGGACGACTTTCCATGCACAGATTGTTACATTGGAACATAAGCTTATGCGGCATATACATGTATAAACCTTTTTTTCTACTTAAAATGAGGAAATTCTCAAGGACTTCTTGCATGTAAAAGCATTTGCTGTGATGGATGTTGATGTATTTTTCTTTACGAAGTTTAATAAACCATTAAACGGTGCCTTCAGTGGCTGTCCTTAGCCATTTCCTCATCATTCCCAGGCTGTGCTGCACCAGGCATCACAGGACCCTGCCCCCACCACTAGGAATGGTGGTTCCCCCACTCACATGGGGTGCTGGAGGAGCCTCCAGGGTGGTCCCCGTTGGTGAGCTGCTAATGGCATCTTATAGTTGCCTGGTTTTGCTGTGGGAGGGAGCCTGCCCTGAGGGATTTCTGGGCTGGTGCTGTCCTTGAGGGTTAGGCTCTGCAAAGGCATTTTTTGACTGCACAAGATGAGAACTGTTGCTTGCGTTGCTGGTCAGGCCGTGTCAGCAGGTGGAGCCTGTGCCCTCACCTGGGGGGTGACAGCAGGGCTGAGAACCTCCTCAGAGGGGTCTGAGTAACCCGTGGGGGACTGCTGTGAACAAAGGGGTTGCCCCTGCCCCAGTTTTCCTCAAGAGACTAGCTGGCTGTTCAGGGTAATGTTTTAAACTCAGTGCTGGAAAGAATTTGCTCTCTGTGTAAGTAGAATGGAGACGTGGGGCCAGGCTGGATGACTGCCTGGGCACAGCATTTGCCCCTCTCTGAACCCTGCTGCCTCTACCAGTTATGCCTCTGTTAAGGATGAGGGAGGCTGACGACACCTCCCTCTGGCAGGCACCGGGCCTCCTGGCCCTCCTCTGCCCGGTACCAGTGCCCCCAGGGGGAGCCCTCAGCACTGGTTGTGTTTATTGATTTTTGCTTTTTTCTGTTGACAGTGGAGTTTGCACAGGTCTCCCTCTGGCTCAGTTCTGATATTGAGCCCCACACGTTTTCTCTGGGTCCTGGTGTGCATGTATTTATCAGTATGCAGGGGTGGCATTTGTGACCCTGGATGTTTCTGAGACGTATGGTCCCTTTGTGTTAGAGGCAGAGGCTCTCTAGCTATGGGAGATTTGACTAAAATCTACCCAGAAAGCAACCTAGTGTTCCTCCCTTTCCCCTCCCCCAGCCTTAGAATTGTGGGGTGAGAAGGACAGCCAGCCAGGACTCTTCCCCTGCCCCACTTCCCGGGGAGGGGTGCGTCTGGGGCAGCTGTTTCGGGCTGAACATGTGCTGTCATGGCACCAGATTCCCAAGAAGCTTGGGGGCTCTCTGCCTGGGGTTGTGTAACATGGAACAGTTGATGGGGAGGTGGATCCCTGAAGTTGAACAGGAAAATGTCCTTTCTAGTGAACCCCTCATGGCCTGTGGTCACCATGAGCTTTTTTACCTCCCCCATAGCTAGCTTGGGGCCAGGAGGCAGTGGCAATAGGCATGACCGTGGGCTTCAAGTGGTTGTGAGTCCCAGCCTGGCCCACCCTGACCGGCCATCCTGGCACCTCCCAAAACATAACTCAGTATTGATTTTGCAGGAGACAGAGACTGTCACATGCAATAATCCTTGCTTCGAGTCAGGCATGCTCCTTGAAGAAAGAAAGGAAGAAGGTTTTGTCCCTGATCTAACATGCCTTTAAAAATGTACCTTGATTTAAGATTCAGCTTCTTGCAGCATATTTTAAAATGTCAGAAAGATAAATATGCAGCCTTCTTAATGTGTCTGCCTTGAACAGGCCTTTAAAAAAAAGTGTATCATTCATCCTCAGGGTCACAGGCTGTTCAGCTCTTCCCCTCCCCCTCTCCCTGTAATGGTCTGTCCACCTCAGGAACAGAGCTTTGGTGGGTGCTGGAGAATAGACTCAAGCCCCCCTTTTACAAGTTCAGGAGGGATATCCCTCCACCCCCCTGTTTTGAGGTCGCTAAAGCTATACCGAGTTTCTGGAGTATTTTTTGGAACTTTGCTGTTGGACCTGTGAAACTAGTTCTGGTTTCTAAGTGCATCCGGGTAGCCTGGTCACAAAAACCCTCTAGCCCGAGGATCATGAGAAGGATCAGGCATTCTCCAGCCCCTGCTTCCTGAGACAGGCAAGCACTGGGATATGGTGACAGAAGCTGCGCCTGGTACAGGGGGGCCCCACATTCTTGTGGTGGTGCCTTGGGCCAGCACTTCATTTCCAAAGTTGGCATAGTGGCCTTTTTTCAGCTCAGTTGTTAGGATTTGGGCAGTTGGGCCACAGGTATGAGAGATGCCATCAGATGGTGAATCAGCCTGTGGGCTTCATATCTTGTCATTGTGTATGGCTTTCATAAAGATGACCTGGCAATGTGGCTGTTGATTTTTTTCCCAGAAGGAACTGGAGGAACCCTAGAGTTTTTTTTTGTTTTTGTTTTTTTTTTTTTTTAAGATGGGAACGAACACCTTAAGGCTTATTGAGGAACCTTAAAACTCTGGCAGACAAAACCTCCCACCTGAGGGCAAGTGTGTGAGTAGGTAGCTATACTTGGTTAGGTCCAGGCTGGCCTCCACCATTATATAGGTGAGAACTTGGCATCCAGAGAGTGCAGTGACTGGGCCAAGGTCAAACAGAAAGAAGATCAGCAGTGCAGCCAGGTATCCACCCCCTGGTCCAGAGCTTTTTGTCACCTTAGCTTCCAGCTGGTGACTCAAGGGTCCTGATGTTGGAACGTGAGCACCTGGCAGTCATATCACTGGGGGCTGTCCCTTTGGTGTTGTGAATACATGTGTCCTGGATGATGTAGTCCTTTGCTTGTTCTTCTGTTGGGCCCCACTGCTTAGGGGGTACAGGGAGACAGGGTGGGAGGTGAGGGATACCTCCCTGCCCAGGTCTGAATGTGGTCAAGGTGGCTGCCTGTGACTCCAGGGTACAAGCCCCCATTCTTCCTCTCACTCTCTGGAGTGGCCCTTCGTCTTCCCTCAAAACCATTTTGAGGATCATAACATTTATCATGAGCTTTATTATGGGAGACTCTTCTTCATGTTTAAAAATAAACGCTGGCTTACAGAACTATATTTGGTATATGGAAGTCGTTTGCATGTAAATGTGCTTAAAGGACAACTGCTTTATTTAAGATAGAGTGTGCCCCAGCTCGAGGGGGCATGGGGTGGGGGTGGGAAAGGGATCCAGGGGTCTGCCTCGCTCAGGACGGCTGAACTGGGTAGCCTTCAGTCACGTTGAATCTGCCCCCCACCCCAACAGGAGAGCTGGCACTTAAAAATTCATAGCCAACGTTTCTTATCACAACGTCATAATTGTCATGACTCAGAAAAAGTAGAGTTGCCATTCCACTCTGCCTGTGTGCCCTCACTTTTGTTGCCTACCGAGTCCCCAGCAGCAGCTGCGGCATCATTGGAGAGAGAGAAAAAGCAGAGAAAGCCAGAGAAAAGAAAGAAATCCAGGGCAATGCTTTATTTATGTTAACGGCTACATTTGACTTGAAAATTCTGTCCCCCTGAGCCTTGAGGTCAGCACATTGCCAGTGATTGATGGCTGTCAAGTGCGTGCAGGGAGGCAGATTGCAGAGGGGAAGTGGACAGATGATGCTGTGGCTTAGCAGATCCCAAGCCTTGAAAGGAACTCCATGGAAAACAAAAGCAGATGGAGAACTCTGCTGTAGCCCTTGCCTTTTCTTTTTTCTTTCTTTCCAAGTGGGGAGAGCACCTGAATACCCTCAGAGCACCCCAGAATGCGTCACTTTTGAGTGTGACACCAGGATAAAATCTTGGAGAGATCAAGCCCAAGATGACCTGCCCCCCAAATGCCCAAGATGGTTCTTAGAAACCAGGAGGCACTGGGGAGGCTGAGGCAGGAGAATCGCCTAAGCCTATAAATTGGAGGTTGCTGTGAGCTGTGACTCCACAGCACTCTACCAAGGGCAATAAAGTGAGACTCTGTCTCTATTAAAAAAAAAAAAAAAAACCCAGAAAGAAACCAGGAGGCTCGGCTCTTCCTTTACACTACCTGTCCTTGAAAACCCCAGAAACATCATCGGCACCCCTTCCCCTTGGCCCCATTTCCTAGGTCCCCAAACCAAACAGAGGACCAACTTTTGAGCTCCTTTTGCAAATTGTTCTCACCTCATGGTCTGGACTGCTTAGGATTATGTTTTGAAAGGGCCTTCTGCCTAATCCTTATGTATTTTCCATGGTGGAAACAAATGGTATCAGACCTACAGGCCTGCTTACAGATGGGGAGACACGGAAATGATGGAAGAGCTTTGAATTTTAAACATTAGCTAATGAAATTGCAGACGAGGGCACTGGGTGGAACGGCCTGGGTATTCCCATGAAACACTCAGGAGAGCCAGAGTGTGCTGGAGTTGGTCGTGAGAAAGAGAAAGAAAGGCAGGCCTAGCTTGCCTGCGTGTGCTCCACGGACACTCATGGAGCCCTCTCCCGGCACCAGAAGCCATGTGAAGTCACAGCGTTGAGTCCAGTCAGGGTATCCCAGCCTGGTTAAATAGAGTCACCACGGGGCAAAGGAACAGCTGAGCTGGCAGGCCCAGCAGCAGGGAGGATTGTGAGTCTGGTATCCAGGGAATTGGAAGAGATACCAGAGCCAAGCTAGGAAGGAAGAGGAGGCTGACCGGGCTGAAGAAAGGAAGAATTGCAAGAGGGTATTCCCAGCAGATGCGGGAAGGGAGGTGAGCGTGGAGTCCTGGTGCCCCCAGAATGAGCAGGATGGTGGGGGTTGGAATTTGTCATTTCCCCTGACTCTGGCTCCCCCCCTCACTGCAGTGCTGTGTGCAGTTGTGTCAGGGATGCGACTGGCTGTTCATTCATCCGCTAATTGTTTTGATAAGAGACTCTAATTACCCACTGCGATCATCAGATTACCCTGAGCTCCAGGAGGGAGATTTGAGAGTTTGAGCTGCTGCTGCTGCCGCCACCAGCACCACCATCCCTGCTGAAAGGAACTCTGCTCCTGGCACCTAGGCCACCGTGCGCAAGGTTGGTGGGTGCTCACTAACCCGTTCAGTGAAGGTGGGACAGGCTGCCGGGGGCAGGCCCTACTCATGAAACCCACATGAGAGCACAGTCCCCCCATGCCAAGCAGAAGCTTCCCTTTGATTATCTTTGCCTCTCTGTTAAGCCCATAGATAAGAGGTTGGGTTATAGGGATTTCAAAATAAGGAGAGGAGTGTGGAAGAAACCAGAAAAAAGCCAGTAACGCCGCTAATGAATTGACACGAGCAGTCAAGACAAATTCAGATGCCTTTTGAACTGTTTGATTAAGTTCTACTTACATGTGATTTTAGTATAAAGAGAATAAGAGGCAAAAAACAACCAGGAAGGCAGATTATAAATTAATCCAATAATTGAATCCCCTAGCAAAGGTAATGGGGAATGATGGCATTGTAATTGATCTGATACGGATTTTTACATCAGCGGGAGCTACAGAATGAGGGAGCATTTCATCTTGGGAGGAGCGATTGTGATCGGATACGTTACCTCTCGAAAGCCTCGGTCCTTGGAATGCTTTGGTGTGGCGTGTGTGACCTTTTTCTACTCTCCACTCTTTGCCTCATTCATCTGAGCAGAATGTGTGGATCCCAGGGAAGCAGGAGGGTCCCTGGAGAAGCAGGATTCAGTTCCTGCCGTCTCCTGGTGCGATCAGAGGCCCAGGAGCTATCTTGTTGGTCAACATGGCTCTTAGAGAAAAGGGTAAACCAGTGTTTGTCAACCTTTTGTATCTCAAGGCATGCTTGAACCTATAACTTAAACTTCCACACACATTTAAATTCATGTTGATCAAAAAAAGGAAAAGAGTAAGGAAAAGAATATACTTACTGTGCTTTGAACTTCTTTCAAAAATAATTTAATTAATGATCTTTAAAAAGATTTTGGGGGCACACCTAAGATCCTCTCATAGCACACCAGTGTGCCATGTGGTAAAATCATTGCCCTAGACTGGGAGTCTGGTAGGGATTTGGAGGGTGCACGGAGTTGTGGTTAAAATACCAAAAGCCTCTGGGCACTCAGTGCTTTAGAGACCAAGTCTCGTGCTGGTACACCGTCCCAATCCTGTACACTTTATTTGCCTATTTTCTCATTTATAAAATGGAACCGTGTGGATGATATCATAGTTTCCTTTTGGCCCTAATCACTAAAGTTTGTTGATCCTCAAACCCCACTCTGCCACCAAATCTGAAAGCCATGGAATCGTGAGCTCCACTCTCCCCATCCCTGTTCCAGGTCCCTGTCCTGATCCCAGCGTGGCCGCCTTCCTGCCGTGGGAGCGCAGCTTGCTCTGCCTGGCCCCCCCCCCCCCCACGTTTGGGGCTCAGCTAGCTGGCAAGTTTGGCAACACATTGGGCCATATATCTTGAAAACCGCCCTCCAGAAACCACCTCGTTTAGCAGATTTACCGGCAGATCGGACCTGCCTGTTCTCGGGGGCCAGCACACTAAATCACAGCTGGGCCGCTGGACTCGGCCGCCTCGACACAGAACTTTTCAAAAAATTTCGAGCAGGATATATCACTGCCCCATTAACTCCCTGCCATTAATCTACTCCTAAAAACCTGGAATTTTCCCAGAAGGGCTGGAACGTAGTAAAAAACGGACCCATTTGGTAAATTCTGTAAATCAGGCCTTTCTCCTCTCCTCACTCCCGGGCAGGCCTGCCCACCATGGCTGTGGCTTTGCTGGCTTTCGAGAGAGTGTCCCGGGATGGAGTCAGTCTTATGGGGCTGCTTTTCTGCATCTTGCTGTAGTGTAGCCTGTGGGATTGCCAAGTGAACAGTATTCTCTGAAGTGGGGGTGGGGGTTGTCATGCTTTTTAGTATTCTCTGAAGTGGGGTGGGGTGGGATCTATGCTTTGTATTTTTGGAGACAGAGTCTTAACTTTGTCACCCTCAGTAGAGCGCTAGGGCATCATAGCTCACGGCAATCTCAAACTCTTGGGCTCAAGCGATCCTCTTATCCTCTTGCCTTAGCCTCCCGAGTAGCTGGGACTATAGGTGCTGCCACAATGCCTGGCTTTTTTTTTTTTGGCAGTTTTTGGCCAGGGCTGGGTTTGAACTCGCCACCTCCGGCATATGGAGCCTGGTGCGCCCTACTCCTTTGAGCCACAGG
>NW_003852461.1:1429991-1455091 GCF_000181295.1 Otolemur garnettii | reverse complement strand
GGTATATGGGGCCGGCGCCCTACTCCTTTGAGCCACAGGTGCTGCCTAGCCCTGGCTATTTTTAGTGACGGGGTTTTGCCCTCACTTGGCTGGTCTTGAACTCCGGATCTCAGGTAATCCACCTACCTCGGCCTCACAGAGTGCTAGGATTACGGGCATGAGCCACTGCACCTGGCCCAGGCAGTGGGGGCGTTGGCATGGTGCCAGGGACTGTCAGGTAGGGACTGGCCCCATCCCTGACTCTTCTGGTTGCTGGAAAGGGATTTTGTCAGAAAGGGCTTTGTCCAGAGCCCTGAGTTCATTCCTACTTCTCATTTCCATGATCAGAAGGCTTCCTCCTCTTGGAAGAGGATACTGTCCTTGAGCCGGGGCTTTGGGTTTGAAATGCTGGCTTTCTTGGTCATCCTCGAGCTGGGGTTTTGGGTTTGGAATGCTGGCTTTCTTGGTCACTAACCTTGGCAACTCAGGTAACAACTTAACCTCCTAGCTCCTTTTGTTCTGCACCCATAAAGTGGGAGTAGAACACATTCTCCAAGGACGCTTGAGGTTTAAATGAGATAATTCTTATAAGATGCTCAGGATAATACCTGCTACTGTGCTGGCTTTCTACAAATGATACTGAGTAACTCTAAGGGGGAGGGACACATCGGATGCCTGCACCCCACTTGTACGCCCTGTTAAGGTGGGCTTGTGCTGGCCTGGAAGGGAAAGACCCTCCTCTTTGCTAGTTCCCTGTCTCCCTCTGCCCCCCCCACTGGTCTTTGCAGTCTTACTTTTTGGGTGAGTCTCTGGGTCAGAGCCTTCCTCTGTTCCTTCTGGGGTCAGTCCTTTTTAACTGCCAGAGCAGGTGGGAATTCAGCTGTTGTTGGAATCCAGGCTTTTGCAATCTAAGGCTGTGCTTTTCCCCCAGGCACCCGCACCCACCCACACCTCTGCCGGCCTTCTCCCTGCCTTCACTTGCCTGAAGGCAGATAGCAGGGCAGGTGAGGCCAGGAGTCGTCCTTGCCTGCCTGTTGGGACAGGGTCTGCGGAGCAGGCCAGAACAAGAGGCTGGAGCACCACCCCTCCCAGGAAGATGGGGAGCCTCCTAGCTGGACGCCTTGGCATCCTGCCCTGCTGGAAGAACTGGTTTCCGGGGACTGACTCCCAGCCCCATCTGCTGGAGGGGTCCTGGGATTCCAGAGGTCTGGGGGCAGGGGGTTTGGATCTTTCCCCTGGTTCTTGTAGTTTACTTTTCCAGCTGTTGGGTGAAAGTACCTGTTATCTGTACATTTTCAGGCTTGTTAAAACACCAATTAAGCCCCTAGGCAGAGTTTGGGGGCTTAGATTTTTTTTCTTTCCTAATCAGAGAGTAGTTTTAGTACTCTACGAGCTTAATTTGACTTGCTCAAGTGCTGTTCCTTGGTTCTTTGAATTTGGGGTGAGGGAAGGTTGAAGGGTTCTCTCTGCTCACCTCAGGAAGGTCCTGATAGTTCAAAAATACATTGCTGCCATCTCTTTGTCCTGGAAGCATGGATTCTCCTAAGTTCCTTGAAAATCATAGATCAGGGTTTAGTGAACAGACCCATGGAGTGTACCTTGTTATTAGTATTGTCCCAGAAGATGGGACCTCTGGCTTTTTATTCTTGGTTTCCCTATCCCCTCGAAAGTGCCTTAACGTGATTTTTGGGCGACCCTTGATTGTGTAGTTTTCTGCTGTATGTTGGGGGCCTGGTGATGCCAGGTAACTTGACAGTTGTGGCATAAGTGGGTTGTTGGTTTTGCCTGAACCCGGCTTAGTCAGTGGGGTGCTGGGGATGGAGTGGGAATGGGGAAGCAGGTGCCATCCTGAATTTATGTGCTATGTGCATTATTAGATGGTGGTGGTCAGAAGGAGCTCCCTGTGGCTCCTGGAGGGGCTTGCCTCCCAGCTCAGGGGCAGAAGCTTAGTGGTGGGCACGAAGATCAGACAAGGCTGGTGGCTGCTGACCATGGCGGTTCACCTCACGTATATCTCAGCTCCCTGCAGCGGACCACTGATGCCTCCAATCCGCAGGAGTCCTAGTCCTCATTAACACTGTTTACTACCTGAAACTGTGCACTACTCACTCCTGCCTGGTCTGCCTGTCCCAGTAGCCGGACAGGGACAAGAGGACTAGCAGAAACTTGAGATCAAACCAGATCCTTCTTGTACAATGACCTTATAAACTGGACTTGGAAAAGGCTGGAACCAGGGCCACCATTGTGCCCCCATCCCCTGCTTCACCCCCTCTACAGCTTTTGATGTCAGGTAGACCTACTCTTTTTCCAGTCCTGAAGCATGGGAAGGGCAGGGTTGAGCACCTGCATTGCATTTTTTTCTAGCCGTTTTCCCAGCCAACATTTTGCTTCTGAGCAGTCAAGCAGTGCACAGAACACTGCCTTCATCTCCTCACCCAGCCCCTTGCTCTCCAGGCCAGTGGGCTCAGACCCTGCTTCCCCCTCACTGAGAGACACTTTGTCCATTTGACCCTGCAGAGCCAGCTCCCTTTTCCTCACCCTGCCCTTAATTACCAAGTAGGAGTAGCAGCCACTCAGGTGCGTTTGCACAGGTGACACTATTGGTCATTTTTAGAGGGCTCACTGTCCAAGTCGACATGCCATCCTTCATTTGGTTTGCAACTCTAGGTCTAGAATCCATCCCCCCATTTTCTCCAAGAGGGCAAGGTCTTCCCAGGCCTCTAGCCTGTGAGTTGTTACATGTTTGTGCAGATTCCTCTGTGAGCGTCTTTGTAGCATTTGTGGAATATTGAGGTAATGGGTGAGAGCTTTCAGGATGGTAGCAGGGTGTGGTGAAAACAGCCCTGGGACAGAAGCCAGGGGTGGACACCATCCAGTGACTTGACCGCGGGCCTGTGATGGACCGTGTGAGTCTTCAGTTTCTTCATCTATAAGCGGAGGACGCTGAGGTGAATGCACACTCCCGCCAGAGTTGCTCTGAGACACAAATCTGCTGGTGCTGCACCAGCACCCACAGTCTCGAGGGTTCTCTCCTCCTCTTCAGGATGAAGCCTGAGTCCCTAGCTGGGCCTCAATAGCTCTCTGTGGGGTCAGCGTCTCTGCCCACAGCCTACCCTGTTAGTCGGGCATGAACAGAAGGACCTTTTGGAGTCCCGGGATCTGTAGACCATGTTCCCTCAGGCCACCGTGCCTTCACACAGTGCAGTTCCCCCTGCCTGGCATGTCCCTCCCCCTTTTCGCAAGCTTTCCCTTTATGAAGGGATTCCAGGTCATTTTCCCAGCACATCTTTCATGTCTCCCAAGATAAAAAAAACCAAACTGCACCCCCCCCCCTTTTTTTTGTATTCTTGTTCATTCCTTTCACAAATTCATGGGCTGAGTGCCTGCTGTATGCCAGGCACTGTGCTAGTCGCTGCAGTTGCCCAGGGAGCCCCTTGAACTTACCTCTATGGATTGCAATTATCTACTTGTCTGTTCTCCCCCTTCTCGTTTCCTTAAAGTCAAAGCCTGTCTATCTGCTCCCCCAGGTTCTTAGCCCTGGGTGGTGCTCAACATCTGCTTCCTGCCTGTCTGCCCACTTCTCATGACCCTGGTTGGGGCCCGGCTCGGTGGCTCACACCTATAATCCTAACACTCTGGGAGGCTGAGGCAGGTGGATCACCTGAGCTCAGGAGTTTGAGACCAGCTGAGCAAAAACAAGACCCTATCTCTGCTAAAAATAGAAAAAACTAGGGCAGCATCTGTGGCTCAGTGAGTAGGGCGCCAGCCCCATTTACCAAGGGTGGCGGGTTCGAACCTGGCCCTGGCTGAACTGCAACCAAAAGATAGCCGGGCGTTGTGGCGGGTACCTGTAGTCCCAGCTATTCGGGAGGCTGAGGCAAGAGACTCACTTAAGCCCAGGAGTTGGAGGTTGCTGTGAACTGTGTGATGCCACGGCACTCTACTGAGGGTGATAAAGTGAGACTCTGTCTCTACAAAAAATAAAAATAAATAAAAACAGAAAAAACTAGTCAGGTGGTGTGGTAGGTGCTCATAAGTCCCAGCTGCTTGGGAGACTGAGGCAAGAGAATCACTTGAGCACAAGAGCTTGAGGTGGCTGTGAGCTATAACACCATAGCACTGTACTGAGGGTGACAAAGTAAGACTCTGTCTCAAAAAAAAGTTTGAGGCTGGGCATGGTGGCTTGCACCTGTAATTCTAGCACTCTTGGGAGGCCAAGGCAGGAGAAAGATCTCTTGAGCTTAGGAGTTTGAGACCAGCCTGAGCAAGAGCAAGACCCCATCTCTACTAAAAATAGAAAAATAAGCTGAGCTTTGTGGCAGGCAGCTCTAGTCCCAGCAACTCAGGAGGCTGAGGCAGGAGGATCACTTAAACCTAAGAGTTTGAGGTTGCTGTGAACTGGGCTGACACATGCACGCTGCCGTAGGCAACAGAGTGAGACTCTGTTTTAAAAAATCCCACATGATAAAACCTTTGTGGCCTCTTTGCTGTTCCCCTCCTTTTACAGCGGGGTTGGGGGCAGCACCAGCGTTTCTTATCTCAGAAACCGGCCTTTCCTTTGTATAATTTTCATTCAGTGGTTTTCCACCCTGGAAGTCAGAGATGTTTGTGTTGCTTCTCCCCTATGAGACTGGAAGCACCTGGAGGGCAGGGACACCTCTGATTCAGCTCCAAAATCCTGCTCCCATTTTTCACATCCTGCTGCATAAATGGATATGGGTGTAAGCTGCCACCTGGGGTTGCATTTCAGAGGGGAGCCGAGGGAGAAAAATTATGAAATCTGTCTGGACAGTGAGGGGAACCAGTCCCCCCAGTACTAGTCTCTGTGCTCGGCTCACTCCTCACCACCCCCTCCCAGCCCACCTGCCTCCTTCAAAGAGAAGGGGCTAAGAAAAGAACACTAACAGTTCTGGAAACACCATGTCTTACCTCCTTTTCTTTCTTCCTTGGGTCTCTTCTTCTTTTTATTTTTAAATAACCTAATAAATAAATTGATGCAAAACCCACTTCTGGCCATTTTTCCTGGAGGTGGTGGAGCTGCTGTCCCCATGCCCCGCCTGGAGGGTTGATCATGAACAAAGCGAGAGAGGGTCTGGGTGGTAACAGCAGTAACATGGAACCCTCACATGGTGGTGCCTGTGGGGCCAGCCGTGATGCCAAGTGAGTAAGGCTTAGCAAGGAGCCTAGCGGGAGGCTGCTGTTTCTTATGTGTGTTTGGAAGTTTCTGCTATTAGCAGGAAATCTTGGGGGGGAGGGTCTCTGGTTTCTATTTCCCTTGCACCCAACACAAGCAGACGTCTTGAGTGCTTGTATAGTGTGAGGTGTAGACCTGGGTAGGAGCTGCAGAGGCAGTTGATAGTGGAACATTCCATCTTGTCGGGGAGAGAAGATGATTGAACACCCTCTGTGTTGGGGGGGACAGGACTCTGGGATCTGGGCTCCATTCGAGCACATCACTTAGAAACTGTCTGAGGAGGAAGTCTGCTCATGTCTGGGCCTCGGTTTTCTCATCTGTAGATTGGGGATGAGGAAGGAGGCTGCCCTTCTCTAGGCTGTGACAAGGACATAGGTAGAAGCACCAGCGCCTCTCAGTGCTCAGTGGCAGTTGATTCCTGGTCCTCCCCCTCTGTTGAGCGTGGTCTCTAATGCCAGTGTGGTATGGAGAGCCTGGAACACAAAGGATTCAGTCACAGAATCGCAGTGTTTCCAAGCCTCAGTTCCACCTATAAAAGGGGAATTCCTACCCCCCAGGTTGCCAAGGGGAGAAGATGAAATCATGGGAGGCAGATGCCTGATACTTCCCGGGATGGGACAGCCCCTTCCCTCCAGTCACTCTCTCCCTGAGTTTTAAAGCTCTTCTAACGGGCACAGGTCAGGCTGGCACAAGTGGTATGATGGTCTAGAACAGCTTTGCAGTGGGAGATCTGAAGAGCAGGAGGATTCCTGGCTTGGGGTCAGGATGTGGAGAGGCTCCTGAGAGGTGGTGCCACCGCCTGCATCTGCAGGAGACCTGGGCTGGGGGTGCTGCGGACATGCTCCTCTCCTGGCAGTCGGGTTCCTGGCAGCCTGTGCTTCTAGCTCCTCCACCAGGAGGTGAGACTCGGCAGAGAGCTGCTTGGAAAGCTTTATCCTCTCCCAGCCCCCCAGACTCTGGGGTGTGAAGATGAACTGGTGTAACTATAGCTTGGTGTTTTGGTGTGTGTGAGGAAAGCAGAATTGGCTCAAGCTGCTTTCTCAGTTAAGGGGATTTAAGAAGAAAAAAAATTTAATCCTACCCTGGTGATCAATCTGACACCTTCCCTTTGAGCCCCAGATGGCTGGTTGGGGTAGAAAGTTGGCCCCTGCGGCTGTTAGGGAACAGAATGGTTTATCTGTCTCTCTGTGTTGAAAAATTGTGGCTTTGTACATGCATGCATGTTACATATATAAAGCCTGCCTGCCTCGTTTGGTTTTTTTGGAGAGTGTTTAAATATTCCCAGAAGGTTCCTGTTGGTTAAATGTCATCCTTGGAAGTGTCATGTTAACAGTTCTTAAAACCATGTTCGTTTGCCTTGGTTCAGAGGGTCCCCCCACCTCTCCTGTCATTCCTGTCCCAGGCCTGGAGGTGAGCTAGGTGGCTTAGAGGATGGAGACACGGGCCTCACTGTCCTCCTCCCCTAAGTGTGGTCCCCCATCTCTTACGGACAACTTCAGAGAAAGTTTAAAAAGTGAAAAGAAAACATTCACTCTGTTATCCTATCACAGCTTCTAGACTTGGTCTATACATGTGTTCGTGGTCTGGTGCGCTTTCTTTTGATAAACATTTTTTTTTTCAGTTATTCCTAATTACGCTTTAGTGGTCACCTAGGTTTAACCCTGTCACTGGCTAGTCCTTCCTGTTCCCTGCCTCCCCACCCTGCCATAGCAGCAAACATCTGTGCATTTTATTTTGGACGAGTTCGGCTGTGACCTAAATGTTGGTGTCTCCCTAAAATTAATATGTTGAAACGTCATCCTCAGTGTGATAGTATTAGGAAACGGGGCCTTCGGGGAAGTGATTAAGCCATGAGGGCTCCACCCGCATCCATGGGATTAGTGCCCTCATGAAGAAGCTGAAGGGAGCACATTTGCCCCTTTCTCCAGGTAAGGAGGCGGCAGGAAGGCATTCTTAGACACCAAATCTGCCAGCGCCTTATTCTTGGGCTTCTCAGCTCTAGACCTATGAGCAATAAATTTCTGTTGTGTCTGTATCACCCAGGGCTGAGGTATTTTGTTATAGCAGCAGGAATAGACTAAGATAATTCCCTTGGAATAAACTCCCAGAAGTGAAATGAATAGGTCAGAAAATATGGACACCCTCACCCTTTCAAGACACTTGAATCATTTCGCCAAGTTATTTTTGAAAAGGTTGTCTTCAGTTTATACTGATGCTGTCAGTAGATAAGTGAGTATTCCAACTACATTTGTACTTGCACTGGGGATTCTTAAACAAGTTTTTAAGGACGCTCTTTTTTTGGCCCAGATGAAACCCTGACTTTTCTGCTTTGGTACCAACCACCAAGTCTGTCTGCTGTGGGCCCCTCATAGGACCAAGTGGCATGTAATTGAATTCCTTCTGTTCCTTGATGGTCAGGCACTGGCGGGGAACAGGGGTAGACCAGGTGTGATCTCGTGCCACCGTGCGCAGTGTGAGGTATCTGTGCTCTCAGAAGTTGCAGAAAGGATGTCATGTGGTTTAGAGAGCCATGGCCTTGAGGAATGGTGTACCCGTACTTGATCTGTCCAAGAAGGCTCTGGCAGTAGCCTTGATGTAAGATTTTGTTCTGTAATGTTCATGGGGGGCCTCCTGGGCACCATGTTCAGTGGGGACAGGGAGATGGATAGGAGCCAGCCATCTCCCCAGGCAGACAGAATCACACACAGGGATTTCTGTATGCTGTGACAGATGGCTGGATGGGGTGCCATGGACGATCAGGGCCGAGTGACAAGCTCTGCCATTCTTTTGTTCTCTGATTTTCAACTCCCTTCCCCCTTTCCTTCTTATCAAGAAAGGTTAGGCCAATCAACAAGTATTCCCTTCTTGTCCAGTGCTTAGACCCAGGTGGCTTTGACCTCGTGCTGGGAGGGGACACTGGAAGGCGGCATTCTCAACTTCTCCTGGACACAGCCATTGGCCAGGGGCTCACCATCTAACAAGGCAGCTCCCTTTCCACTTCTGGTGAGACCATTTCTGCAAAAAGAGCAACTGTTTTCCCTGAGAACCCTTGGAGGTCCTTTGTCGGCCGGATCTAAGCAATTTAAGCTCATGGAATCTTTATCTTGGGAAGCAGTGTTCCTGGTATCAGGCTTGACTTCTCATCCATTTATTTAATAAATCTTATTCGGTTTTATTATTATTTTTGTTTTGTTTTGTTTCTGAGGACTTATTTTGTGGGCCAGGTGGGAATCCTTGCTCTTCCCACCAACATGGGTGAAACTGCACTAGCCATGCCTGGGTCCAACTTCCAGGCCACAGCTCTTGGTGACATTGTGTGACAAACAAGGATTGTTTAATGCTCTTTTCCTTGTGGACCTGAGAGCTCTCTGAATGGGAGTTCTTCATTCTTTCTGCCTCTCCTCTGCGTTTGTGCTACTTGATAGGTTCTCAGAACTGCTGTTTTGGATGTGTCCCGTCCTCTCGTACACTTGGTTGGCATGGTCCCTCTCCTCACCCGCTGCCAGATAACCAAGTAATTCTGTCTCCCCCTTGGGGGTCTAGGGTTACGTGTTGAGGGCTGGTTAAGAAAGGAAACCGAGTGTAGGCCCCAACTCTGTTCTTTATTTAACCGTTTGGCTAACCCTCTTTTGGACCCCATTTTCCATCTCAACGACTCTGATCTCTCCTAGGTCTGAAAAGTGAAAATCCCAGGCTTCCTGCTTACTCGCTGCCTCAGAGTTCAGGAAAACTTAGCTGGATTGACCCTAAGTCTCATCTCTACAGAAGTGATGGGCAGCCTGTAGTCATGGAGAGAAAGGCAGTCTGTGCCCCTACAGCTTCGCACAAGAACTTGGGCTTTGACTGTAGGGTACTTTACTGTTAATGTTAAAGAGCCCAAAGGTCAAGTCCAGCCTGGGCAATGTTGCAAGACCCCATCTCTTTAAAACACACACACACACACACACACACACACAGAGCTATAGCTGCTTTGGCTGGGGGAGCAGGGAAGCTCTGAGACGACCCCCAGACAGACTGTATCAGAAGACAGGGCTTTGGGGCTGTGCTCCCAGCTGCCTTCCATTGTCTGGTGAGGCAGAGGCGTCAGCCCCCTCCCTCAAGTCCTTTTGTGAATAAACATATCAACAGGATTGATTACCCCAATCGGTCTCTGGGCAGCTGGCTCTGGCCTGCATCTGGAGCTGATTTCTCCGCTGTTGTACACCCATTGTCTTGGATTGTTCACTTCTACAAATCAGAGGTTGGCTCCACTGCCCTAACCCTACCACGACCCCAGATGCTTGTTAGTCGGTCGAATGAACTTCCTGCTCATTGGGGGGAAAGAAAGCTCTAAGCGCACGTGGACAGGCAGACGGCCACCTCCCCTGCTCTGATGCAGACAGGATGTTCCTTCCCATCCTAGCCCCTCCCAGCCTCCTGCCTGAGCCTGCCTTTCTAAAGTGGAGGAGATGTTTCCAGGAAGCTGGACACATCAGCCCCCACTGGAGAGGGAGCTTGGTGGAGAGAGACTCCTGGGGGCTTCAGTGTGGGGCTGTGCTGTAGGAATCTGTCTCCCAGGTGGGACCCGAGGTTGTGAGGCCTAGCAGTCCCGTGGTGTGATGAAGGGGATCTGATGTAAACACTGGGCTCAAGACATACGACAACAGGGTAGGACAGCCTTAAGGGCACAGAGAGGGTTGTCTCTTTCCTTTGGGCCCAGAGTAGAGGCTACGAAAGCGTGAACAGGACCATATTCTCTGGTCCTCTGAGAAATCTGCATATCCTTTAAGACTCAAATTTCCACCTACACCCTGCTCTTCTCCTCTCCTCTGAAATGCTGCGAAGCTCAGAGCTAATGCTATGTGCCACAGCCCTTTTTCCTGTGAGCTGCTGCTGCTGCATTATTGCTCAAGAATGAGTGAAAGCCAATCAGCTACGGGATGCTGGGGAAAGTAAGAGTTGGGTTTAGCTTATGACAGACCTGTATGAGACCCTCCACTGCTGTGGGTGCACTAGGTGGGGAGCGGGGATGGCCACTGCAGATGTCAGCCAGCCCTGAGAACCATGGACCCAGAAGTTACTTTTGGGTAGAGTAATAAAAGGACTGTTTCTATGTGCTGGTTCTTTGTCTTTTTATAGTGATGGTAATTCAGTTCATTTTCCAGCTAAAGACCTTAGAAATTGGATACTCTGAATACAGAGGTGTAGGGGTGGCACAGAAAGGTGCACCTGCTTGGTGTGGTCGGGCTGCCCTCCTAAGCTTGAGTCTCCCTGAGTGTTGGTGGTGAGGCCACGACCATGGACGTCTTACCTTGTGGGCTTCGTGGCTGGCTCACGGGCACCTAGCACGGTAGGCGGGATTGGCTTGATTTGGGCATCTTGTTGGTGGGGTCCTCTGATACTATTTCAAGGCCTCCACTGTCCTTGGGCCCCATAGCAGGTCCTACAAATTATAGGCAGGCAGGGTGATTGCCTTCACTCAGCCCAGAAGTTTCCCCAGGGCCTGGGGGCTCAGTAGGGTCGGACCTGGCTTTGACTTTATAGGGTTTCCACACTACACTCTTTCTCCTCCTCGGCTTTTGTTCAGAAGCAGGGAGCACTTGGGTCTGGGCCCTTCCCTGTGTATTTTCAGCTTTGGGCGTTAAGCATCCTCATTCAAGGCTGGTCCTCACTGGAGGCAGCTGGTAGATTTTCACCCTGAGCCTAGAGGCTGCCCAAGGCCAGGCCTTAACTCTGCTGCCCCCTTCTGGGATGGCCAGCTCTCTCCCCAGGCACTGTCCCCACCTGGTGTTCCCATCAGGGAATTGGCCCGTGGCAGGAGCAGAGGAAGAAGTCTGTCGCAGGCACCTGTGGCTTAAAAGACATCAAGTCACAGATTTCTTACCCAGAGAGATGAGAATGGGGACCTGTGGTCCTTCCATGTGCCGTCAGCCCCCATGGAGAGGCCCAGACCCAAAGGCAGGCACGTTCGCCATTGCCACACCGCTGTTCTCTGGCGAGTCACATTCGGCTCACTGCCTCTAGGGTGGTGGGATGCCTGCTGCATGCATGTAGGCTCTAGGTTGTCTGGCAGACCAGCAAATGGAAATACTGTACTTTAATCTGTAAAATGGTTGGCAGGGGTCAGGGTGGATGACCCGGGCCTGGGGGTGGGTGGGTGACCCTCCTCTCTTCCCTGGGACACTGGGCCTTCTGCCTCCCATCCTGGGATTCTGTCCACCCAGCCCTGCTTCTCACTCACCTCTGCCCTCCCTGAAGTCTTGACTAGTATTTTGCACATTGCATCAGGGAGCCACTTACCCCAATTAAAATGGTGAGGGTGGGGGAAGGAGGAAATGGGTTGGGGTGTGTTTTAGCTAATGCAGGGAGTGCTTTTAAAAAAGCAGGTAGCAAACCTTTTTCTCTTTGTAGATCAATTAAAAACCCTTCTTGAAATTAACCCCTGGGAAGGTGCGTCTGTGGGCTGTTTTCTGGTGTGCACCCCCTCCCCCAACAGAAAAGCCATACTCTCAATGCCTTTAGAAATTTCTATGAAAGGTGACCAAGTGTGTTTTAAAAGAGCTCTCCCTCCGTGATAAATGCTAGGTAGTGACTGAGCTTGAGGCCCCTGGGGAGAAAGAAGAAAGCCTGGCTGAGAGTTGAAGAATCATCCCGGAGAGGGCGGGAGGCTGGCTTCACCTCCCCGGGGTCCACACAGCCTGCTGGCAGCAGCAGGCACCAAGACGGGCATCTTGTCAGCCGGGCAGATGGTGTTCACCTGCTCGGGACGCGCTCCCTGGTGCTGGGGCCCTTGGAGTTGTGGGATAATAACAGACAGCTGCCAGCTCTAGACCGAGGTCCGCGGCATTCAAAGGCTTGGAAGTGTGCAGGGAGAAGGAGCCTGCTAGGGCCTCCCTGCACACTGCTGTGCTGTGTCTCGCCTTTTGTTTTGAGATTTGCTCCCCCCACCCCTTCCCCGCACCAACATCCGAGCAACAAGAGCGTTTTAATAGCGGACAGTTCTGTTTTGGAAACGACAAGAAAGCGCCTTGTCGAGTGTGACCTGGCCTCTCCTTTGTCCTGCCTCCCCGGCTTTGTGTGCTCTGCAATGGGTTTTGTTCCAAGGGGCAAAGGAGTTGGACATGGATTTGGTGTGTTCCTGGGGTTTTCTTTCTTTTTCCTTTTTTGGGCAGTGACTAACGCTTCTGGTTATTTCTGAGTAGAGGGCAGTTGGAGAGTTAGGGGTTTTTAGGACCACTCCAGGGTCTTCGAGTCACCGAGTAGTGTCAGGAATGGTAAGTGGCAAAGAAGCCAACTTTCTGACCGCCGGTGATTTTTCAGCTCATTTTATACATACAGGTAGGACAAATAGTTTCGCCCATGCAGTCTGCCTCGGGTCCTAATGGGAGTGTTTCCCCTAGTAGCAGACACGGCAAGGCTGGCTGATAGAGAGGCAGCTTCATTTCCCTTAGCTGTGCAGAGAGGGGCTGCAGCGTTGCCTGGGTGGTTCTTCTACTACGCCCTGGCCAGTGTCAACTTGATCGGGCTCCACTCAGCATCATCAGCCCTCTTTAGGATACTTGGGAAATTGTGTACAGTTTGCGGGCAGCTCAGTTTGAATGAGGTCTGATAGGCATTTAGAACCTCCCTCAGGGCAGGGCTCATGCCTCACTCCTGGCCAAGACCAGAGGGCAGGTTTGCCAAGCCAATGAGTGCTGTTAAAAAGATGTGGGAAGATTACAGAACCTGCTCAGTAGTTGTAAACTGCTTGAATCAGTGTGTTCTGTTTTACCCGCACTGATTACGCTAATGACAAATGACTCCTGTGTAGTAGCTAAAGCTGTTGTCTGGGTATGCCCTGTACCACTCGTCAGAAGAGCGCCATCATTTTGTCATAGTGTTTCACCTCCTATTCCCAATTGTTCCAAGCCAGTGAGTTTTTCTGTTTGTTTGTTTGTTTTTTGAGACAGAGTCTCACTATGTAGCCCTCAGTAGAGTGCCATGGCGTCACAGCTTATAGCAACCTCTAACTCTTGGTCTTAAGCAATTCTGTTGCCTCAGCCTCCCAAGTAGCTGGGACTACTACAGACACCCACCACAACACCTGGCTATTTTTTTTTGTTGTTGTTGTAGTTGTCATTGTTGTTTAGCAGGCCTGGGCTGAGGTTGACCCCACCAGCCCTGGTATACGTGGCCCTTGCCCTCACCACCGAGCTATGGACGCCAAGCCCAGTGAGATTTTTCTTGTATTAGCCACCAGCAGAGATTGTCTTTACTTAGTTATTCTGAAAGAGCCTTAGTTTTTAGAACTGACCTCTTGGAAAGTTACCTCTGCTTTCCTGGTGATCAACAACTTGTTCTGTTCCTCTTGGTAATTTTAATTATTGAAGAGCATCTCTGGTGAAGGCTTTGGGGATTGTTTGTTTGGGAGGAGGCGTTAAAACATGACTTAATATATTCTACAAACACTGGGGATATATGAAGATGAATTAAGAAAAGTCTGTGCCCTCAAGGAACCAAGTCCAGCAGAGGCAGACAAAACATTTAGCAAAGCAGAGCTGCATGGGCTCCTCACCAGGCCCAGGCAGGGTGAGTCGGGGCACAGAGGAGAGGGGAGAGATGGGTTGTCTCTGGGCCAGGGGACATCTAGCAGTGGGTCTAAAAGTTGATAGAGAAGGTGCTGCTGAAGTAGAGAAACAATAGGTGTTTGCCAGGGGGTAGTGGAAGAGCCAGCTCTTTCAAAGGAGGCAGTGGGCCCTCAGGCTCTAGGGCCAGAAGGCAGAAGAAGGAGAGGGAATGTAGGGTACCCCAGGTAGCAAGGCCAGGTAACCTGGTGAATCCTGGGTTTCATCCTGCACGCTGTGGGCGTGGGGAAATGCCATTTGCGTCTTCATTGTCTGGCCTTGAGAATCCCAAGGTTGAGGCCAAACTTGGTGGCCTACACCAAGGCAGGTAGATTGCTTGAGACCAGCCAGAGCAAGAGCAAGACCCCATCTCTACTAAAAATAGAGAAACTAGCTGGGCGTCATGAGGGCGCTTATAGTCCCAGCTACTCGAGAGGCTGAGCCAAGAGGAGCTTTTGAGCCCAAAAGTTTGAGGTTGCTGTAAGCTATGATGATGCCACAGCACTTTACCCAGGGAGACAGAGTGAGACTCTTATCTCAAGAAAAAAAGAAAAAGAATATGGAGATTGAAAGTCGAGGTGAGTAATGATGGGGCCTGGTGCAAAAGTTGTAGTAGTAAGAGGCCCGTGTCAAGCAGACACCTCTGCCGGCTCCTCTGGGTGAGCCTGGGCAGTCTAAGCCTCAGCTTCACACTTTGTGATGTGGTTTTTGTGAAGTGTGTATGTGTTGGGGTGAAGGTGGGTAGAGAGAGGTGATCACATGGAATGCTAAGCACCCAGAAGCACAAAAAATGTTTATGATTATCCTCTTTCTGATGGTAATACCAGTGCCTAAGAACTGTGAGGGCCAGTGGCTTTCCCACTCAGAAGTGAAGACGGCTTCAGGTGAGGCTGACTGTGGCCAGGTTTTTTTCACCTGTGCCACATAGGCTGGTTTCAAATAACTAGATCTCTGCCAATAGTGAACCTGGTGTCCTGGCCTGAAACTCTATATGCCTCTTCAGGCTTGTCACTTCCCCTGCCCTCCAGTGGATGTGCTCTTTGACACATGGCTGACACCAGTGTGGGGCTTATCTCACCCAGGTGTGTGTTATCGTATTCCTCCCATTCTTTCTCTTGCAACAGTGTGGAGTGGAATATCCACCGGCTCCGTGGGAGGAATAGAAATGAGCCTGGGAGCTGCCAGTCTGGCTAGAAGGGTTCTGGGCGTTGGGGACGGGATGGGAGGGGGAGCGCCTTCATCTGGGAGAAGTCTGGGAAGGGCTCCTAAACAGCCTGTCATTTCCACAGGACCCTGAAGGTGAGCAGCCAGGTGAGGGTTGGCGAAGGGGATGGCGGTGGCAGATGATAGTCACAGGACACAGCTTGCAGGTCTGAGTGACTGGGCTTGGGGTGCCAGACAGAGAACCAGGCTATGCTTACTACCTTTGAGTGCCTCATTCAAGTGAGAGCTTCTTCCCCCCTGTGGCGTGTCTTTTATAAAATCCTCCAACTTGAGTCCTCCAGCTCCTTCCTTGCCTCCCAGTGCTCAGCCTGGCCTAGGGAGGCAGTGGCCTCCAGCTGGAAGGTCTCATCTTTGGAAGAGTGTTCCTTGGCCCTGAAATTGCTCAGACAGGTAACTTTTGGCTCTTCTAAGCCCCAGCTCCAGCCAGGGATGGATCTAAGTTGCTGTTTCCTCAGCTGTGATATCTGATACTAGAAAAGTTGTTGTTGTTTATCGAATCCCTACCCCATGCTGCCCACTGTGGGAGGCAGGGGCTGTGTCCCTGCTGAATAGGGAAAGACGGCATTTGGAGGACTGGTGACACTGGGAAGGGAAGGGCCTAGGTAACTCACAGCTGTTCAATCTCTTCATTCCTCCTACGGGTCCCAGGGACTAAAAGTGCTGGTTGTCCCTTAGTACTGTTAAGAAACAGCCCGGAGTCCCGCAGCTGGCACTGTCACAGCAGAGACTAGTTGCCTGTGGCCAGGCCTCCCATGGAACACCTCGAGCGCCATCAATGCACTCGCCCAGCGGTCCTTGCCCTGCCTGTCTCTGGTCATGGTAAGTTTCAGCTGGACATGGAGGGCAGCCTGAACCACACTGGTGGAGTGAGCATATTCCATTAAGAACTACATAGGTCCTGAGCATCCTTGCTCCTTTGTGGTGTCAGTGGTATTTCATGGGCTGTGTGATCACCATCTCAGCAGCTACCCTGGCTGAGAGACTTTGGTGCCAGGCCCGGGTCATTTCCGTGGTGAGGACCTGTCCATTGACTCATCCTCCAGGCCTGCACCAACACGTGTGCCCCATGTAGCAGGGAGTCCCAGGGTCTGGCTCAGCGACTCCTCTGGACTGTGCCCTCTCACCTCTGCCTGTGGCTGCCCACTCACCACTTACTCCCCTGCATACACCCTTCGCACACGCTGGATCTTCTGCCCAGATGACCCATTCTTCTGTACCCCACCCTGCCGTGTCCTTTGTCACCCCCATTTTCTGACTCCCTACTGCGCCTCATCTGGCCAGTGCCTCTTTATATCTTCACCACCATGTGTGGCTAGACCTGTGCCGAGGGTGACTGAGTGTTTCCTGGTCTTTGGAAGAGACCCATCTCCGAGGTATTGTTGTCATGTTCTGGAAGGGAGCCAGGCGGGTGACTAGTTCCAGGCCTCAGGTATCCTATGGAGTCGTTCCCAGGTCCCTGTTGGCGTGGACGTGGGAAAAAAAGGCCTTGCTGCCTTTTTTTTTGCCAAAAATCCTGGGTCAGAGTCTTTCTCTTTCATCATTTGGTTCCAGCACTCCTGGCCACGTGCTCCCCAATTATGTTTAGATCTCCTCACTGCCCGTCTGTCCTGCCTGGGCTCAGAGCTGTGGCCCCCGCCCCCCACGTCACCCCTTGGCTCCCGGCTTCTCCTTGCCTGAAGTGATGTCTCCTCCATCCTCCTGTCCCCTTCTCCCCAGTCCTGCCCATCGCTCATTCGGCAAACGCATGGAGACACTGCTGTGTGGGGCCCCACAGGGCCTTTCAAAGTCCCTCATAGCCACTCAACAAAATCAGAAGAAACATGGTGAAATTAATATTAATAATGTGCTTTATTTAATCATGACTGAAAACGTAGGCGTATCTGAAATAACATTGTAAGATGCCATCAGTACAGAGATCATTAATGAGATCATTTACGTTCTCCCCCCCCCTTCCCCCTGGCTTTGAAACCTGATGCATGCTTTATGCTGATGGTGCACCTCCATTCAAACCACCTGCATTTCAAGTGCCCAATAGCAATGGTGGGTAGGGCTGCCATGCGGGACCGTGTAGGTGTGGTGGAGATGGAGGAGCATGAGATTCGCAGAGTGCTGGGCTTATTTTATGTGTTGTCTCGATGCTGCCTTTTGTTGGCATTGCGGCTTTGGGGCAGGCGACTTCCTCTCCCCTAGCTCTTTATTTCTGCCCCCTGGGGGGAGGTTTGGGTGGGAGGACTCAGCATGGAACCCAGCATGTAGCATGGAGAGAACAAGGGGGCTGGCATGGTGCCAGGACCTGTGCCCTGCCCCCTGTGCTGGCTGTCTGGGTGAACAGGGCAGCAAGTGTCAGAAGGGAGCATAGTCTGGGGAGGCTTCATGGTAGAGGTGCCTCGCCCTGCACCCACCTCTGATCTCTTGGCCTCTCGAGCCGGCGGTGGCGGCACCGGTGCCCCATGGCTTGCGTTAGCACACCCTTTGTCCTGTGTAATTAGTGCGGTGTGCCTGGCTCTTGTCTCTAATTGTGTTGTACAGCATGTACTTTATTATATCAGCATATAATACGCCAGCCTGGCAGTTATCTTGTTCACTAATTGTTTCACGTGCCTGTCGTCCGCCCACTTGACTACCTGCTCCCTGTGAGCACCGGGCGCCATCTTTGGGGTCCTCTTTCTCGCCCCTCAGGACCCAGCATCACCCAGGGCATGGCTGGCCTGGGGCCTGGTTTCGAGTCCTTCATTGGCCCCACTGACTCCGTCTGTGGCTGCAGACAAGCCACTGTACCCCCTGCTATAAATGACAGGGTGACACAGTGGTCTTGAGCCCCCCTGCACCTCTAGCAGTCCCTAAATGTCCTGGAGATTCCTCCATTGGTTTATATCTCTAAGGCATTCTTGAAATAGTGAACTGTCACTCCTTTGCTCAACGAGTATTTATTGAGTGCTCACTAAGTGCCAGTTCTTGGGGAGGTGAGGACAAATGCAGGCAGAGAGGATTTCTGCCCTCAGGGTGCTTAAGGGCTGGAGAAGGAAACTAATCTTAAAGGAATAAACGTGTCAGTCCTGTACTTAGAGTTATGAGCTACATTCCTCCAGCGGGTATTTGAATATGTTGTGCACAGCCTCACTTCTGTTGATGTTGGGGGGCGAGGACTGCCACGGTGGGCAAGGCAGAGTTGTCCTGACCTGCAGATAGGGAAATGGGCACACAGGGATGAAGATGTCTTCACGCCCGTGAGCATCAGGCTGGGAGGAATGGAGGGTCTTTCCACCCTCTTCTAGAGTCCCAAGAGAATCCAGAGAGGATGGTACAAAGTTTGGCCCTCCCTCCTCCTCCCCAAGGAGGCAGAACTGGGGGCTGGGATGTTTGTGCTCCTGCCTTTGAGTATACAATTTAGGGGAGGCTCGCGGAGGATTCTAAACCCCAACCAGATGAAGGTGGTACCCATGGGTGCCTGGGAGCAGGGGGCGGCCCTGTGGGCATGTGGCTGGATCACCCTTTGTAATTATACCACTGCGGCGAAGGCCCTGGAACCTGGGGTGGTGGCGGCGGCGGCAGGCAGGCGGGCGGGTGGGGGATGCCTGGCTTCCCATCTGCTCAGCCTCGCTTGGCTCTGAATGGATTAGTTCTGTTTGGGTTGGAGCTTACTGCTGTGTGTGTTTTTCATCCCCCCTCCCGTTTGTTCTCTCCCTGGCCTGAGTGCCAGCTCAGGGCTCTGCGCCTTGGGAGCAGCAAGGGTCCCAGCATGGGAGAGAGAATTGTGAAGTGGCCATTATCCAAACAAGAAAGGGAATAATTGGAGTTTGCATTTTTCTGGGCTTCTGTGGAAACTGGGATGTGTGTGTGTGGGGGGGGGGTGTTGAGACCTCAGGAAAAGTGAGAAGTTGGGGTGCAGTCTGTAGGAATGAGGTACAGGATGGTCTGCATGTGTGAGGACCTCCTGGTATAGTGTACCCCTGAGGATAGTTTGTGCTGCTAAGGCAATGCCAGCATGCTGCTGGTGATGGTCTTGATGAATAGTACTTTCTTGCAGATGAGATTTCTGAATGGGCATTAGTTCCTTCCTCCCAAACGGTCCTGGTGAGGCTTCTGTTGTAGGAAACTGTTGGCAGAGAATTAATACAGGCAGTGTGATTGTGGTGAAAGACTGGATGTGAGTCGGCCCTTGACCTTGCCAAGTGACCTCTGAGCCTCAGTTTTCTCTTTCTGTTAAATGGGGATGTTGATTCCTATCCTTCAGGGTTGTCGAAAAGGGGAAATAAATAAGGTGTGTAAGAGACCGGTGTCACCCACTGGACACAAGAAGTGTTCAACAGAACCTAAAAGTGCCATGCCATCCTGGGTGCCCAGGGCATTTAGGTTGTTGCAAATGTTATGGGTATAAGTGGATTTTCTGATGGGGTTCAGGGATCTTTGGCAGGGTAAAGTGTATTTGTGAGAAAACAGCTTTGCTTTGACCTTCTTTTTGAAATAAAAACATGCAGTCCAATGCTCTTACTGGAGTTCCCTCAGTATCTACTGCGAGCCCAGCCACAGGAGGGACATTATGGAGAGGGGGGCAGGGAAGACAGAAGCAGCTATGGTCTTGGCCCTCCCAGAGTCTACATTCTAGCTGGAGAATCAAAATTTCACACATGTGGAACAATTAGAGAAAAATAACAGATGGTGTCTGATCAGATGTCACCGCTCTATGAAGCTGTCCCAGACTGCCCCACCCTCCAGCAGAAATAATCCTTCCTTTCTCTGGGATCCTGGGGCTGAGGACAGGCCTGTGTAGTACCATGCAGCACTTTGGTTTATAAACGGTCACTTGTGCCACTAATTTGTGCGGCAGCAAATGTGTGTCAAGTGCCTCCACGTGCCAGGTACGTGGTCCTTCTTTGTATCGTTGAGGCACACCTGTTCTGGGCCCATGAGCTGAACTGATGCGATATTCTCCACTCCCAGGGTTTCCAGGCTGCTCCATGTTTTTTCTTTCTACTGGCCTGTGAGTGCCCAGGCCAGCTCTTTTTGGGCTGTCCCTGACTTTTCTAGGGCCCTTTTCTTAGATATTTGGTCCTTAGTAGCTCTCTCCTGGGTTTGTTCTTGCTGCAGGGCCTGGTGAGTTGGGGGATGGTCTTTGGGGGCTTTTGTCCAACCTGGAGGTGTCAATGAAGACTTGGAACAGCCACTGGTCCTTGCTGACCAGTATGATGTCTGAAACTCCCTTCTCTCTCTGCCTGGCTTTTTTGTTTTCCTGACTTAAAATAACTAGGGTTGGTTGGTTCCGGTATTGGTTTTGAAACTTTACATTTCTTTTGGAAATGGTGTTGTCCTGGAAATGCCTTCAAGGTACTGAGCCCTTAGCCAGGGCCTGGAGGTGCAGAAGAGACCCCATAGATCATGCGTTTTCATGGTCTAGTGCAGCGGTTCTCAACCTGTGAGTCGTGACCCCTTTTTAACAATGAAAATACATTGCAGCATTAGGAAGGTTGAGAACCACCGGTCTAGTGGGAAAGAAAGACATAAGAAGATGCTGATGGTGTGCAGGGACCCAGTCACTGGGCAGCCTAAGAGAAGGCCTGGCTGGCTCTACCCGGGCGGCTTCCCGGTCAAGGTGGCATTTCACGTGGATCTGAAAGAGAAGAAAGAAACAGAAGTTGGTGACTGCAAGGAAAGAGTGTGCCGCAGGCATGCCAGGGAGGGGAGAGTCTGTATAAACGCAGGGAAGCTTGACGAGCCATGCCATAGTCAGGGGAGGACGAGTTGGAAAGGAGGGTTGGTTCAGGCCGGCTCGTGGAAGGCCCAGCTAAGCTGGCATGCAGCAGGGAGCAGAGAATCCCCAAGGTCATGAACCTGCGCTGTTGGTGGTCTGGGTTAGATCTGTTTGGAGAAAGGGGTAGACTGAGTCCAGTTAGTCAGTGAAGGGCTGATGTGGTGGTCCAGCTTGAGGTGCGTGTCCAGAAGATGGATGGAGGAGGCAGGTGCTGGTGTAAGTCTCTGGGACTGAGAAGTTGGGCCCATTGAGAGCGTTACTCACACCCCCTTGATCCTCTGACATTTTCCTAATAATCTGGTGTCCTTATGCCCAAGAGGGTAGGCTTGGGGATGGTTGTAAACAACTTAGATTTATGGGGTACATTGGGAAAAAAAAAACAAAGAAAACTACCCCATTCAGATTATCCAAAGGGTGACAGGTTGGTGGAATAAGAAGCACCCCAGCCAACGTCTGCTACTTTGGGCCTTAGTTTCCCCTTTGTTGAAAATGGCGGCAGGTGTGGGAACATCAGACCAAGGCCTCGGTGTGCTAGCACACCCCTGTGACTGCCGCCTTTGTTTCCAGGGACTGAAGATCAAGCTCACAGGGCAGGGTGGCTCCACTCTTGGCAAGTGGAGTGGAAAATGCCAGTGTCTTAAGCGCATCTCAGAGGGTGTGGGGATGGGTGTGTGTGTGTACTTGGCTAGGCGTGCCCCCTTCACATCTCCCTTGGACAGAGCATCTGTGCTAGCCCAGGCTGGGACCTGCACGGGGTCCTCTCCTTTCTAAAATACTGTCTTCCCTATTAAATATTAATAATAACCAAGCATGAAGCCTCAGCAGGACTGAACCCCCAGCACACCCCAGGGGGTGTTGCCTGTGAGTATTTGTGTCTCCATACCCGTCCTCCACCCAGCGTGGCACCTTAAACAGAAGAGAGAGAGAGAGAGTGTTTTGTTTTTGTTACTTTGGAGCCACTGCAGAATTTCTCGCCACTGCCAAGTTATTTCCTTGGGATATATTTAGATAAAGCAAGATGATGGAGAAGTGGGCCACATGTATTTGCACAGGGCTGTTTGCATACGCTGACCATGGTGTTTTCAGAGCTGACGTCCAGGAGCAGGAGCAGAGAAGGGCTGGGTGTATCTTCTCTTGGAGGGGTGGGAGAGGTCAGGGAAAGAATGAGTGGCAAGACACTGGAGTCTTCTCTTCCAAAGTGTAAAGCAGCAGTCGGATCCCCACACCTCACCCCTCTGCCACCTCCTTTCCCCAGTTAATGAAGTATCTGGGTGGAAAGCTACAAAAAAAATATGGGGAGTTAGCTGTGCGTCCTATACTCTGCCCTTCTGGGGTGGATGGAGTTGGGTATTATACACTGATAAGATAGGAAATCAAATTACTCTGTGGTTTGTTCTTTATTGAAAGTCTTGGGAATAGCACCGGCTCCCCAGGTTGGGGTAGGCAAGTCTGGCTCCGCACCCCTACTAGGACCACTGCCCCGCACTTCCTTCCTCCCTGCCCCCATGTCACTGTGCCCCTCGACTGGAGTCTGAATGTGTGCCTTCCCTGTGACAGCACAGCGTGGTGGTACAGAGAGGGGTCCGACTCGGGCCTCCCCAAGCCTAATCAGCTTACAGTGGGGCAGGGCAGTGCTCTTCTGTTATTAAATTCAGAGCCTCAGTCTGCACGATGGAGGCAGCTTTAATGAGATTAGAAAGCTTAACCAAGAGGCCAATTAAATCTGGGTCCATACCTGTTTGGGCAGCTGTCTAAGCCCTGACCTGTACCCAGAGGCTTCCTGCGGGCCTCCTGGGAGCCTGGCTGGGGAGGGTAAGGGGACAGAAGAGGCCCGCCCATCTGGCCCAGTCTTCCCCAGAACCTGGGAACTCAACCCTGCTTGAGTCAGGCCAGAGGCAGGACCCAAGAGAGATCTGGTGAAACATCTGGTCCAGCTCCCAGAAGCTGGGTCCCTGCACCCTCAAGAAGACAGGCAGCTGAGTGGTTGCAGTGTTCACTAGGTGATTTTGATACGCAGCCAGGTCTATAAGCCAGGAATTGCATCTACTCCCTCTTTTGAAGGTGAGGGAAAGGGCCTGGTGGGGGCAGCCAGCCAGACCTGACTATGGCCCAGGACTCTTGTCACCACTGTATCGTTTTGCCCTTCTCGTCACACAGTTGTTATTATTTTTTACTTCATTTGTGCTTCATGCCACTGTGTGAGGTAGTCTGGGTAGAGAACGGCGACTTCCCGTTTTACAGATGGGCAAAGTAAGGTCAGAGACCTGCTCCAAACTGGTACCAGACCCAGAGGGCCTGATTCAAGGGTTGAGGTCTTTCCTCTCCATGACTTAAGTTTTCCTTCTGGTTCCCACTTGAGGAGTGGGTAGAATGTGGGTCTGTGATATCTTGGACCCAGCCAGGAAGAAAATTCTAGCATCCATTAACTCTGACATTGTACAAGACACTTAACTCTTCTGATCATCACCAGCAAGATAGGTCGGTTATGAAATGCAGGAGGGATTCACCCACCTCAGGAGATTGTTGGGAGGATTAAGTGAGAACAGCCTCCCTTGGTGCCTATATAGAATCTCAGCATGTGGGGGATTATTGCCATTCCAGGGAGCTTTAGGGGCAGGGATGGGAGAGCTCTGAGGTCTGCCCTGCAGGGGACAGGCCTCCTTGGCTGAGAACATGTAGAGAGGAGGGTTTAGGAGGAGTGTCCCTTCAGTGGGCATTTATGATAGACGCCAGACACTGCTCAGGGGGTGCAGAAGAAACTTTACCCTTAGAAATCCGGTAGGCAGGCAGGGTTTACTATCCTAAATTTTCTAAATGAAACAGCCAAGGCAGAGATACCCTGGGAAACCCAGGTTCAGACCTTTCCTTTCCTTGACAGTGGTATGTGGGCTGGAGGCCACGACTGTACAGCTGAGCTGTGGGCACTCGTTCCTGTTCTAAGGCTTTAGATTGAAAGTTTTGGAAGGCCCATGTTTAATAATTCCTGCCTGGGGTGGGAAAGACCCGGGCAAAGGCCTAAAATGGAATTGGGCAAAAATAGAAGAAAAACAGACTGCTTTAGTCCAGCATGGCAGCAGAGTGGGGAGCTTGGTCATATGTCAAGAGTGGGCCTGGCGTCTCTATCTGCTTCCAAGTTTCAAGCTAGGAACAGAACCAGGATGTAAATTCACATCTCTGCAGAGCTTTGCATGGTTGTCTCCTTCAGCATTTGGTTAAGGAGAGGAACCTGAAACCTTTCGGAGTTGAGGCTGCTTTTTGCTACTTCTGACATTTGGGCTTACCCAAGTCCTCTCTGTTCCTTAAGGTTACGTCTTTATAGGGAAGACAAACAGGGAAGAAGGAAGAAATTTCCCAGAAGAGCCAGGACTAGCTTTGTCCAGAAAGCTCCTACACAGTCACCAGTCACTTGATATTTATTGATATTAGACATGGTAAATATTTGGATTCTTCTTTTTTGGAACCAGCAGTCCTGCAGGGAGGTAGCTTTTGTCCATGTAGAAAATGCTACAGGGGTCATAGGTAGGGTCTCCGGTGAGATACCAAGTCGCAGTGCCTGGTGCCCAGCGCTACCGAAGGGATATATTGGAATGGCAGAAACTGGCAGGGAGGAGGGGATGACACGTGCAAAGGTGGGGACCAGCCCGTTGTTTTCTGTGGCTGAAGCTCGAGATACAAAAAAAAAAAAGGCAGGTTGGGATGGAAGAAAGAGAAGAGAGGTTAAGTCAAGGTCACAGCCCTTTCATCAGCTCTTTGTTTTCTTTTTTTTTGCAGTCTTTGGCCAGGGCTAGTCTTGAACCTGCCACCCCTGGTATGTGGGGCCGGTACCCTACTCCTTGAGCCATAGACACCACCCAGCTCTTTGTTTTCTTTAATGCTCATGCCAACCCCAAGAGACAGCGATTGTTCTGTGTTACTTGGGGATGTCTCAAGGCGGGGTGAGCTGCCTACCTCTCTGAGTTAGCCGAGTGGCTGAAGCTCCTGCCCTAAAGCTAGAGCTCAGTCTGCTTTTCCACTGCAGCCCTCGGTCAGGAGGCAGCTTGATGGTGTCACGTGTCACTTTGGTGCCTCACGAAAGGGACAGGTGAGAATTGATATCTTCCAGTATGGAGTCGTATGGCTCATGAACCTACTCATGACTGGGAAATGGGCATTTGAGCTGGGCATTGATGGATGTCTAGGAGTTCTATGTATAGACAGAGAGGTATGGAGGGAAGGATGGCGACCTGAAACCTGATTGAATGGCTCGAGCCATTCCCAGGACATGGTAATCACAGGGATGGACAGAGCAGGGGTGTAGCCAGGCTCGATTGAATGGCTCAGGCCATTCCCAGGACATGGTAAGCACAGGGGTGGACAGAGCAGGGGTGTAGCC
>NW_003852461.1:1427584-1429867 GCF_000181295.1 Otolemur garnettii | reverse complement strand
CAGGGGTGGACAGAGCAGGGATGTAGCCAGGCTCGATTGAATGGCTCAGGCCATTCCTAGGACATGGTAAGCACAGGGGTGGACAGAGCAGGGGTATAGCCAGGCTTGATTGAATGGCTCAAGCCATTCCCAGGACATGGTAAGCACAGGGGTGGACAGAGCAGGGGTGTAGCCAGGGCTCCAGCAGGCTGCAGAGAGCCTGGTTTTTCAGTGTTCCACCTTCTCTCTGCCCCTGTCAGGTCATCTCATGTCGGGCCAACACTGAGAAAGAACAAGGATGATGCATTCCTCCTGAGTGAGTCCAGGGCCTGCTGTGTGGTTTATCTCTGATTTCAAGAACCATGTCTCCTGTAAATCTGTGGTGTGGAGGGTCTAGCAGTGAAGGACAGTCCCTAGGTTGACGGGGGATCCTCTGCCTGTGGGGTATATCTCTGGGAAGTGGAGAAAGGCTTCTCAGGGTCGGACCTTTGCCTACTGTCCTCCTCACCTTCCACGTAGGCCCAGGTGCAGACCCTGCCCTTCTGCTGTCCGTGGGCCCCATAGGTAGCAGCAGGTGCTCTTGGCTCCTTTCAGAGACTAATGGGGACAGTGACTGCTTGGGCCAGTGGAGTAGAACTCAATTTGCAGAGAAGTCAGGGCATCTAACCTGTCAGAATAAACAGCAGACTTTGCTATGAAGACGGAAGGGAGGCTGGGCCTGTGGGACTAACAGCAGGAGCTCAGCTTCCTGAGGCCACCCTGATCCTGCTCATCACCTCTGGCCTTCCTTGGAACCATGAATGCTTCCCCCAGGTGATAGCTAAGGTTGTCTTCCCAGTTGTCTGGCGGCAGGGGAACAATGGTGATTCTCATTTTATTGATAAGGCCTGCTGACTCCAGGAGACATGGCCTGCCCAAGTCTTTTGCCAACAAGGGCTGAGCAGCACCAGCATTCAGGTTTGCTAAGCACTAAAGTTGAGCTTTTGCAAACAGAGGGAACAATATGTCTTGAGACTGCATGGGCAGAGTGTGTATGTGTGTGATGGCGGTGGCGGCGTTTGAAGGGGAAGGACTAGTTATTAGGATGTAGCCAAATGGTCAACAGAAGGTGACTGAGATAACTGGTCTTGGAGTTTGACCTTGGAGACAATGGTGACTACACTTGAAAAGCAGCGGTTCTGCAAGAGTTTTATTCTTCCAAAAAATACCTACTGAGCCAGCATCTTCTCTGCTCTGCGTACACTGTCCTGGCCCCCATCCCCGGAAGACAGCTGGCTAATTTAATAAGGAATTAACAGTCAGGTGTGACAAGTGCTGTGATGAGGAACACATAAAGGACACAGGTATCACCTAGACCTGAGAAGAGGACAGTGTTCCCGAGAGAGGGACCAGCCTGTGCCGGGATAGCTGGGTGTATTCATCAGATGAAATGCTTATGAAGGAGAGGCCTTTGCATATACGTAAGAATAGGTGATTTTTTTCTGAATAGGACTTAAAGAGTATAATTTACTGAACCCCAATAAAGATTTCATAAAGACCTTCTCTGTGCGTATAAAACCATGGTGAGTGATGGAGGAATGGACCACCTGCGTGGGGATGCTGAGTCCAGGCCAGAGTCTCAGTGGGTGAACGCCTGCTTCCCTCTAGAAGCCACTGACCGGCCAGCTTGCCTCCTGTCCTTCTAGGCCAGGCTCTTGGCCCCAGCTCTTTAGTAGGGGTCCTAAAGGATTTGGGTGCTCTGGCCCCATCTTGGCGTATGCTAACAAGAAATCCTTGGCTTGTGCCCCTGGTAGGCACTCAACAGATACCTGTGGTAAGCTTGGAGCAGTGGTTCTGCCTCGCCCTATAACTCCCTGTGGCCCCCTCCAGACCTCAGCAGGCTGCACAGATGGAGGGCAGGTCCGGACTGTACCAGGGTCCGATGCAGACTGGTTCTTGGTGAATGCCTGACCCTCACCCCACCCTCTGTCCTCCTGTATCTCTTTGGGAGTAAACCAGTCACCCTCTAGGAGCCCTCACGGAAAGCTTGGCAGGTTGTACACAGCCTGGACTGTGTTGTAGAAGGCTGCAGGGTGGGGTGGGAGTATGCTGCCTCTTTAAGGAGCTGGTAGCCATGATACCAGAACTTAAGACATCTGGAGTGGCCATGCTTGGTTCCCAGGGATACTGAGTACCAGAGCTATACCCCATCCTGGCTCAGAGATAGACGCACATCTGTATGCCCTGAAGAGTCCATGACCTTATGGACCCTCCTGTTGGAGGTGTTAACATTCGCTCCAGTCTGAGTACCCCAGATTTTTCTGG
>NW_003852461.1:1425292-1426870 GCF_000181295.1 Otolemur garnettii | reverse complement strand
TTCTCTCCCTTTGTACTCAGTTGCTGGTGACTGTACCTGGCAGGGATTCAGGAGTTGGCTTCCAAAGGCTCTGGGCAAGGTCCCTCACCTTCCACATCTTTGGCGGCCACCAGTACCTGAGTAGGATACAGGCTGGCACCTAGATTTCATGCAGGAGACCCATCTACTCTATCCCCCACCTGACAGCTGGGCATGGAGGGCTGCCCAAGTGGACAACGGCAGACACTCTGAGTGCCCAGCCCCTTGTGGTGTTGTTTGGTCCGATTTCCTTCGCATCGTGACCTACATCATTCTTTATTTGCTCAACCCTCTGTGCAGGCAGCAGTAATAAATCAATTAATGACTCCGATGAATCGTTTAATGGCTGACAAAATAACACTAAAGCCAACAGCTTGCATCTCTCCAGCAGTACCAAAGGACGCTGGTTGACTCGGGTGGGGGACGAAACAGAGACTGTTAGCTAAATTAGTGCAATTAGTGCGCGCTTTAAAGGCTTAGGCGGCATCTGCTCCGCGCTGAGCCTGTGTGCGCTGAGCCTGTGTGGCAATCCTGCACTGGGTGGCTGTGCAATCCCAGCACCCTGCTGTTTGCAGCTCCAGGAGGGCTGGGGACTCTTGGCCATTCCTTTCCATGTAAGAGGCGGAGTTGGGTTTGAGTTACGTCTCCCTTTTCCGCCAAGTGTAAACTTTCCCGGCCTTAATATCGGGAGACCCCGGGGAACTTGTCGTTCTGTGCACGTTCGTCCCATCACAGCAGAGGATGAGGTAAGGGAATGTGACTCTTTCCCCACTAAATTTGATGCCACCTGAGGAAAGTGTGAGCTCCCACCCTTGAAAGATGTCCTGAGGGCCCTGCCTTTAATGATTTCTTTTAAACTTAAAAAAAGTTTCTAGAAGCGGGTGGTTTTCTGTTCTCTGCACACCTCAGTCCTGGCAGGATTAAGTTGTCATTGGAACTGAGCGTGTGCACGAGTCCACGCCAGGGAATTTTCCACTTTGCAGAAGCAACTGCCAGTGTTCTTGTTAAGGAGCTGTCACCGGCCTACTATGACATGTTTGTGGTTGTAAGTAGCTCCTTTAAGACAGTGGGAAGTGTGTGTGTATGTGTGTGTTTTGCTAATGGTGTAAACCGGGGCCTGAAGCTCATTTCTCTTTAAGAAGAAATCAGCGTTGTACAAATAGCGTGCTGTTGATCTACTCGGCAGTGTTCATCCGTGCCGGGGGACCTCTAGCCCTTAATCTCCCCTGTCTCCCGTGTCCACACCTAGGACCCGCCCCCTGTGCTGTGCAGCCCAGCCGGGAGGTGTTTGCACAGGGAGGAGGGTGCCCTGGCTGGGATCCATGGTGTAACCAGGTATTAGTTGCATGGGACTCCACCTTTTACCCAAATGCTGCCCTTTGATCCAATTCCCAGAAGAAGCTGGTGCTCTGTGGGATGGATGGGCTGGGCCCAGTGGCCTGGTGTCCCCAGCCTTCCCAGTACAGAGAAGCCGGTTCCTTTTTGAGGCGTGAAATGTTCTGACCAGGGTACCTGCCTTTTATTTCTTCAAGAAATGTCTTTCTGGCTCGGCTCCTATAG
>NW_003852461.1:1424632-1425089 GCF_000181295.1 Otolemur garnettii | reverse complement strand
AAAAAAAAAAAAGAAATGTCTTTCTAAGGTGGACACTGAGAAGAGAGGAACCCCTTCTCAGAAGCCTCTGTTGAGCAAGACCTTGTCTTCTTGAAACCCTCTCTTTCCTTTTGTCCCTCCTACCCCCAGCTTGGCTTGTTTAAGGAGTCATAAGAGGCAGCCTGTCAGCTGTGTGCCTGGCACCAGGATTACTGCCTCAGGGTCCCCCATTTACCTTGCACCCGTCTGGGCCTGAGCCACCAGAGTTCCCCGTACCCACCATCGAGCGTAAGGGCCCCTGGCTACCAGTGAGTTTCTGGAAGGGCAGGGTCCTGAACTTGACTTCTCTGTTCCCATGGGGCTGCCTTTTAAGTGTTGAGTCTGAAACTGGGATTGAAGAAGCTGGGGCTGTGGTTTTGGCAGATCTGGGCATGACTTCTATCTGGTTCTGCTCATTCCGAGCCCTGTGACCTTGGAC
>NW_003852461.1:1422070-1423775 GCF_000181295.1 Otolemur garnettii | reverse complement strand
CTGGGAACTGCAGGGGGTGGTGGGAGGGGACTGTTACTTGGGTTTCTTGAACCCAAGATCTAGGTGGAGGGACAGAGGGACTAATGTGGGAGCCACTTATTAGTTGTATGACCTTAAGGTGGTGCATCTCTCCAGTAGGACACATCTCAGGGATGTTGGAGGAGCAGATGTTTCCTTCTGTCTCTCCTGGCTCATGGGATCAGAGTGAAAGGCAGTTGCTTCTCTAGCCTTTTCTGCACTCCTGGATTAATCCTCTCACCCAGGGACAAGAGTGAGATGGAACTCAGTGAAAACAGCTTGGACATCAGGACCAGCCTTAGTTGGCCCTGATGGCTGACCTGTGTCATCTCTACACAGCCCCTTTTCAGGTTACTTGGCTGAAGAGTTCAGTGTGACACCACTGTGTCAGTGGGACAGCAGGACCCCAGCTGCCTCTGTAGAACTGACCTAGGGACAGGAAGGCCTCCCCAGGTCGCACAGAAGGTGGCTTGCAGCCGGAGCAGGAACCCTGGCCTTGGGACTCCTGGTTCAGAGCTCTTCTCTCATAATAATCCCCAGGAAACAGGAGGCAGTTTGGGTAACGTGGCTGCCCCTTTTTAACATGGGTTGTGCCACATCAAGACTGTGAGTGACCTCGGATCATCACAACCCACCACCTCCAATCTGATACTCGGAGAAGCTTTTTGTAGCTTGGGGCATCTACTTTTGGACCCACGGCATCCCTCAGTGCAGGAAGAATGTCCATCCTCCGTTTGACAGTCCCTTGGCTATTTAAAGGCAAGGATCCAGTGTCACTCCTGTGTGTCATCCAAACCTATTTTTAATGACAGCTGCTCTGTCGCTTCATGTAGCAGCAGGTCTGTGTTCTCTGCAAGCTGCAGAACTAGAGCCCCTGTTCTCCAAAAGTGATTGTGTTCTATGGTCTGTGCATAAACCAAGAGACTTCCCTTTCTATCCCTTTCCGTTCTTTGAACCTACCTCCCTGTCGTGCCCTTTCCATCTGGGCAGTGACAATGGTCCCTCCATTCTTTTTTTTTTTTTTTTTTTGGAGACAGAATTTTACTATGTTGCCCTCTGTAGAGTGCTTTGGTGTCACAGCTCACAGCAACCTGAAACTTTTGGGCTTAACCAATTCTCTTGCCTGAGTCTCCCAAGTAGCAGGGAAGCAGGGACTACAGGCGCCCGCCACAACACCTGGCTATTTTGTTGTTGGAGTTGTCATTGTTTGGCAGGCTGGGCTGGGTTCAAACCGCCAGCCCCTGTGAATGTGGCTGGCACCCTAGCCGTTGAGCTATAGGCACCAAGCCGGTCCCTCCGTTCTTCCATCTACATCTTCACTTTGTTGATGCTGCTAAAATTTCCTTCAGGAAACTGGCCCCAGAGGGACCCAGATCACTCCATGTTTTACACAGAGCACTGAAACACCCGTGTTGTCCACACCAGCTCGGGCATCCTTCCTCTGTGGGATATCAGGTGCACATCACTCAGGCCTCCTGTCTCACTCTCTGTAGGCATCGCCGGAGTGTGTGGAGCTTCTAGGACCATTTCCCGGCCTGGTGCACATGGCCACATCCTTAGCACACATGCTGCCCTCCTTGGCAGCTTGGGCCCAGGGCCACACGCCAGGGTTGAGCTGAATTCCATCGAAGAAGGCTGTGCTTTGGTAGTTCTGCTTATGGCCCCACACTGCTAACACACCAAGGCC
>NW_003852461.1:1419377-1421956 GCF_000181295.1 Otolemur garnettii | reverse complement strand
GGGAGTCCTGCAGTTTACTCTGAGCATTTGGTTTTATTCAGTTTTCCAGGATCTTCGTGTGCCTAGAACTATTTTTAAAACAGAGTAAAAATGGGTGGGGGGAATCCCATGCCAGTTTGTGAGTGAGGACAGCTGAGTTCTTGGGGGTGAGGCCAGAAGATGGTATCTCATGGGGAATGCTTCTAGCTGTGAGATGCTTGTCGCCTAGGTGAGATGAGAGGCCTCTTGTTCTGCCCACTTGTGTGTGGAGTCTTGCTACACTGGCGGTGCTGTGATGTGTCAACAGTGCATTAGTATGCTTGGCAAGGGGTGACATGGGGCAAAGTGGAATTCTCAGAGGTCACAGGTTACCCTTCTGTTTAGAAATCCTCCCCACTGCTCAGAGTGGAAAGTCTGAATCCCACAGCCTAGCTTTCAAGCTGCTTTCCAGCTGCTCTGACTCAGAGGTTGTGGGTTTGAATCTTGCTTTTCTACCCTGGAGGATAGGGAGAGAATATCCTGGACCTGGGGTGGGGCTGGTGGTGAGGTACTCTGGTATCCCAAAGCCATGCAGGCTTGGATAGCCAGGGATGCCTGGTTGCAGTGGCTTGTGTCTGTCCCTTTGAAGCATATGGATGGGGCAGAGGCTCTGCAGGGAACCCCCGATCCCAGGGGCTTGTGTACCCATCCTGGGATCATAAAGAAACCTCGCTCTTCAGAGAGAAAGTTATGCAAAGAGTCTTCCTCTCAAGTCTCCCTGGCAGGGAATGGGGAACTTCAGGCATTTCCTAGGTCTGCAGGCTTTTCAAGGCACCACCAAGACTCAGATGAGGCATCTGGCCGGATTGGGCCACATCACCCTGTGCAAGGCCTATTTTCTGCGTAGAAAATAATTTGTAATTACTTTTTTCCCTTTGAAGTACAAGTTACCGCATTGCACACCCAGTTTGAGTCTGCTTTCTTGCGTCCACGGATGTGCGCACGTGTGGGTACATGTTGGCAACGAAGCCCTGGGTGGTTAGAGCCCAAATGTCAGCTGCTGTTATCTGTGGGCTCAGATATAACAAATAGGTCTCTGGGTAGTTTTTAATCTTGGATCTCTACATGTTCTGTAGTGAACAGAGAAGAGTTAAAATTCAGGAGCCCCTGGAAAGAGGACTGCAGTTCTTTCTGTTCATGTAGGAGCGGCCTTTGCAGTCTCTGCTCCCTGGGGTGTGTGGACTGGGCTGGGGAGAGCAGAGGGGAAGAAGGGGTTCTGGGGTCATCTCCTCTTGCTTTATCATTGGACACATGGGGAAACTGAGTCCTAGAGCAAGCAGGGGTTTGTCCATGGGCTCCCAGCTGGGACCTGAATCCTCATGTGTGGGCTCTGCCTTCGGAATCCACTGTTTTTCCCTCTCGTCATCTAGTGGGGCAGTTCTGTCCTGTTTACCTGCTGCGGCCTTGCTGTGGGCCTTGGTGAACGTCAGGGCTTTGGGTTTGGGTTTTGTGGGTTTCTTCTTTTTTTGGAGAGTCTTCCTTGAGTGCTGTGATGTCACAGCTCACAGCAACCTCAAAGTCTTGGGCTCAAGTGATTCTCTTGCCCCAACCTCCCCAAGAGCTAGGACTACAAGCGCCTGTCACAATATCTGGCTGTTTTTAGAGACGAGGTCTCGCTCTTGCTCAGGCTGGTCTTGAACTCCTGAGCTCAAGTAATCCACCCTCCTCGGCCTCCTGGAGTGCTAGGATTACAGGCATGAGCCACCGAGCCCGGCCTGGGTTTTGTGTTTTTAGAGAAAACTCACATGAGATGCTTTGCTGAGTCCTTAATGGATCTCTTAACTCACAAAGTTGGAAACCGCAGGGAGAGGCCGATTCCTAGCAATCTTAGAAAGGCCTGGCCCCAGATGTAGGTCTTTTATCTACAATAATCATTTATTGAACACCTGCTGTATGCTTTTCATTGTGCAGCTCTTGGAGATGGATAGAGCAGCACATGCTGCTGGGTGCAGGAGGGTGGGGGGAGGGGTGCAGTATAATGGGAGGTCCCCTGGCTCTGATTTTTTGAGCAAGTTATTTCTGAGCCACCCTCCAAACACTTAACCCTTTTGTTGCCTTCTAAGCGGTTCTAATTGCTGCTTTACATTTTTTCTTCATACTTTTCTGTCCTTTTAAAAGTTTTCTTTTGCGAACACGCGTTAGCTTCATACTCAGAGGGGAATAGCAGTAACTGTCGCAAATGCAAGGCACAAATTTAAGCACTGCTGTGCCGCCAGACTTTGCTGCTGCAGAAGGTTTTAAATGACACAAGCATGTCCTCCATTTCCTGTCCCCGCAGTGGCCTTCCTGTGCTGTCCTCCTTCACTGGAGGACAGCAAAACTCCATCTTCCACCCCAGATTTCAGAGAATTACCGTTTACTAGAACGGTGGTTGTGCTGGCCACTGTATTCAAAGAACCACTGACCACCCACCCCTGCCCCAGTTCTTAGAACCATTGACTCACTCCTGGTCTTGCAGGAAAAGACATTTGAGGGTGAAGGAGCCTCATGAGTAACAGCAGAGCACCCACAGGTTTAAGTTGTTGCTTGAAAGGTTTTTAAAAAAACATAATATTCGGCTC
>NW_003852461.1:1416953-1419086 GCF_000181295.1 Otolemur garnettii | reverse complement strand
AAAAAAAAAAAAAAAGACAACATAATATTCCCAAGTCCTATATCCTCGATATATAAAAAGTCAAACACTCAAATGACAAAGGACCCGAATGTTTTGCCATAAGATCAGATCTGTAAATGGCCAGTGGGAACCCTTTCAAAAGAGAATGATCCAAGGGGTGAGTCAAAAATACCAACCACCGCTGTAGTCCCAGCTACTTGAAAGGCTCAGGCAAGAGAATCGCTGAAGCCCAAGAGTTAAAGGTTGCTGTGAGCTGTGACCCTACGGCACTCTACCTACAGAGGGCAACAAAGTGAGACACTGTCTAAAAAAAAGAAACAAAACACCAAATTAGCAAACACCAGTTTAACGCTTCCTATTTAATTGGTTAAATACTGATAACTCTCTGAAGGATCAAAGAGTTAAATGTAACATCAGTCTCCAAAAGAACCTCAGGAAAATATAGGGTAGATGATGACTTTACCCTATTTTTAAAAAAGTTTTTTGTTCCTGCTGCTGACAAGTAATCGTTGACTAGTAATCACAAAAAGTTGCATTTTCTAATGGCCTGTAAGGTGGGGTGAGGCAGAGACTTGGTATCTTTTTCTCCTGAGTGGCCTGTGGTGTGAGACCTGAGGGTGGAGAGACCTGCGGGTCTCATTTTTGGAGATGCTCGAAACTTGTAAACACTTGACAGGATGATTACAGAGAGGGCTGGTGTTCTGTAGGCAGAATCGTTTTGAAATCAGCACAGTGCGGCTCAGCCGTTCTCTTCACCTGGGGTCTGCTACTCTCCTGTGACATGCCTGGTGCTGTGTCTTCTCTGCGTCCAGGATCACAGAGCTTTCCCAGCTTACAAAACACCCAACCCATCATTTCATCCTCCACAACCCTGGTGAGAAGGTGGGACAACAGCCATCCCATTTTTTATGGGAAAAAGATTCAGGTGGCTTGCTCACAGGTGTCCCACTTGCTGGTACGGGTGGCAGTACTTAAAGCCAGGTGCTTTTGTTCCCAGGCATAATGTTCATTTTGTTGCATGCATTTCCTTCCGTCAAAGTTGGAAGTTAGAGGTTCTGGTTCCTATTTTATGGCTGATGAAAGGGAAGGAGAAGGAGCTTTTTCAAGGTGGTGACGGGAAGCTATGTTCATAACAGAAAAAGAGGCCCTGTTTCCTGACCCTGAGGGGCTCTCCCCGGTCCCCACCCACCAGAACCCTGACATTCTTGGTCATGGAGGGGTTTGAGGACCACCATGGTTGGAGGTGGGCTTCCTGTAGGAGGAGCACCTGGAGGTTTAGAACCAATGGGGAGGGACAGGGAACAGGCCCAAGTAGGACTGTCAGGCCTGTAGCTTCCTCTGGGCCAGGGGCCTGGGCTCCTTGGCCTCACCCCTGCCTGTGTGAGCACAGGGCCAGGCGCAGACATGCCCAGCATGTGAACAGGTGGGACCCAGATTGTTTGGAAGGAGGCCAGGCTCGGGGAGCAAATTCTGCTCACCCCAGGGAGGCATTTGTTAAGGCAAGATGTACCACGTAAATGCCAGAATAGCAGCATTTAAAGAGGATGGTGATGACAGCCACACCCCTATCATGCCGCCCCACTCTTTTTCTAAGAAGCACGTGGGACCCTGCAGGGGCCTAGCAAACACCCTGTCCTCCTTCACTCCCTCCAGCGACGTCTCCCAACATCTATCCATTTATTCATTGAGTTTAGATATTTAGTAATCTTCTGCTCTGTGTGACATGCCAGCTACTTGCAGAGGACACAGATTTACAAGTCGCCTCACTTGCCTGTTAAGAGCTTCTCAGAGTACCTGGTAGGTTAAGGCCCAGTTGCACAGTGCCAGTAATCAGCACAGTGGCCACTAGACCCGCTCTGCACCCCGGGGACTACCATCAGCACTTCCTCTCTGCTGTTCTTGTAGCCTTCCTCGATGGTGGGCGTTCTCTTGTTTCAGAGATGAGGAAAGGAAGGCTGAAAGTTTACCACTTGCCCAGTGAGTGTGACACACCTGGGAGTTGGGTTCAGATCTGAATTTAAAACCTATACCCATGTCTTTTTTGTTTTTGAGATAAGAGTCTCACTCTGGGTAGAATAGAGTGCCCTGGCATCATAGCTCACAGCAACCTTAAACTCTTTTTTTTTTTTTTTT
>NW_003852461.1:1411577-1416701 GCF_000181295.1 Otolemur garnettii | reverse complement strand
CCTTAAACTCTTAGGCTCAAGTGATCCTCTTGCCTTAGCCTCCCAAGTAGCTAGTTTTTGGGAGGCTAAGGTTTTCTATTTTTTTCTGGCCAGTTTTTCTATTTTTAATAGAGACAGGGTCTTTCTCTTGCTCAGGCTGGTCTTGAACTCCTGAGCTCAAGCGATCCACCCACGTTGGCCTCTCAGAGTGCTAGGATTACAGGCATGAGCCACCACTCTGACCTTACAGCCGCGTCTTGTCCACAGTGAGATGACACTTAGCTGGGATGTTGGGAGGGCTTTAAGGAGGGCCCTGGGGCACAAGGGCAGGGGTCGGAACTGTGTCTCTGGCTGTGGGTTGGCCACTCACCCCACACCTTCCTGTCTCCACAGAGTGCAGCAGCTGCCCCGAGCCCCGTGCTTGGCAACATTCCCCCCAACGATGGGATGCCAGGAGGCCCCATCCCACCGGGTTTCTTTCAGGTACGTGACGGGTCCCTGGACCTTATGTGCATTCAGGTTGAGGCCCTGGGCAGGAGGGAGGGAGGGTGAGAGGCGTAAGTAGCTCAGTTTGCCGTGGTCTAAATACAGTGGCTTTGTGCTGGTTCACATCCTTCCCTCCCAGCCCCTCTCAAAGCTGAGAAGGGAGAAAATGAGATGGGAAAGCAGACGCCTCCCGCACTGCTCCCTGCCTCTGCTGGGGTTGGCTTTCTTCACACCAGCAGCGCCCCTGGCCAGGAGGCGGTGGGGGCTGCTTCTAAACCAGAGTGGAGCTTTCTTTTAACAAAACCCTTTAAAAAAAAAAGATAAGTGAACTGTTCTCTGTTTCTGTTTTGTTGCTGCTGTCACTGTCACTGTTTACTTTGCCTGTTCCAACTTCAAACCTTAGGCGTAATCTAAAAAAAACCAAAAACCCCACCATGCTAGCCAGTCTCAGAATCCTTGCCCTCTGGTTAACCACTTGATTTTTTCCGAGTGTAATCACAGACAGCATCCCACAAGGATCTGTGCCCGCACTCTGCCCGCCACAGGCAGGAACAGATCCCACGTGGATGGAGAGCCCAGGCTTCTCCAAAAGACACCTTGTTGGGCTTTTTCTGGGGTGTGTGTGCAATTGGGCTTTCTGTTCTGCCCCGCTGGGCGTGGCCACCACCCCTCTGCACCTTCTCCCCCTCCATCTCTACCCTCTCCTCCTGGCGCCTTGTTTGATTTAAGCCAAATCAAGACTGAGAAATGCTGTCTTAGGTATCAGCGTGCCGGGCCGTAAAGGGACTTTCATGATGAAACTCTTGAATGTAACATCTCTCATTTTTTAAAGCCCATCTGCAGCTGAGTTTGAGAATCTTTCTGAGTTCCCTATACCTTTTTGAAAGGTTGGCACTCCCCCCCCCCCAAAAGAGTATGGCAAGGGCGGTTCTATGGAAAAGGAGGCAGAGATTTCCACTGTGAAGCCCAAGAATTCAGAACTGGGACTTCAGTGAGGCAAAGTGCAAGGATGTCTTCGCTGATACAAGGTGAATTTAGCACCCATGCATGTCCACCAATAGGGACCCCTGGCACTGAAGGCTTCTGAGCAAAAACATGACAGATACCTCTTAGGGAGCTTAGACGGGGCTCCCCTGGGTGGGAGATGACCTGGAAGATGCTTCTGCTTTGCAAGATTTTGTATTTTGGTTGATGTTAACTCCTGGGAGAGGAAGGCCGGGACTGCTCACCAGCTGAGGACATCAAGGAAATTGGGGTGTTCCTCCAGTACAGAAGCAGCAAGTCACCTCCTCAAGATTGTAATGGGAGGAGAGAGACATGGCAGTTCAGGGCATTGGTGGCCACACATGGATTTATGCATATCTAGCATGCTGCCAAAACTGGGGCCTTATCCAAGGGGCAGAGATGGTTACAACCTCAGAAATCAGTGTGTGAAGTTCCAGGTCGGACCACACCAGGCATTGCCAGGGTCTCAGCTTGGAGTAAGGCCATGGACATATTGACGAGGACCTGAGAGAGTGAGGCCTTAAAATTCTTAAAATCTCCACCCCCCCCTCCCCGAAACTGTTGAACCCAGCCCAAAAAGGGCAGGAGCTGGGTGGAGTGCACCGGTTCCAAAGCAGGGAATCCCAGGGGCTGCTGTGAGCGTGTTGTCCACACCTGTGGTAACGTCTCCCTGGCCACTGCAGATGGTAATCTGCACCCGTCTGGTGGTCTTTCCCCCTGGCATTCTGTCCATTTGGGAATTTTTTCCAGGTGCATACACCATGGATGCCCTTGATACAGTGCCAGTGTGCCGCCGCCCCCCCCCCCATACTCCACCTGTGTGCATTCTCATAGAGGCCACTTTCTGGCATCGGGGTCTAGTGCAGGCCACTAGGGTGGGAAAAGGTAGATGATACCCAGTTGTATTTTTTTTCTTTTTTTGAGACAGCCTCGCTCTGTCGCCCTAGGTAGAGTATGGTGGCATCATAGCTCACAGCAACTTCAAACTCTTGGCTCGAGATCCTCTTGCCTCAGCCTCCTGAGTAGCTGGGACTATAGATGCCAGCCCACAATGCCTGGCTAGATTTTCTATTTTTAGTAGAGAGAGGGTCTTGCTCTTGCTCTGGCTGGTCTCAGAATTCCTGAGCTCAAGCAGTCCACCTGCCTTGGCCTCCCAGAGTGCTGTGATTATACGCGTGAGCCACTGTGCCTGGGCTAGTTGTACTTTTTAATAGGCCTTTGACTTCTATTTTGGCTTGAGTCTCGGGTAAGGCTCAGGTCTGCCTGATACGTGGGCAGCTACCAGCTTCCTGCTTTGGTATAATTGCCAATGGTTGAGGCCTAATTCCAGGCATACTTCTTGGGCCCTCCCCTGTGACGTTTGGGGGTGTGTGGTCAGAAAGCCCAGACTGATTCTTGTCCTTATTTAGCCACCAGCCACTGTCAAACAGAGGTGACTTTTAGACCCTCTTGACTTAAGGTCATCTCTGCTCCCTGGTCAGGGTGAACTATTGGGAGCTGGCCAGGTCACCCAGCAGGGAGCAGCGTGTCACGGCCTCTCTGCTTCCTTGGTCTCTTTTTTCCTCCACTCCCTGGCATCATTTCCTCATCTGTCAGATGAGGAGGGTAAGCGAGGCCAGGTACTCAGCCTGGTCCTTCCTGGCCATGATGGTAAACCTCTCAGGCTGGGTCACTGCCAAGGGGAAAGGGTATCTCTCTGGAAGGAGGTAGTGGCTGCCCATTTCCGGAGCAGGCCAGCTCACAACAGGAATATTAGCTATTGATTGCCGGCCCTGCCCCTCGTTCATCTTGTAAGTGGCCACTCTGATATTAGAAGGGAAATAGAGATGGTATCGAGGGTTTTATCTGCTGCCAACGATTGTGCTTCTTCCCCTGCTTGGCCGGGGCCTGAGTAGGCAGCTGTGCTGCAGGAAAACTTTGCACCAAGGAGTCAGCCCGGGGTGGGGTGGCTGAGCCAGCTCTGGCCAGACCCAGGCCAGCCGTGATCAGCCTAGTTTTCAGGTCAGGACTTCATCCCCAGCTAGTCCTAAATTTAGAAACCAGTGTGCCTCCAGGATGGGTGGGAGGGAGCAGCTGTCCACCTTCCATCCCTACCCTGCAGAAAACAACACAGGGACTCCCTTCATCAGGGCCCTGACCACCAGTCTTCTGGCTACTCCTGGGGTCAGAAGCTCCTGCTTTTTCCTCTTCGGTGCCCGTGTTTCCAAGGGTGCTTAGTGTCCGTCTGGCCCTGTGTCATGAGATGTATATGGTAACAAGTTAAAGACAGGCAGAGAGCTGGTTTGGAAACTGACCTGACTACATCTCACTGCTAAGGGGCAGTGTGGGGTTTTTGGAGTCTTGGTAGGATTTAGCAAGGGCATTCTAATTCTGTGTTCCTTGGTTAAACAAAAATAACTGCCTTAATCTTGGCATCCACAGCACCCATGTACCAGGTACCCAGTAAATGTTCAAACTGAATTTATATGGGAATGCCCAGCCTCCTGAGCAGGGATGGGCTAACAGGAAGCTGGCTTGAGAGTACAGGGGCGGTGTTCTGGTGTTTTGGAGCAGGAAAGGGCAAAGAGAACTTGGCCACTAACTCACTGCATGACCTTGGGCAAGTTGCTCCCCATCTGTGGACCCCAGTTTTCTCAGCAGGAGATGGAGCAGGCTGGACCAGATGGTCTCAGAGGGCCTTTCCAACTTTGATTTTCTGCTTTGGATCCAGATGGATTTTACATAATCAAGCAGTGGCATTTTTTTCACGCAGCTTAACTCACTTGGGCTGCACATCTGGCAAGTACAGCTTGGCTTTGGCCAGCCCTGCTGGTCTGGGTGGGTCTCCTAGTTCCTTGGCCCTGATGTGGTCCTGGAGGGGCATCATCCAGTAAGGATTTCTAAGTCCAGGACTGGGGAATTACGGAGGGCAGGGGTCATGGAGAACAGAGCATTGGGTACAGACTGTTTTTGTTCTTGTTTTGTTTTTAAATTCCAACAATTGTTTTCAGTTATGTAGTGTTTTTAAACATGCAACTTGCTTTCCTTTTGGTCATAGTGTTTCTGCAGACGAGGCATGGCAGATTGGGAAAGTGAGATTCAGGAAGGTGAATGACTTGCCCAAAGTTACCAACCCAGACTTTCTGGTTCCAACAAACTGTTCTTCCACAAATGATCAGAAGTCCAAATGTGGAGATACGTGTCTGATTGTGGAGGGGAGGCAGAGAAAGAATGGAGAACAAGAGAAAAGGAGGGAGAGAGAGACAGAGAAACCACAATTGTCTTCTCTTAAAAGTATCAAATAAGTTTCCCTTCACATGCCAGCTCCCAGTGATTAGTGGTGGCTGCTCAGAACACTCAGCTGAGGATGATTCTGAAGCTGCGTCTGAGCTCAGCAGATATTGATTGGCAAAGTCTACCATGAACTTGAGCTTGGAGTGTCAGTGGTGGTGCATGTTCTATTTATGTGCCAATTCCAGTCTACTTCAGACTTTTATAGGTGTGGAAATGGAATTCTAGAGGTCAAGGGACCATGTTAGTGATAGCCATCGGCATGTCTAACATGCAAGGTGCAGGGTTTGGCCATAGCCGAGATTAACGGAACCACCCATAGTCGGCTCAGCAGAACAGCCAGCCCGCTGGGGAGACTGGCAGGTAAATCCATGCCCTGTAGCA
>NW_003852461.1:1401367-1411505 GCF_000181295.1 Otolemur garnettii | reverse complement strand
GTCTAGAATGAGGTGGCTGCCAGGTGCTCAGTGGGAGATGAGGCTGGACAAGTTGCTGGGCAATTGCTTGTGGCCTTTGTTGATTGTGGGCCTTATCCAGTGACCAGCAGAGCACCCTGGGCTGGACAGTGCCCTGGTCGGGTCTGTGTCCTGGGTGCCTACTCTGATTGCTCCAGTGGCTCTGTGGAGGCAAGGACGTGGGTGTTGCAGCTGGTGCTTGGGAAGCAGGGGACCATAATGATGATGGACACTGGCATTAGAGAGACCCAGCGGAGATCATAGGGTTAAAGACGGTACCTCCTCTGGAAAAGATAGTCCTGGGGGAGGTCCTAACTCTGCCAAAAACTCAGCCAGTTCTGCTCTGAACACCCCAGATACTTTCCAGCATGGTGGGGGACAGCAGGGAGCAATTGATACATCGCCTCATTCCAGGGGGCCTTCCTTTCTACTGCCCAGAGTCCGCTGGCCTTGGAAAGAGATTGAGGTCTGTCCCTAAAGAACCCTCCCTGTCAGTTATGGGGGAGAGGGTGAGAAGGAGCACACGATGCATACAGCCCAGGATCCAGAAGGGATAGAAACACGTGGCCTTAAGTCTCTCCTGTTGAGATCACAGGGAATGCTTTCCCTCACCTCCTGTATACGTAAATGGGGTTTCTCTGGGAAAGAGGCAGCCTCAAGAGAGCTCTGCCTCTGTGAACCTATGGCTCTCAGATCCCAGCTCCTTAGGAGAGAGGAAGGAGGAGGCCAGTTTGAGTCTTTATGTGGGAGGGATTTTTTTTATCACTGTCCAATTTAATGATGAAGTGGTGAGCTACTTGACAGTGGTGGTAACCAAGCAGAGGCAGGGTGTCCAGGAGAGAGCCCTGGGCACTGTGAGCCTTGGGGAGAGTGATGTGCTTACAGGGAGGGTCGAAGCCCAGTAACTGAGAATATGCCCACGGCTGCAACTGAGGCAGTTCCTAAGAACTGGGCCAAGTGCTGTCCATTTCCTGCCTTCCTGTCCAGCAGGAAGCAGGGAGCAGCAGAGTGAGCAGACACTCCTGCCAGAAAGCTGCTGCAACAGGAAGGACTTCTCTGTGCTGACTCGGACAAGTTTGGGACTAGGGAAGCCTTGGGAAGAACTAAGCCACCTTGTCTGGGTTTCCAAAGCCAGCTCCTTGGGAGGATTTGGTGGCTGGACCGGGTATCCCCATTGACGACGGCAAGACCCAGGCTGGGCAGGTAAAGGAGCTGAGCCTCAACTGTGTGAGACTTGGTCAGGCTCACATGATTGGCCCCTAGCCCATCAGTCAGACAAGGTCTCTAAGGGGGCAGGGACCTTTCAGATCCCCAAGAGGCAGCCACAGCCCCCACCCTCCAGGGGCTCACAGTCTGGTGGAGGAGGAGTGGCTATGTGGCAGAGTAAGCCACACGGAGGGGACTGACTACAGAACACTACGGGGAAGCACAGGGAGCAGCCAGCCCGGCATTGAGCTTAAGAGGAGGAGGCAGTTGGCAATGAGTGGGGAAGGGCAGGGCGGGGAGTGTGTGCCAGCGGGAGGGGGCGTGTGCCGGATGTGATGTGAAAGGGCAAGTTTGGGATGGCAGGGGCCTGGGTGGCTGGCCAGGGTGTGGGGACAGATCCAGCAGAGGTAGGCAGGGCTGGCCCTAGAGGAGCTGTGGAAGGTTTCTAATACGGAGAGCGACAGGATCCCCAGGAAGAGCGTCTGAGTCCTGGAGAACTAGGCTGATAGCAGGCTAGCCATGTGGAGTCTGGTTGTGGTCCACTTGGAGGTGGCCGTGTGGTGACTCCCCTGCCATGACAGGGCCTCCTAGTAGATGAGGAGGCCCAGTGTGTGGTCCAGGAGTGGCCCAGCCAAGCCCTCTTGCCTGCCCTTGCCAGTGTTCTCAGGCCCTAAGGTGGAACTATCTGGCCCCTTCTGTCATTGCTGGTGGAAGTACTCTCCAGGTCACCCAAGGTGTCCCTTCTGTGGTTATATCTGACCCCATGAGATAGCCCCAGGAACTAGTAGCACACTCACTATATAGTTAATGAAACTGAGTTCCAGCCTGCTAAAGAAGACAGGCCTGGATGGGGCAGTGGGATCCAGCTGTCTGTCCGGGAGGTGATCCCCTCCCTTTCTAGGGCCTGTCCTCCCACCCCAGTGGCTTGCCCTGTCTGCTTCGCTGAGGGTGAAAGGAGTCTGTCTGGTAGATGCTGGCCTGTGGGAGAGGAAGGCTGGAAGTGCTGTATCAGGGGTGAGTGTGCCTGGTCCTCCAGGGTACAGAAACAGCACACACACACACACCCCCTGCTGTCTGCCTCCAGACTGACAGAAGGCAGGGTCACCCCTGCTGAGAAGGATTAGAGAGGAGGTGGGGCACCCCAACTGCTGGGCTCCTGGCCACAGTTGGAGGTGGGGAACTGTTCTCCCCAACCCCCAGCCCCCACCTGCTCCAAACTGGCTTGGCTATGGGAGCGGCTGCCCCCTTCTCTGAGGACTGTGATTAAAGCCTCCAGCCCTGGGTGTTGGACACCCTGGTTAAAGTCCAGCACTGCTGCCAAATACCTGTGTGTCCTTGAGGAGCCATCCTCCCCTCTCTGAGCCCAAGCCTGCGCATCTGTCCACTGAGGGGAGTCATTGGTGTAGGTTGGTCCTACCCTACCATCGCCTGGCCTATATGAGCAGGCTTGGGGCAGGAGAGAGGGAAGAAAGACCTTTTCTCTTGCCAGCACCCCCTCCACAAAGGTCAGGCTCGTTCCCCTCCCTGCCCCACCCGGCAGCCAGCGGCAGCCAGCCTGGTGCCTATCGTCTGCCCAGCGGCAGATGACCGGCACCGGGGCTCCTAGCAACAGTGGACAAAAGGTTACTTCTGACGTGCCAGGCTGCCTCGGCGGCGGCTGGCTCAGCCCCCTTACCCGCCCTCTTGTAAAGGAAAAAAAGTTGCAGCCTTGACTGGTGCGCCTGCCTGTGTGCACACCTGCCTTGTACACGCCTGCCTGTGTACATGCGTGTGGACATGTTTGTGTCTGCACACTCAAGCTGCCTCTCCCTCCTCCTTCAAAAAACGTGAACTCCACATGTAGCGCCGTAACTCTCACTGATGAAATGGAAAGTTGAACATAAATCAATGTCTGCCGCCCAGTTAGCTATGCATCAGCAGTCAGTGCCTGGGAGATTTGCTCGGTAACAAAGCACCCGGCAGCACCGCGGGCCTCGACTGCCCCCTAATGCGGAGCCAGCCCCACGCCATGGAGCCCAGCTGGGCGGCACACACCTCCTCCTGGCCTCCCCTGCTCTCACCCCACAGTCTCTCTCCTCCCTTTTGAGGAAGGGGAAAGGGAGACAGCCTGGAAGGACCCTCAGGCCCGGGCTCTGTTCTTCCTCTGCCCCTGGTCAGCCCTTCTCTGGGCTTCTCTCTCCTCCTGAGCTGCAGACCAGCTCTTGGATCTCAGGCTTTTGTGCATCTCATGCTGAAGGGTTTGGTGTCAGTAGCTGACTTCACCTCTCATTTATTAAGGGCCTGGGCTGGTTTATCGTTTCCCCTTTGGCCGTGCATTTTTACTTTGGGTTTTCTTAGAAGGGAATTATTCTGTACTTTCCCCATGCTTGGAAGCTCCTCTGCCAGATTGTCAGCTCTCCTAGCAGGGTGCTGTGGCTGTCCCTCTTCCCCAGGAGATCTTGCCTGTCACTAGGGGTGGAGGGTGTTGTTTTGTCTCTTCATACCTCCCTGAAGGGGTGGACCTTCCCCTGTTCCTGCCCCCACCTTCCTTCTCAGCAAATTGTGCTGAGGTTTTTCTCCTTTTTTTTTTTTTTTAAAAAGGTCAAATTCCTCAGCCCTTGTAGCAAAAGAGGTTTGAGGAAGAGAATTCCAGCAGAATCCTGTAATAACACGCCTCAGCATTACATGGCTCAGGATGGACCCCCTGAGTGAGATCACGCCACAGTAAAAGGAAACTGTCCTTCTAGAGAGGGTCTGGGCTGGGCCTTGGCCTGGAGTCAGAACTGCTGCTGCTTGGAGCTCAGGGGTCAGGCGCTGTTGTGAGCTTTGCACACTGGGGATGGGTCAGCATTGGGTCATGCCCCCTTTCTGCCTAAGGTGCCCCAAGCACCCTTTCCCTGAAAGCCCCCTCCTGTAGAGGAAGGCCTTGAATAATTGAAGCCCCTGTGGCCAACCTGTGATTCTGTGAACTTTTTCCTAGAAAAGCCCCCTGTGGCTTGCTTAAGACCACAGTGGTGGGGAAAGAGACTGGGGGCCTGAGTAGGGCACAGCCTTTGTGAAGTATGGTTTTGTGCTGGGGTTGGGCTTCCCAAAGGGCTCCACACACCAGGCCTGTAAGCAAGGCAGAGATCTGGAAGCACTCAGCTGGGGCTCAGGGAGACCACAGGGGCCTGGGAGCAAGGCAGCCCACTGCCACTTCCGGCAGTATGGTCTGGGCAGGCACTGAGCCTCCTCAGGTACCGTTTCCCAGCTCTCCTGGAGGAACCGTCATGCAACAAATCATGGTGTTTCTGTTGGGAGCTGTGGTGAGGATGGACTGGACGTGTAATGTGTATTCATTTGCAGTAATGGTTTACTGTTTCCATTGAAAGATGTCTGAATTGACTTCAGGATCTTTGCTGACCAATGGTCAGAAGCCTAGCAGTTGGGCCTGGAGCCCCCAGCGTGCCTGCTGGTTCATCTGGCCCCTCTGTCCTGTGTGGGAAGACGCTGGGTTCTGTCCCTCCCTCACCCTCACTGAAGGCAGTGGGTCCTTCCTGGCAGCCTCTGAGGTCATGCAGCCTGGGTGGGCACACGAGTTGCTTTGAGAAAGTCAGTGGGCCTCTCTGAACCTCAGTTGCTTCATCTGACTAACTGTGGACGATGTGAAGATACCAGGAGACGGTGCACCTGGCATCGCATCAGCACTCCCTACTTGTTAGCTTTTGGAACATTGTCGTAGATGTATCTAGATGATGCCTTCCTAGAGGCTGGGGGAGGCCAGGTCTTCTAGCTTATCCTACAAGCAGGCCCTGCCTCAAGTTTTCTCCTCTTTCCAGAAGGGAGTCTCAGGGGGCTCAGCACAGCCTCAGTGGTGCTGATGTGTGAGAGAGGTCCTGGGTATTTTTGAGATTGGTTGGCTTTCCAGTGCTTAACCCATTGGTGTGACAGAGAAACTTAGCACCCAGTAAGCACTGGGCCCTGTTTGGCCCTTTTTTAAATGTTAGCCCACTTAACCCTGCCACCTGACTTCCCTCAGACCCTGCCTCCTTGACTCCTTGTGCCCTGGTCCACCTAACAGGAGCCACCAGGGGAGGCAGAGGCAGGGAAGCAGGCTGAGTGAGAGTCCGAGAGCCTCTGATTCTGTTCCTTCCAAGGCTTGTTAACATGAGCTTGATGGAGAGCAGACAGGCCTCTGCCAGGGAGCTGTATTATTGCCTGTACACCTGAGTTCTGTCCCTAATGAGTTTCACCTGAGTATCATTTGTTTCTCCCCACCTATAAAAGGGGGGCAGCTCCCTCTGCTTCACTAGGTAGGTGTACCAGAGAGTTTGGGAATGTGATCAGCATGGAAGGCAGATCAGAGCCTGCACCAGGGCTCCTTCTGGAGGCTGCCATGCAATCCTTCCTTCATTCAGCACATCCTGGCAAGCAATGGCTTTCTGCCTAGCCCCACTGGGCTCCCAGGGTTAGGATGCAAGGCCGTCCCTGGCCCCAGGTGTCCATAGCCTATGGGTCATCACACATTAGCCTGGGCTACCACAGGTCAGTGGATGGCTCCTCTTCCTCCGTCAAGTACTCGTCCTTGTCCTTGGTGTTCATGAGAAGAATAAGGTCCTGGTTCTTCGTAAGACGTTCAGAGAGCTTCATGGTCTAGCCTGCTCCCCTTGCCGCATTGCTGGGCCAGCTGTTGATCCCCAAGGCCTGTGCCAGGGCTGCTGGATCTCTGGCCTCTGCCTCTCCATCAATCTGTATGGATTGGATCCTTCTGCAGGCTCCAGAATTCTCCCCTCCCCTTCCCTTTCAGGTCATTTTTATTCAAGAAGACTTTGACAAAGTCTTGCCTCCAGGTCAAAAAAGATACACTCAACATGTGGTTCTAATTAAGTTCCTCTTCCTTAGATTAGTTATAGAAGCTGAAAAGAGAAACTTAGTCTGGAGTTGTGAAAATGATCTGAGAGTTCAGAAACTTGTGGGCTGTTGTGGGGCAGTGGCTTTACCTTTCTGGGCTACCATCTCCCCACCTGTAAATGCAGCAGCATTAGTGTGGAGATGGGAGGGAAAGTGGTGAGCAGAAGAAACCTGGCCCCAGTCCTTGTGGGTGGGGGGATCAGGGGTTTGGGGGCACAAGAAATAAGAGACCACTTCTAGGACCAGGTGGCTCCCGTGGAGCTTGCTGAAGCGCTCCCAGGGTCAGGTGGGGTTGCTGAGGGCCTCCTTGAAGCTAGGTTGGGGCATCCATGGTTGGCAAGAGGAGTAGAGTAGCTCCCTGGGCTGATGAGGAAGGCTGGGTCCAAGAAAGAGGAGGCTCCCAAAGATGGAGAGGATCTCAACTATAGGGATCCTGTACTGAGGGACGGTTCCCAACACTGGACCAAGCACTTGACTCTTAGTATCTCAGTCCTGTGGTTCTCTGCAAGGTGTGAGGAGGTGACAGCCCTATTTTATAGGCAAGGTGAGTGAGTTTCAGAGGGAACCACAGGCTGGGCTTCTGGCCCTATGAATCTGGGGCTCTTCCAAGAGCACCGCAGAGCTGCTCCGTGTATTTCCATGGAGTTCACCAGGCATCATTGTATCTGCCAGTGTGACTGCAGGCCACGTTTCCCCTCTCCCCAGAGTCCTGGTACTACCCCCTGCTCCAGCGTCTTGCTTCATCCTAAAAGAAGAAGGAAGAAGAGGTCTTGGAACATTCCCTGAGCTTCTCAAGGAAGAAGAGGCACAGACAAACCACCCAGTCATCCAGGGAGCTGCAGGATGACAAGGGAAAACCTTGGCGAACCTTCTATTCCATTCTCTTTTGCTCAGTGGACAAAAGAGGGCTAAGAATGGAACCGCCAAGGTTTCTGGACATTCTGGATTTGTGGTTTCCAGGGCACTGCAGCCCCCACCTTTCTCATTGGATATGATGAATCACGACTTTTTGGAATTGTGTGTCAGGGTATGAAGGGGTAGGGCAGGAAGGCCGTGTGCACACGTGTGTCTGGAGGGCTGAAAGTAGAGCAAGAATCCTCTGGGTAGACGAGGCCGTGCCTTTTTAATATGCACCTCACCTTCGCTGTGCTGTCGTGATTAACAGTGGAGCCTGAGCGCTGGTGAGAGGTGGTGGAGGCTGGCGGGGAGGCACAGGAGGCATCTCTGCAGCACTTATCTGTTTTCAGAGCAAAAGGAAACCTTTTCTGGAGGGAGGAGTCAGTTCCTTGGAGGCCAGCATGTTTTCCCTGTGTTCCAAGGGGCCTGGCATGGTTCTGTATCCCAGGTCTGTCTCTTCCTTCCCACTTAACCCAAGGCTGTGCAGCGAGGGAGAGGTGTGCCATCTGGATCCTATCAGAAGCCCACTTGGGTAGGAGTGGGTATTGGAAACCCTCCCCTGGGCATTGGACTTCCAGCTACTCAGGAGACCAAGGAGGGAGGATCCCTTCAGCCCATGTGTTGGAGGCCAGCCTAGATGACATAGTGAGACCCTATCTTTAAAAGAATTTTTTAAAAATTAATAAAAAGAGCTGACCATGTAAGGTGGTGGTGTGGCCTGGCGGGGCAGCAGGTGGGATGGAAAGATTCACTCAGATAACAGTCTAATGAGTTTCCAACTTGAAGTAGAAACATTTTTGGAAAGGAACAGAATGGATGTATGATTCTCAAGCAAGGTACAGACTGGGGCAGCACCTATGACTCAAAGGCGTAGAGCGCTGGCCCCATATGCCAGAGGTGGTGGATTCAAACCCAGCCCCAGCCAAAAACTGGGGAGGAAAAAAAAGATATAAATCTGATGACTGCTTCCTTGGGTGAGCTCCCAGGAGTTAATAGCCACCTCCTCCACCTGGTGGTCCCAGCCTCAAGGTCACAGTCTTATTCTTTAGTTCTCCAGAACCACACCCACACCCGCCTCTGGGATACGTCAATGCTGTCCTCAGCCGAGAATCCTCTTCCTTTTCTTCTCTGCCAGGGGATGTCTATTCATCCTTTAAGTCCTGCCAAAATATGATTGCTCTGTGATCACTGTGCCCCGCCCCGCCCCACAGTATACCTGCCTGTGTTTTAGTGCTGCTGCAGTACTTGTTAAACCTTGGTCTCTCCAGCAAGCCTGGGACTCTTTAGGGGAGGGCAGAGTACTGGTAATCATGTGTCTCTGGTGCTTAGCACCTACTCAACACAGGTTACTTGTATCTAGTGGGAAAGGTGGACTGTTGAATATTAATGCTTTTTCCTATATGCCTGAAAAGGGTGCCCAGTTGTGTGGACACACACCCATACACACAATCTGCAGCAGGAAGGCCCTGAAGATGTCGTGGCTGGAGGCAAAATCATGTCTGTCCTACCCCATCCCAACTACCGCCACTTGAGGCTGAGCCTTTTTCCTGGCTGAGATGACCCCAGAGAATCCCCCCATGAATTCACACCACAGGAAAGGGTTTAAATGGTTTGCTGGCAAGAACGTTTGCCCCAGAATATTTGTGCTAACAAGCAAAGGAGAGTGCATTCCCCAAACTTGTGGTAACAATAAAATCAGCAAGGAGGTTCTCTAGGACCAGCCCACTAGACACGAATGCTGGTCTTAGGATGGTGTACTACCATCTCGTTCAAGATCAATGGCCAGGGTGCATTGATTGGTGATACAGTGGAATTCAGGTTTGCTGACTCCAGGGCCTGTGTTCATTCTATGTGTGTCCTCGGTAGGCTGAACCTTGGCTCTGATAATTCATACTTCACATTGTTAGACTTTAGTTTTCTCCTTCATAAGACGGGGTTATTTTTTTGCTTCCCTTGTCTTAAAAAGAGAGATGCAATGTTAAAATCTAAAACTGAGCATAGTACTGTTTTATTTTGAGAATTTAAAAAGACCCTAGTTTTTTTCCCCTCTTCAGTCTTAAGAAGCATCATCTAGCTCAGAGGTCCACAGACTTTTTCCTTGAAGGGACAGCTAGGAAATATTTTAGGCATTGCGGGCCGTCTGGTCTTTGCAGGTACTTTGCTACTATAATGCAAAAGCAATGGTGGACAGTAGACAGGGGAATGGGGCTTGGTTTCAGTAAATCTTGATTTACGCTGCGTTCCAGTTACACTTAATTTATAAAAACAGGTGGCAGTTCCAGTTTGGCCCTGCGTTTATTGTAGCTCAGCCTGTTGGCCGTGCTTTGGGGGTCCTTATGCTGTCACTGACCCCAGCCTGGACCTGGAATTGGTGAACTCACATCCCTAAGGCTCGGTCTTCCTGCCTGTGAAATGGCATAGTCCAAGCTCTAGAAAAGGAGGCTGTGTGAGCAGCTCGTGGAAGCTGTCCACGCTGGAGCTGGAGATGCCGCCTGTGCTTTCGTCTGCCATGTTTCCTACCTTTGTTTTGAAAATCGTTGCCTGCTGATTCTGTTCCTCCAGGAGGCAAGCCAGCCTCGTGCCTGTTAAACAAAACTGTCATTGAGTGCCTCTTGTGCGTGTCTTAGCTCACGTCTGGGGAAGCCAGATTCCCAGCTGTGGAGACCTTGTGCCCTCGCTGTCTGCATAGCGCTGTCTGGGCTCCTTGAGAGACTGGTGGGAGGGAGGTCGGCTGGGGCCTGTGCTCACACGGAATCAATGAGCCTTTTGCTGATCTTTGCACAGGGTAGGCCTCAGTGGCTGTGAGGATTTCTGACGTTTACACAGAGAGGACCCCAGAGGGAGAAGGTGGGGTTGCTCTGTTGAATTGGTAACTTCCTCACCATCCTAGGAAGGTGGTCTGCACCATCGCCAGACCCCATGGAGGGCCCGGAGTGTTGTAGACACGTGTGTAGTGTGGCCGGGAGCCTGCCTGACAGTGAGCTCTCTGGAGACATTGCTGAAGCCTGGGCAGTTGGTCTCACCAGTGGGTGTGTCCCAGCTTAGCCCCCTGAGGATCCTTACTGGGTGAAGATGCTCTCTGCCCTGGAGTTGATATCTCAGATCCAGCTGGGGCCCTTCTCTCTCTCTCTCTCTCTCTCTCTCTCTC
>NW_003852461.1:1374396-1401347 GCF_000181295.1 Otolemur garnettii | reverse complement strand
CACACACACACACACACACACACACACACACGCCCGCACCTCTTCCCCAGGGAACACATAGAAACAGGATGGGAAGCCAGCCCTCAGCCATGCTGAATTCATTCCCAGGGGTTGAAATGAGGAAATACCTTTTCCTCCAGTGAGCCGCGTGTAAAGTTGACTTGGTGTCCCTCCCTCACCCTGCCTGGTGGTCAGCTTCCCACTCCAGGCAGGCCACGTTCATAGATCCAGGGTGTCTGGGGTACATGGGTACACCCCGACCCTCTCCCCAGAATAGGCTTACAGCATTTCCCACAAGGATTTGTGTCCAAGGAGCAAATTGAATTGTCTGTCGAGGGCCTTTGCCGTGTGTGTAATTACCGTAATTTTGTATTCACTCAGTTAAAGTGACACACCCAGTGGGCAGTTTCCACGGGCTGCCTGTGCCACAAGGGCCCCGCATTCCCCTACTGGTTGGGAAAGCCTAGCTCCTCAGCCTCGCACACCAGCATCCCCCGGAGTCAGGAGGGACGAGGATGCTTGGAGTGTATTATCTCAGCACCCTGAAACCTCAGGTTCTCTTTGCCCAGCAGGCTTCTGTTAGGGTGGCCCTTCTGGGGACCTGTGGGGAAGGTATAGCCTGACCTCCACCTTGCTTTATAGATGAGCCACCGAGGCCCAGAGTTACAAGGCCCAGGACTCCAGTCCTAGTGCTTTTGGGGCCGGTACTGTCAACATAGGCCACAGCCTGTGCTCGTGCAGGCTTCTCCCAGACTCATCTCTGAATCCAGAAAGCATGGCCTTAAATCTCAACTTGGTTTCTCTGCAAGTCCATGATTTTAGGCAGTTTTGAGGAATGTGGGTGGTATTTGGGGAAGGAACATTGAGTTTGGGGAATATTTAACTTAACACATAGCTTACCACTTTTCTCTTTCGAAAAAATCACTGTAGGTTGATTTTTTTTGAAGTCTGATTTTTAATTTTAAAGAGCTACCCCCTCTAACCCTCACATTTTTAGCTCCGGGACCAGCTTGGTAAACCTATTGGTACTCACTTTTCTTTCTTCTTTTCTTTTTTTTTTTTAGAGACACTTACTTTAATGCCCTCGGTAGAGTGTTGTGGTGTCACAGCTCATAGCAACCTCTAACTCCTGGGCTTAGGCAATTCTCTTGCCTCAGCCTCCTGAGTAGCTGGGACTATAGGTGCCTACCACAACACCCGGCTATTTTTTCTTTTGTTGCATTTTGGCCAGGACTGGGTTCGAACCCACCACCCTCAGTATGTGGGGCCGGCGCCCTACCCACTGAGCTACAGGCACTGCCCCAATTGGTACTAACTTTTTTTCTTAGTTCCTTGAAACCAAAGTTCTGGATGTGCCCACCCAGGGGATGGTTGGGTCTTACTAGAGTCTCACTCTTTTGCCCCAGCTGAAGTGCAGTGGGGTCATTATATCTTACTGAAGCCTCCAACTCCTGGGCTCAAGTGATCCTCCTGCCTCTGCCTCCAGAGTAGCTGAGACTACAGGCACCCACCACAATGTATGGTGGCTTGGTTTCTATTTTTAGTTTTTTCTATTTTCAGTACAGATGGGGTCCCACTCTTGATCAGGCTGGTTTGAAACTCCTGACCTCAAGCATTTCTCCCATCTTGCCCTCCCAGAGTGCTAGGACTACAAGTGTGAGCTACCATGTCTGGCCCAGTCTTGCCCCTTGACCACAGTGGGCAGTCTACCTGCCGGCCACGCCTCTCTACTCTGTTCAGGCTCTGCCTTGGATGTACCCTGTGGCAGTGAACAGTAATAGTCACTGCCATTGAGGGGCCTGTGTGGCACCCACATGATAAGGCAGGATGTCCAGAGCGGGCAGCTCTGTGTTTAGAGAGCGCTTGACTAAGTTAGAGCAGGAGAAGCGTCATGAAGGAGAGTTGTGTGGCCTCTGACGGGCTGGGGGTGGGGAGCATTTGCAGAAGAGAGAGACCAGCAAGTCAAGCTCCCACCGTCCTTCTAAGTGGCAAGTGAGTGGCCATAGTAGCAGGGGGCCTGGGGAACCAGGAAGATTGGGGACAGTATTTGTAGCGTAGTCATTTCCATTATGCAGATACCAAGGCATAGCGTGAGCGGGGACCTGGTCTCGGCCTGTGCTGGAGAACCTGGGATGGGACCCTAGTCCTACGTGATGGCAAGGCCCTTCTGGTCGCTCCCCAGCCTGTGTCTTGAGGATGGCTGCAGAGGAAGTACCAAGACTTAGTTGGAGTGTGACAGAGGGATGGGGTCCTCCTGCCATTCTGAAATGCTTTTCCACAGGGACAGGAATCCGCCGTGCTGTGGGAGCACTCTGCTCCCCACTGTGTCAGTGCTGGTGAAGGCTTTTTCACTAAACTGTCAGTGTCCACACTTCGGCGTTTTTGTGAAATAGCCCGAGTTTGCCTGGATCACACGCCCAGTGGAGCCTCCTGGGCCCTGCCTGAGAGGCTCTCAGAAGCTGCTGGATATAACACTACCCAATGCTGAAATTACAGGAAAAAGAATAAAAAGGAACTGCAGGAGTTAGGTGTTGGGGAGATCTTGGTGACGGATGAGACAGAAGCCAAGTCTGTTCCTAGGGTCTGGGGCTCATGCAGGCTGGATAGGAAGTGGGCACGTTTCTCGCCACCTCCTCTCAGATTCCGGAGTAAGGATTTCCCCACATCGGGGTCTCCCCAGGGGACCCTACTTCTCACTCCAGTTCCCTGTTGTCTCATGGAAGGACCAGGCCTGTGCTCCCTGGCCAGCTCCCCTGTCTGGGAAGTGAGAGGGTGGTAGGCATCATGTTTCCTTGGTGCCCAAGGCAGGGTAAGTGAATACTCAAGCTTGCATCTTATGGCGTCCTCATTCTTCTCTCCAGCTAGCCTAGAAGCTCTCCAGGGCCGAGAGGTATCTGGTGTGCCACTGTGACCCCAGCATGGCACTGGCCAGACACGCAGGAACTCAGCACCTGAGATCTAGATGCACTCCCAAGTTCTCTAACCTCTAGGATTCATTTCTGTTTTCTCCCCACTCTCTATACCCTGACATATGACAACAGGGGCCACATATGGCTTATAGGGCAATGAGCTACCCAAGATGCCTGTGGCTCTAGAATCAGACTTTGAGGTTTGGCTCCACCAATGAATGGCCGTGCAGTCCTGGCAAGGGGCCCTACCTTTCTGAGCCTCAGGTCAGGATCACACTCTCCACTATTATCACCGTAAGTGCACCTGCTCTGGTGACAAGAGAACAGAGCACAGGGCCAGGATTTGAACCCATTTCTTCCCAAACATTTTTTTCATCTAAAATAAATGGGCTGGAGTTAGGAGATGTGGCTCAGCCACAAACTGGTTCTCTGGCATCTTGGATATCTCTCTTCTCCCCTGTAAATAAGAGGACATTGGAAGAAGTGATGGTGGAATGTGTTAGAGCTGCCCAGCAAGCAGGGGATGACTGGGTGGGTGTGGTTCTCACTAAGCTCTTAGTAAGGACCCCAGCCACCCTGGTCCAGCCCAGAGTTTTGTGCCTCGGGCGTGCTGTCTGCCCATCTCTCCTTGTCCTGGAAAGGCTACTCCGGCAACTCCTGGGACAGAAATCTTCCAGCGTGCATGGTGGGGACGTGGCCTAATGGAGCTGGGCTCAGAAGCTTGTCCTAGCCAAACAGCTTCCAGAGGTACCTATTTTGGATTCCTCAAAAGCTTTCAGCAAGTAAAAGCCAGGGAGGGCCTGCAGGGTAGTTACCAGTGTTTTCAGCTGTGAGAGTCCCGTCTCCTCTCACCTCTGCCGTGACCCCACTCTGCCTGCCCACAGGATCTGTCGGGGAAACAGAGAGGCTCCTGGCCCAGCAGAGGTCAGAGCCTCTAGACAAGATCCTGTTGGCTGCCTCCTGTGTAGCCTTTTGCCGGAGTGAGTAATGAATTGAAAAGACACTTTTCTCCAGACCTACCTATAGGTCTCTCACTGAGAATATAGGCTGGGAAGAAAGGCCAGACTCGCTCTCTGTGGCCTAATAAAGGACAGGAGAGCCCTGGCCTCCTCACGGAGATGGGCAACTTACCTGTCGTTTTCTGTGTAGAAGCAAATGTTTCTCCAAACAGGGTTCAATTCTGTACTCCTGAGGACGTGCCAAGCTGTGCAGGGATCCTCCCTGTGGGGCTGGACAGTCTCAGGGACACTGCACAGATCAGAGGTGCTTTGTGTGGACATGGGTGACCTGCTAGGACATGGCTCTTTGGAAAGAAAGCTTTCCAGTCCCTAAAGTTCCTGTAGTGCCAGCGACTGTGCCAGGAGGTGCATAAGCAGGGCTACCGCCACCTGACGGGGCTGGAAGAAGAGTTTGATGGTGGGCATCAGCCTGTTCACCTCTGTCAAGGTTGTGGTGAAATTTTCCCTCTGGGTGACTGCTGGCCTGGACCAGGATCATTCCACACCCAGTTTCAGTTTAGAGGAGACCCTGGAGCTGCCATTTCCGCCATCAGATTCAATAGCCCTCTCCCACGAGCCAGAGAGATTTTTGGGACTGGGTCGGGGCTTCTGCTCATTCAGGACCTCCCAAAAGTCTCACAGGGAGCTGCCAAGGAGGCAGCACACCAGCCTTGCCCTCTGAACCTTGAGGGCCTGTGGGGAGAGGTCCTGGACCCTGCTCTGAGCTTTGGCTCTTGTAGGACCATTGACTGAGGCCCTGCTGTGTGCACCTGACATTCTTGGGTGCCGTGCTTGTATTTTTTCTACTTTGTCAATGTGTTGGCCACCATGACCTCCTCTGACCATGGGGCACACAGGTGTGAGGGAGCCTGGAGCCACACCGAGGGCCCTGAGCAGGCACTGGCTTCTCAGGGATTAGGGGGAGGGGGGTAGCACTTCCTGCTTGCCAAGAGCTGAAGAGCTGAGAGAAGGCCTTTTGCCCCCTCTTGGCAACTGGACCTCACCCTTGAACCTTCCTCCTCAGTTCTTTTTATATTTCTTTTTTTGGGAGTTGGCTTCAAATTATCTTGTTTTGTTTATATTACACCCAAGTTTCGTGGTACAAAAGACTTGCAGGTGCAAATATGTCCCGCCTTCATTAACTTCCCCTCCCTTTTTAATTTATGTGATTTCAATTTTCCTTCCCTGTACTGTTAATTAGGGGACCCTCTAATCAGTGCCATTATCACAGTGGTATTCATGTTTAGGAAAGCCGCTAAACAAATGCTTGCAAAATTGCTAAATGGCTAATTAATGTCTGTTAATTAAGAAAATTGCTCATGGTAACAAACCATGCCGTTGCTGGCAGCCGCTAGAAAGACACACACTTGTTGAAATTAGTAGCGTGGCAGGTAGGGGAACATCTGCTCCTCCGAGCTTTCCGGAAGTGAGCAGCCCCTCGCTCGGCCAAGAAACTCCCAGACCTGTGTCAGTGGCTCCCCAGGTTTCCGTACAGCCCCCTGCGACATTCTGTGCACACCTCTTCCCTGGGTGTCCACCCCCCCGCCACCTCTCAGCTCTGTGAGGTGCCTCCTGCAGCTTCACGGGTGGCCTGGCTCTGAGAGAGAGGCCCTACCTGGGTGTCTCCCTCTCTGTTTTAAACTTAGCCATTTCCCATGCATGTTCTGAATTTTTCTCCAAAGCTGATTCCAAGGATAATGGCACAGTCTTGGGTAGAGAAGAGCACACTGGAGCCTGGCTCCTGGTCCCCCACACCACTGTCCACTCTGAGTGGCCAGGGTGGGCCGGAGGTACTTTCTTTTTTCTTTTTTTTTTTTGAGACAGAGCCTCAAGCTGTCCCCCCTGGGTAGAGTGCTATGGCATCACAGCTCACAGCAACCTCCAGCTCCTGGGCTCAAGCAAGTCTCCTGCCTCAGCTTCCCAAGTAGCTGGGATCACAGGGGCCCGCCACAACACCCGGCTATTTTTTGGTTGCAGCCGTCATTGTTGTTTGGCGGGCCTGGGCTGGATTCAAACCTGCCACCTTAGGTGTATGTGGCTGGCGCCTTAGCCGCTTGAGCCACAGGCGCCGAGCCTGGAGGTACTTTCTATGACCCACAATAGGGAATTCCTTTGGCATTGTGACCCAGGCCCCACAAACACATACACACACATATACACACGTCTGTTTACACATGGAAAAGGGGGTTCAGGAACAATATCTGCCTTACAACATACAAACTTCTTCTGATATTTTCTGTTCTTTCTTTATTATTTCAGTTTAAAAAAAAAATGGTTACAACTTACAAAATTGATCTCACCACCCCCTAAAGGGTTTTCATCTGCCCATTTCTTCTGCGGAGCTTTGAGGGTCAGCTTGAAATGGGGAGTGGGGCTCACCACTGACTGCTGTGGACCCGGCAGTCGGGTCTCCCGCCCTTTCCCCTGGGCCTCTGGGTTGTAGGTGGCCCATCGGGCTTCTTCTAGCTTAAGGTGGCCACAGCCAAATCCCTTCATCCCTTGAGACTCAGTTTCCTTATCAGTAAAACAAAAAATCAGAATGAGAAACCCCACCTCACAAGGCGTGTTAACTGCGGGACCCCAGGCAGCCTGCCGTAAGAGGCGCCCAGTGGTATGGGTGCTCTCCCTGCCTGTCTGTTCCCCCTGCCGTGTCTCCTGTGTGGCCCCTAGACATCCCCGCGAGCCTCTCACCAACCCTGATTAATCCTGCCTCAAGCTACCCATACCCACAAATCTGTCCCCTGCCACTGTGAGCTCCTGAGGGCAGGGTACCCTTTCTGGCCCGCCCCAGCCCCCTCAGACACAGTCATGCACTCTGCATTGGGTCTCGGAGGCATGGAGCACCCTGTTTGTGTGCGTCCCTGTGCTCTCCGTGCCTGTCTCTGAGCCCATCTCAACCCGCGTGTTTAACATGGGGAACTTGGCTCACACGTGGGCTGTGCCCAGGACCGCGTCCCGTGTGCTGTGACAGGTGCTTCATTGCAGTTTTGTCCTTCCCACCCCCCTGTGAATGTACTCCCGGCTTCCCTCGCTCGTGCTCCCCGTCTTAGCCTCTGAGCCGGCGACCTCAGCAGCAGCCCCATTGCCTCCCTGCCAGCCAGAGCCCGCCAACCCGCACGCCCGCCGCCCGCCCTTCGTTTTGGTTTAATTTTTGTTCTTTTAAGCTTCTTCTGCGCTTCTCCATGTGCTGTGATCTATAACCTGCCTCTACTGTCTGGCCTCACAGGGTCCTCCGGGGTCACAGCCCTCGCCGCACGCACAGCCTCCACCTCACAATCCTAGCAGCATGATGGGACCCCACAGTCAGGTAAACGCACCGTGGCTCGGAGGAAGCAGAGAGCCAGCAGAGGAAAAACAAAAATCAAAACGTGCTCTAGCCATTGCCTTTGAGTCATTTATTGACAAGTTAAATTTAAAAAGGAAAAATTTTCTTTTGCTCTAAAGATAGTCTTCATTCCTCGGACATCACACCCGGCTTGGATATGAAACCCAAAGAAAAGACAAAAAATACGTCTTTCTGTGACCTTGTCAGCGGCCTTTGCGTTTTTGTTTTTTCCTCTCTCACTTTTGGTTTGGATTTTGAGTTTGGTTGACCATCGTTTGTGACCAAAGCTGCACCCCTAGCCTTTTCTTTGTGCACCGTTGCTGCTGAGAAAGCTTTCCTGCCCATTCCCCCGCATTGAGTTAGGGAACCCTCTGTCTCCTCACTGCCCCCACTGTGTTCCCCCTTCAGCCCTCGCTCCCCTTCCCACCCCTCTGTCGGTGGTTGCTGTGTGTATGCGCGTTTGTCCAGCTTTGTCTGCAGGCCCCAAGAATGTTCTGTGTAAGTCCTATTTCTTATTCTTTCATGTGCCCTCACCAAGAGCGGGAAAGTTTCCTCCTTTGCCCTGCCCTGACCTGACTGTTCTTCTGCGTCTTGTGCAAAGTCCCAGCCGCTGCCCCTCGACCCAAAGTAGATCTCTGCGAACAAAGGCGGAGTTGGGGGACACACTTGTTGTGTACATCTATTGTTCTCTCTGCCCAATGGAAGTTTTGCCCGGAGGGAAAAGGCTACCGGGAGAAAGAAAGCTTTAAAAGATCACTAGTGGAGTGGAGAGCGTTTGTGTTTGTCACTGTGCGGTAGGGCAGGCTGTCATTGAACTAACTCCCTGTAATTGCAGCCTTTTATGTCACCGCGATACGCAGGCGGCCCCAGGCCCCCGATCAGAATGGGAAACCAGGTACTGTACCTTTTCATGTTCTCTCTCCCCTGCCTCAGCCATCCTTGGCCCTCAGTGAACTTTAATTCAAATAAACATTTGGCGAGCTTTCAACATGGGGGGTAACCTTGCCAGCGATTCCCTGAGGAGGGCCTTGTGTCCCCTCTGTACCCCTGAATGTGCAGCATTTTACCTGCCGCTCCTGGCAGCTGGTTCTGGAGATGAGAAGGCAGCAGCAGATGCAGCCAGGGTGGGATTGTACAGTTTCTGCTATTCTGGAGAAGGTAGCACTGCCCCTTCTTTCCAGCCCCACTTGGGATGAGGTTCTTTCTTCTTAATGAACTTAAATGACGGTAGGCATTTTTTTCTGGAAACTTTTGGGAATTGCTAAGGCAAGTAAATATAATCTAGCTGTTAGGGGGTGAAATACCATAGGTCAGGAGCCTGGATGTGGCGGAGCAGGACATGAGTGAGTTTTTAGGTAATGTCTGCCTGCTTCCCAGACTAACTCAAAACAAGGAAGGATCTGTTCCTGTAAGGAGAAAACTGGGGCTCATGGGAAGCACGTTTCACCCTGGGCTTGCATGGCCTACCCCTGGCCCCCAAGGGTTGGCAATTCTAGGGGGTCTGAAGGAATCACCCGCATGCTTCCCTTTCTGGTTTAGCCCATGCAGAGTGGGAGGAGAGATGAAGATGAAAAGACATCTTGAGGATAGTCAGACTTAAACTTTAAAGAAGTATCAGGGAGGGCGGCACCTGTGACTCAAAAGAGTAGGGCCCTGGCCCCATATACCAGAGGAGGTGGGTTCAAACCCAGCCCCGGCCAAAAACTGCAAAAAAAAAAAAAGTATCAGGGAAATTTCTTGTCTTGCCAAAATATTTTTTTTAACGGAATTTTTTTCTGTGACTTTGCAAAAGCCCTTCAAAAAATCTGAGAGCAACGCCAGTGCAGACAGCCCTTGCTGTCTTGGGAGCTGGGAGCTTAGTCACCAAGACTGGTGTTGTGTATGTGATTCTTTCTGTCCTCGAGGCTCTGCAGAAAGCCCCTAAGTGATAATGCAGGGACGATGGAGAGATGTTTGCTTGTGACCAGTGCCTTCAGTTTTAATGTGAGATTGCCTATCTTCTTTTTTGGCCCACTTTTTTTTTTTTTTGCCCCCAAGTTGTTTCCTATTGTCTCTCACACGAAGGAGAAACATTTAAAGAAGAGGAGTTAGAGACCCAGCCTTTGAGCAAGAAGGGACCCTTGGCTATATCACACATGAGGAAGCAAGGCTGGGTTGGTCTTGGATGTGCTCTGCCCACCCCACTCGCTGAGGCTTCACAGGGGTCTCATTGCTGCCTTGGCCCTTGTTTTAAACCCAGTACCTTGTGGGCCCCAGTGTGGCTCCCCCTGGGCTCTCCTTGCTTCAGAATGGCTTCCACCAGGGAGAGAGCAGCTACTCCCTTATCATAACTGTGGCCCTTCCTCCAGCAATTAAGGGACATGGAGAGGGAGTGTGTTCTTTCTATTTAACAATTACGCACGCTCGAGCACATAAGGGAGCAAATGGAGATTCAGTCCGTCACCTGCACCTTGTATTACGAGCCCGTGTCCCAGCCTCCCTGCCCTCCTCCCTCAGAAGTCTACATCCAGTTTCCTGTGAACCCCCAACATTTTTATCCTCCTAAGAGGGATGTGCCCCTTTCTCAGGTATTGCCCCTGCTGGTTTCTAGGAGAGCAGCACAGTTGGGGCACCCGTGTGCTCTGAGTTAGCTGGGCTCTCTCTCCTGTGATGGGTGGGTGGACAGAGACAGGAGACTGGGCTCCTGGGTAGGAGGGCTGGGAAGGGTGCTCGGGGAAACAAGAAGTTAAGGGTCATGGATGTTGTCCTGAACCCTCGATAGTCCAGCCTCCCACCTACCTCCCTAGCTAGAGGTTGGGGCTATGTAAGGAATGTTACTTTTTTTCCAAGCCGTGGCGGCCCAGTGGGTGGTAGAGATCAGCTAGGTTTGGGGGAGGAGGGGCTGGGAGTTTGTCAGAGAGCGCCCACCCGCAGACACATCAGCAGAGCTCCCGCTTGGCCAAGCTGCCAGGCAGGTGAGTAGATGCAGGTGCAGCTGGGATCTGTTTCCTGGACAGATGCTTCCTTTGTCTTGCCCCGTGGTGTTGCAAGAGAAGAGCTGACCCTCTCCCCTGCAGGCCCCGAGGGTGTGCACAGTGTGTTTACAGCCCCATCTGCAAGCCCTCGTTTTTCTTCTTCCTTGTGTTGAAGAGCTTCAGCCTTCCCAGTTCAAGACCCTTTCCTTGGTCATTGCACACCCTCCTTCCCTTACAGAGGTGGCCCAGACTGTCCTGTCCCTCTCTCAGAGTCACTCCAGTGAGATAAGTGACTCCTCGGCCCTTTCTGAGCCTTGGGACAGCCCAGCTTTGCTCCCGGTATTCTGACTCACAGCTGGGGTGGGAGAAACCAAGGAGGAGTTTTGGTCAACGTGGGGCCACCTGGAGAGGGAGCAATTGCCCAGCCCCTAAGGCTGCACCATCAGGGTTGGATGGGCGTGGTCCTTCTCTGGGTAACTTATGACCCTGAGGGTGCCCAGCCATCTCAACATTCTGGGGTCCCCCGATTCAGGGAGCTTCAGAGGCAGGCCTTCCTAGATCTGCTCAGAGTCCTGTAACCAGGCTCCATGAACAACCCCAAGCCTCCAGTGGGCAGACACAAACCAGCCGAGTGATTCAGAGCTCAGGAATTCAGAGCCCAGAAGCAGGGCTGGGAGAAAGCGAGAGGTCAGAACAGCTAAAGCCCAGGGATTGGAAAGTCAGATGCTAAGCACCCCAGGCAGATGGAAGGAGCAGGTGCCAGATGCCGCTTGGTGAAAGTCAGACACTCCCAGGCCGGAGTGTGTGTGCACGGCCCTCAGGCAGGCTTCCCCCCACTGCCGCCCTGAAGCTGGCAAAACAGTGACAGTTCGTCCCTCTTTTGTCACCACCTCTGTTGCTTTGGGCCCAAGGCAGATGAGCTTCCCACTCAACCGTCCTCAACAGCAGCATGGCCAAGCTGGGGGCCTTTGGGGATGGGACCCCTGCCCAGCCTTCGAGTAACGCTGGCAGCTACGGATAGGGAAAGATGACCGGCTGTCACCAGAGGCTTTTCTCCTCAAAGGCAAGAACTCACGTTTAGCCCTAGGGATGGGAGCCTTACAAGCAAACTCCCCTCGGTGACCACTACTGTCTTCAAGTCAAAGATGAGATAACTTCAGTCCCAAATAAATCACTTTTAATGGGTTTTCACAGTAGGTGTGCTGAATGTTTGCCCAGGAAACCCTTGGCACCCTGTCGTCACCTTCTTAGTAGCAATTACACCAGTATCTGCCACTCGTGCTAGGCTCTAGGCGGGCGCTCAGCCAGCATCCCCTGCTCTGCTGGTCTGGAAGGTGGCAGGAAGCACCCTCGGTGCTCCTCTGGCTGATAGGGGAGTGGGGGCCTGTGGCCTCAGTTTCCCCTTCCAGATCTCAGTGGCTTCCTCCCCCCTGCTCCCCTTTAAAAGCTTTCCCATGTTGATAGGATTTTAGTTAGTGGGTCTCTTAATCCCCATAATTTAGAGTGGAAATAAAACAAGTTATGTCTGTGAGGAAAAAGGAAAGATGAGGTTTGGCTTAAACTGCATTAGCTGGGGCTTGGGCGGGTTGGAGGGCGGGGGCCCTGCTGCCTCCGAGAGGAGTGGTGTAGCCAGAACCGAGCCCAGAGAATGTTCCTGCCTCTTGTCAGGTCTCTGAAAGGTGCACAGACCCACCAAGACGGCAGGGTGGGGCGGTGGCTCCTCTCCCACAGACAAAGCGCCCAGCCCTGTGCTGCCGTTTCGGCCCGAGCTGACTGCGGCACCCAGGGTGACCTTCCTCAGGTGGCAGGCAGCAGGAATAGCCCTGAGGAGGCAGGAGGGGACTAAGTGAGACAGGAGCATGCCTCGACCTCCAGCCTCCACCCCCCGGGAGCAGCTGCTCAGCTGTCTCGTGTCTCTTTCAGCCTCCAGGAGGAGTTCCTGGGACACAGCCATTGCTGCCCAATTCCATGGATCCTACACGACAACAAGGTAGGGCGGGTGGGGCGGGGCCGGGGTGGCCTGGGTGTCGGCAGGGCCCCTCCCCCCTCTACTCCTTCCACCCCACAGCTCATCTCCTCTTTCACACAGGCCACCCCAACATGGGAGGATCTATGCAGAGAATGAACCCTCCCCGAGGCATGGGGCCCATGGGTCCTGGCCCACAGGTAACCGTCCACCTGTCTGTCTGTCCCTCTCCCCGGCCATCTATCTGTGTGCCCCCGCCTTCTCTCCTCTTCCCACAGTCTGTCTTCCCCGTCTCTCAGCGCACAGGGGTGAGAGGAAGAGCATGTCCACATCCCCAACTCCCTTCTCCTCCCATGGCGGGCTGGCCTCACACATAGCCAGGAGCCTCCCCTCAGCAGGCACCAGGCAGAGTTGAGGGGCCCCTGGGAGCAAGAAGACGGTCTTGTTGGGGGCCTCCTAGTCGATAGGTTCTCCCCAAGTGGCTGTCTTAGCACGAGGTTTGAGGGCTCTTAGACATGGTGTGGGGCTCCAGGAACCCCAAAACTGCCTCCCACCCTGGGTGGGGTAGACTTGAGGAGCTCAAGGACTCGAGTTTGTGACCAAGAGGCAATCTCTACCTGGGACTCCTTGGAAAAATCACTTTGACCTCTGTGGGCCTCAGTTTCCCCACCTGCCAAATGAGTGAGGAGCGTGTATCCGTGGTTCTCAGGGCCCCCAGGCTCCCAGCAACCCCCAGCCCACAGATTCAGTGAGCCTCATCTGCTGACCAGAGGGCTCCATTGCCAAAAAGGGCCATGTAGAAACTTCTAGAAGAGATTATCAAGTGTCTTTTTTACTTCTTATAACTACAACAAAGCAGTCCCTCCTCGTGACTCAGTTCCACACCCCAGAGGGAAGGACTGTCCAGGCAAAGGTCTGATGGGCTACTCTGCTCTGGAACCTTCTGTCAGCATTTATTTGCATGTGGCTCTGTTTCCTGTGGCCGTGCAGAGAGTTTGCGCCTTGGGAGTTCTCTGGACCTAAAAGAAACTAGAAGTCTGAATAATGAGGAGGAGGAGGTTTCACCCAGTGAGAGCAGAGAGTCCCTCCCCTGGAATCTGCCTTGCTAGTGTCTCCCTTCTTTGCTTGTGTTTGGGGTCCTCTAGCAGGCCCTCTGAGCAGGTTTCCAGGTCCCTGGGGGTGCAGTAGCCACGCTCACTCACACTCTCACACGCTCCCCTTTGTGGGGAGGGGAGCGTGCCCCTCAGACTCCCAGTCCTGCTCCGTCCTGGAATTGTGTTTACAGCAAACCCTGCTTTCTTCTCTGAGGAGCCTGGGACAGCTGTGGTGTTGAAAGACTGTAGGGAGGTCCTGTCTTCTGCTGGCCCGTAATCCTGAAAGGAAACCAGCCTGTAGCCGCCGCAGGTTTTGTGTTCCGTTTTGCTGCTTCCTCAAATCCCAAGTTGGTGTTTTCACCTTCTCCTTGAAAGCTGCCAGAGCGGCCCCTTCCTGCCCGTGGTCTCTGCCTGGGGGTGTGAAGGGGCTGCGGGGTAGGCTGGGCCCCCCTGTCTGAGCCCCATCGCAGTCCCATGTCACTGGTTGGTAGTGGCCTTGGCTCTTCAGGAGGTCGTGGTGGGAGGTCTGGGTGAGATTCAGAAGGGTGGAATCTAAGGGACAGGGAATCTAATTTAATTCCACCACCCACCCACTGATTCTCAGGGCTTCGTAGCTGCGTCTGTAAAGTGGGAGTGTGAGAGGCACCTGCCTCATCAGAACACTGCAGGCAGAGAGAGGGCCACGTTCTTGGTGTGGCGCTGGGCACAGCGCACGGCTGTGGCTTCCAGTTTTGGGGACTTAAAACCGGTGTTCACATCTCTAGTTGCTTGGATTTTGTATGCAATAATTGCTTTGAGTTTCTTCTTTTTTTCTGGCTAAATTATTAATAGTTTGTTAAGCCTGTAGTAGCGTTGTGGTTCTAGAAGCTGAAAACAAATGTTACCAGATTGAAAGCAGAATGTTCTGGAAGTTGAGGGCTTCCTCCTGGCTTAGTGTGTATCTCATCATAGTGGTGTTCCTGACCAGTAGCCAGCATACTCTTGGGCACTCTCAAAAGAGGTGACATTCCCAGAGTTTGAGGTCTTAAGGGAAAAGGTCTCTTGGGTGCAGCCAGGCTTTCCTGGAGTACAAGGGATGGAGGTCACTTAGGCCCGAGAAGGAGGTGGTAGCCCATGGGTAACTAAGGTCAGCTGACCTACCCTCGCCAACATCATGAGCTCTGAGAACGTCTCTCCTGCTCTTTATCTTACTTTGTTTTATCAGTATGGAGACCCTAAAGTGCTCTCCCTCAAAGCACCCCCAGGCATCCACACCAGCCCATCCCTGAGCACAGGAAGGCCTGGTGTTGGTGCAGTGCTGCGGCCAGAACAGGGCTGGAGTGTGGGCTGGATTTGCAGGGTCTAGACCAATAGTTCTCAACCTCTGGATTATGACCCCTTTGGACTGTCTTAAAGGTTCACGGCATTAGGAAGGTTGAGAACCACTGGTCTAGACTCTAGGGCCAGCCAGGGAGTGAGCGTCAAGGTTTGTCTTGGGCACAGCATAGCCTAGAAGTTATGGACTCTAGGGCTGGGGATGGAGAGAGGGCAGATTCCACATTCCGTAGGCCCTTTCTCTCTGTCCTCTGAGGGTTCTGCCCTGATCCCTGCCAAGGGACAGGAGAGGGGCAAGCTGAGAACTTAGAGCTGGAAAACTTGGCTCTGCTTGCATCTCAGCCAGACTGGGTCTCCAGTCCCTCATCTGCACAATGGATACCAGGTGACATCCTCAGGGACTCATCAGAGGGTGGGGTGAGAAACAGTAGCTGTGATATGTACACATTGGTACCAAGCGGGGGAAGACAGACCTTTGGACAAATCTCTGGCTGTCTGAGTCTCCAAGTTGTCATCTGTGAAATGACAAGGTATGAGTGGCTCTCCAGGGTCGGTGCCCCTCTCTGTAGGAGAGGGACCTGGTGGGGAAGCTCCCTCCAGGGAACCTGCCCAGCTGGCTCTTTGGGAAGCTCCCAAAGGCTGGATAGGTGCACCCAGAGCCTTGCAGTTGGGCTGCGCATCCAGACGCATTTTGGAAGCCTGTGCTGCCTGTCTCCTCCTCTCACCTCACTCCATGGGCTTGGCACACAGGCCTTTCTGGGACGCAGTCTGTCTGGAAGACCTTTCTTTCTTTTTTTTTTTTTGCAGTTTTTTGGCTGGGGCTGGGTTTGAACCTGCCACCTCCAGCATATGGGGCTGGTGCCCTACTCCTTTGAGCCACAGGCGCCACCCTGGTAGACCTTTCTGATGGGCAGACTGAACACAGTGGCACGTAGGCTGCCTGGGGAGGTGGGGTGCTCCCTGTTCTGGGGAAGGGGGAGTGCGGCTGAGGGTTTGTAGAAGGGTAGGGGTCTGTGATGGTGCAGCACACAGCTGTGGTATGGGCTCTGCTGCCAACGGCCAGGTCTGCACACACCCCCTGGAGCTCACAGAGCCCTTCCGAGCTGTCGAGCATGGGGCCCTGTCAGGTTGGAAGTATGGAGCTCTTTGTCCCAATCTTACAGGCAAGGCAGCATTGCAGAGGGCCAGGCTACAGGGTTCCAGTCCCGCCTGACCATGTGCAGACTGGCAGTGGGGCCTTCACTCTATCCTGCACCTCAACTTTCTAAAGTCTAAAGTGGGGAGCGTTATGGGATTATTGAGATACATGTATGGTGGTGATGTAGCATGCATGACCCGCCAGAGTAAGCATTACTGTTATTTGTGTAGTATGTCCAAAGTCACCAGCAGTGTCCAGGCCAAGGCCAGCCCTCCTGTGTTGTGACCTCACATCTTGGGTTCTGCTCCCCATCCTGTGGGCATCTATCTATGAAATGGGCCTGGCCCTGGCACACTCCCCCAAGACTGCCGCTGTTTGCTCACGGGCCAGTGCACATGTCTTCCTGGCCCTTAGGGCTTTCCACAAGCAGGCACAGGGTGGTGAGAAGAGGTTTGAGGACTGGCCACTGTGGGCTTCCACTGCTAGCCACCCTCCCTGCCCTCTGTGACTGCATGCCCTGCTGTTTGCCAGCCAGCCTGGTGTTGCTGCTGCCGCCATCATCTCTCCATCCTGTCTGGGCATCCTACACTCCCAGCCCCTCTATAGCTGACCAGGCAGAACGGGTGGCCCAGGTGGATGAGATCTGGGAGATGGTCCCTGTGTGAAGAACTTGCTACCAGCCTGATATTGGCTCCGAGTTTGTCAGCTCTGACTTCACTCCTCCTGTTCAGGCCCCTTTCCCATCTGCCTCTCACTGGATGTACAAGAACGCAGACTTTGGGGTCCTGGAAATCCAAGTTTAAACCCAGCTGGGTCATTCACTGACTATGACTTTAGGCAAATCTTTCTCTCTCAGACCTCAGTCTTCCTTTCTGCAAAATGGGAACAGCATCCAGCCTCATGGAGTTGCTGTAAAGATCAAATCTTCAGTTTTCTAGTCTGTAAAATGGGAATAATAACAGCCTTGTGGAAACATGGTAAGGATCAAACTAGATCTGTGCTCCCAGTGCTTTTGAGAAGCCAAGGAAGGAGGATTACTTGAGCCTGGGAGTTTGAAACCATCTTCTACATAAGATAAAAAACATAGCTGGGTATGGGTGGTGTATGCCTATAGTCCCAGCTGCTCAGGAGGCTGAGGCAGGAGGACTGGAGCCCAGGAGCGTGAGGCTACAGTGAGCTATGATTGGGTCATTGCATCCTCCATCCTGGGCAACAGAGCAAGACCCTATCTCTCAGGAAAAATAAAAAATAAAAAAAGAGGATCTCACCAGAGACTAGATATGTGCTCAGTAAGTGGCAGCTAGAGCTGGCTGTTCTCTGCCATCGGAGTTCCAGTAACCTACTTCTGTAGATTCTCCTACAAGGGCAGAGCGTAAGCTGCACAGACTCACTTCGTCTCTGCACATTGCTTTTTTACTCCTTCGCTGGTTACTTGTCTCGGTTTAGTGAGCGCCTGGTCTCACAGGAGGCACAGAGTGAGGAGGGCCTGTGGCCATTAATACATTCCCTACCTTCAAAACGTACTCAGTCCACTAGGAGAGACGGCCAGCTCACAACCCTGCGAGCTGCTGGCCTTGGGAGGGAGACTGATTCAAGGCATCAAGGGCGAAAGACTGTGTGGAGCCACCAGCCCCAGGGAAGGGTCAGGGAGGAACCACTGTTAGTGCTGGGTACTGCAGGGCACACAGGAGCTCGCCAAGGGGAGCAGGAAGCATGGCACTTATTTCTGCAAAGAAAATAGCACTTGAGGAGAGGACTTAGGGGACAGCGCTGGCTTGGTTGTGACCAGATGAGTTGGGTAGGACACTTAGGAGCCTCTGCCTATTGGGTTGTACTGAGCTATGTCTGGACTCGCAGGACTTTCTGAGTTCTGTGTAGACGCTTCTCTCAAGTAGAATGGAAATCCGTGCGTGCAGAAGTGGAGTTTCCCCTGCTTCCTACACTGTGCCTGTTGTGGGGGGCCCCACGCTCACACACAGGTGGAAGGACAACCTGGGACTGCCCCGAGACAGGCTTCTCGGGAGGGTTTTCTCCCTCCCATGCTCAGCACCTTGCCTCCCATCCCCCACAGTGTCCCGTCCCCACTGAGGGGGTGTGGGACTGAGTCCACCCCTTCTTGCCTGCTGGAGAACTAGAAGTGTGATGGGGGCCCAGACATGTGAGCGGCTTGCGTGCCGCCTTCAGCATTACCCTGAAGCCCCTGCAGTGCATTGAGTGCTGTGACTGTCCCTCTGTGCTGGCTTCTCATTGTGGTCCCTGCCACTTGGTTCCCACCCTCCCCCACCTCTTTTGAAAGAATGTATTATTTTTTTTCTCAGATCTTTTTCACAGACTAACCCTCTCGCTTATATTCTGTCTGTTTCCCCTCCCTCCTTCTCTCTCCGGTTCCTTTCTCCTTCTCATAGACTGACCCTTGGTTATCGTTGCAGAATTACGGCAGCGGCATGAGACCACCACCCAACTCCCTCGGCCCCGCCATGCCCGGGATTAACATGTAAGGCGAAAACGACCGGGCCAGTGGCTCAGGGCCCGTGGCTTTCCCCACCCCATGCCAGCACCCCAGAAGACTCACAATGAGAGTCGTTGCTGGTACCTCTCTGGACCTCAGTCTCCTCATTGGTAGAATGAGGATGTTGGTGATCCTGGTGATGAGACCTCAGCCTCAGATGGTGCTCGTGTGTGCCAGGCCCAGTCCTGGGTGTGCTGTGTGCATTACCCCTCCTAATCTTTGTGAGAACCCTGTGAAGCAATCATCATTATTGCCCATTTCAGATGAGGTCACTGAGGCACAGAGAGGTGGAGTGACTTGCCAGGGCTCACACAGCTGTCAGTGGTGGAGTCAGCATTTGAACCCCTGTACAGTTAGCCACTGCTGTACGGTGCTTCACTGATTTTTAATTCCTCTGTGAGAATCTGTGGACTCCCTTCCTAGGAAAATGCACATGCATAGGAAATTTTATGTATAAATTTAACTATTTTATGAAGTTTGTATGTAACTTGAAGGAGTTCATAGATTTACACGCATGGAACTGCCCATTACTACCTGGAGCCAGACAGCCTCTGAGGCCCACGACAGTTCGAACGAAGGACTTCCTGTTACTGATGTCCGCCCTCTCCTGCCCCTGCCACCTCCACCTTTGGAGCTGCTGGCGCCTTCTTCATTGTCTCCATCTCTCTCTCCCTCTCTCAGGGGCCCGGGAGCTGGCAGACCCTGGCCCAATCCTAACAGTGCTAACTCAGTGAGTACCCAGGCCGGGTGCGGTGCTGTTTGTCGGGGGAGGGGATCTGCGTGGGGCTCAGAGGTGCTGCTGGGAGAGGGGATGTATAGAACACCTCTGGTGCTTCCAAGGAGAGGGCCACATGTAGATGGAGGCCTGGGAGAAAGGCACTACCCCACCTCACCCACTGCTCTATAGATGCTCTAAGGTCTAAGCTGGGCTCGGGGAGCCCCGTTCAGAGCAGAGGCTCCACTGCCTCTCAGCCTCCAAAACAAGATGTGGGCAGGGGTCCAGCGCAGTCTGGAGTAGACCAGAGGGACGGGGTGAGACTCTCTTTTCTGCCCTCCTAACCTGGAGGGCCTCCTGTGACCCAGTGACTATGTGCCAGTTCAGTGTGGCAGAGAGAACTGCCCATCTCTGGCCCACCTGGGGAAACTGACCAGGTAGCTAGCTCCCTGGTCGGTCCTGAGGCCTTTCCTATGAAGAGTGGAGTCGTGTCCCCAAGTGGGTTTAGAAGCTAAGGGGCACTGCCTGTCAGAGGCAGTGACTCTGAAACATGGCACCCCACGTTCATTTCCAGATTCCATACTCCTCCTCATCCCCTGGGACCTATGTGGTAAGTGTGGGTTCAGGGCACTGCGTGCCTAACCATGTGTGACTGAGCGTGCGGGAGAACATCTCAGGATTCGTGTAGTTTTTCTTCCCAAAAGACATCTAGGCAGAGATTCGAAACTACTGGAACTTGCTGTCAATATTCAGGCACCTGTCCAGGCCTGGGGTGGTCCAGAAATTTCCAAACTAGAGCTGGCAGTGGGTCTCCTCCTGGGGCTGCTGATCAGTGGACTGGTGGTTGGCTTTCACCGTAGCCCCTGGTTTTCTCCAGGTGGCATGTGGGTGAGACACATGTGCACACACAGGTGCCTCCGGGCTTGAAAACAGAAAATAGGGGGATACAACCTTAGTTCCTTCAAGCTTGAAAGGCCTTGGCTCTGAGTGAGCACTGGAGGTTTAGCAGGAGACAAGGACAGGCTGGGCCTGGTGGGCACTTGCTGCTGCCTGGGGAAGGTGTGTGGTGCCCCCCCCCCCAGGTGTGTCATCACCAGGGGCGTCTGATGTTAGTTTCTATCTCATCTCCAGGGACCCCCTGGTGGTGGCGGCCCCCCAGGAACACCCATCATGCCCAGTCCTGCAGGTAAGAGCACTTGGGGGATGGGGAGGTCCTATTGCAGAGGTGGGATGTCCAGAGCTGAAGTGCAGAGCTGAAGCTCCCCAGCGCTGCTCCCGGAGCAGCACATCCTCCCCTGCACACGGCATCCAGGGATCCGGGAGCAAGGAGGCCTTGGGCTACCAACCCACCGTATGACCTCCGGCTGCTTCTCTTTGGTTCTTAAAACACTGCTCCATAAAGGCTTGGCCTGAGCAAGGCAGTCCAGGGAACATTTGCTCCCTCTCCTTAGGGAGAACTCTGTCTGGGGTAGGCATTTACCTAGATGACTTTCAAAGGGGCTTTGGATTGTGGTATCCCGGGACCAGGATTCTAAGGCATGATACCCTTGAGTTTGCAAAGCTCTTGGCTTCTGGTCCTCTATTTAGAAGATCCCTTCTCCTTTTTCTTTCATCGAAAGAGGGCATGTGTGCACAAACGTGGGCATATGCACACATGCGCGCGCGCACACACAGACAGCATCACAGTGTTTCTTCCCAGCTAAGAATAGCATACCCGCCAGCTAGAAGGAATTCAACATATGATCCTTACCTACCCCAAAAATAAAAAGTGAGAGGAGTTGGATTTCTGCCCAAGAATTAAGGTGCCTGGTCCTGATATAAATGTTTTCACTGATTTCCTAAGGAGACTCTCTAGCTAATTGGGGAGATGGAAGGGAGCCTCCTCCAACCCCTCCTCGGTTCCCCTTCCTGGGGACGCTGCTCGGTTGCAGGGGTGGAGCTGGCGGCGCCCGGATATTCATTCGGCTCCCGCTCTAGCTCCCTGTCCCTGTCGGCTGCTGCATTTTGATGAGCTGCATGACCTACATTCAGACTGGGCCACAAGGACCCTCTCCATATGTTAATGCTTCTCCAGCCCCGTCCCCTCCTCACCCTCCTGCCCCGTCAGCTTGGCGGGGTGGCCTCTGGATAATTTGCAGCATTTCACGTGCCCTGATTTGATTAAAACCACGGGCTGGAGTGGTGGTAGGGAGAGCAGGTGGTGGTCTTGCTGCATGGTGCCCCAGGCAGCGTCTGGGGACCAGATTTGGTTTGGGGTGGGGAGACAGGAATTCCAACCTGTAATCCCCCCATGCCGTGTCCATGCTGCTGGGGTTGAGTGGTTTCCACAGTTGAATTTTCTGTGATTAAAAACTTTGTGAATCTTCATTAAATACAAATTAGCCAGAAAATGGTGGTACTTAGAGGAAATTTTAGGTGATAAAATACAAAAGAATGAGTTCAAGTGCCACGAGTTTGTTTTAATTAAGAAATGAATTAATCACCCCGACTTGCGGGTTTCCACTGTTCTACAGATTCAACAAATTCCAGTGACAACATCTACACAATGATTAATCCGGTGCCGCCTGGAGGCAGCCGGTCCAACGTAAGTCTGCTTTCTAATAATTTACATATCAGACACCATAACAAATCATAATTAACTTCATCAGCTGAGGGGAAAGCAAGTTTAATTGATTTCAGCCATTTGTTACCAAAGATGAATAAAATAAACCGTCAGAAAAGTGATTAACTCTTGGGCAACTCGGATCCCATTTCATCACTGGCAGGGGGTGAGTGACAAGGGGTTGGGCAATCCCTACCCCTCCAGTCAGAGCAAGGATGCCAGACGCTTTGGGGACCTACCACCATGTGGGGTGCTGGCGGGAAGGCACCAGGTTGCAGGTGGGGGCACTGGGCTGGTCCCCCCACTCAGCCAACTTCACTGCCCTGTGTGTGTCCTCATCCTCCTGGGCCTGTTTCCTTGGCACTGAAGCTGAGGGTGGAGACTATAACAAGTGGCTCATTTGGGGACCTGCCTGCCTTGTGCTGCTGTTGTGAGTCTGAGACTCCTCTGCCTGGCAGTTTCTTTCTTTTTTTTGTTTTTTTGTGAGACAGGGCCTCAAGCTGTCCCCTTGGATAGAGTGCTGTGGCATCACAGCTCACAGCAACCTCCCAACTCCTGGGCTAAATGATGCTCCCGCCTCTGCCTCCCAAGTATCTGGGACCACAGGTGCCCACCACAACACCCGGCTATTTTTTGGTTGCAGCTGTCATCGTTTGGTGGGCCCAGGCTGGATTCGAACCCACCAGTTCAGGTGTATGTAGCTATTGTCTTAGTCACTTGGGCCACAGGTGCCGAGCCTGCCTGGCAATTTCTTTGTCCCTCCTTGGCCCATGCTCTCATCTGGAGCTGCTGCCTCCCTTTCTGTTGCCTCTCGGAGTCCCAGACCTTGGATGTGTTACAATTCAGATGCCACCTTTTCTGATCCCAGCTTGGCCCCACTCCCTGCCCCAGCTCCATTGGACGGGACTGGGTTGTGCAGATGTAGCCCTGAGTCCAGCTGGGGGCTCCCTGAGCATGGGGCCACTTCCATAGACAGCCCTTCCATTCCTGTTCACCCCCCCTCCTCTTGTAGGCAGGAAGGTGACGCTGTCTGGCCTCGCCTGTTCTGGAACTCAGGGTCTGAAAGGAAATCTGTGGACTGCAGAAAGTGGGGTTGGGGCCCCAAAGTTGTCTGTGGTCTGGTTGAAGGGGTTGGACCTTTTGTTTATTGTCTCAGTTCCTAAGGTGATACTCGAATTGCCCCACGTGTTAACCCAGAGCGTAGACTGCCCTGTGCTGTTTTGTGCACACTTCGCTTCCCAGCAGCCCACTGAGGTGAGGGTCTCAAGTCTGCCTCCTGAACCAGGGTCCTGTGACGAGAAGTGCCAGCAGCCAGCGCCTCCCGCCACCCAACCCTCATAGCCACCTCCTCACCAGAGTGACCTGACATCCAGGTTTAGCTCTAAAAGCCTTGCATCCGGAGAAATCTCAGGCACGGAAAGTTCTGGGTTTGGCAAGAGATGGAGAAGGTTGGGTGGAAAAGCATAAAACCCACACAGAGGCCCCAAAGGCAGAGGCTGACACTATTTTTGGTGTCAGATGGAAATGTCATAGATTATCTGTCCTGTGGTTACTGCCACCGCATGTCCCCTGACCATGGGTGCTGGCAGTCATGACTTGTGGCTCTCCCTGATGGATCACCTGTGCTGTGTCACTGCAAGGGCGCCAGCTCGGGTGTGCAGCTGTGCGGGCTCAGCATCCAACTGGGGCCCCGTGTCGAGACAGTGCTGGTTTCAGTTTAGCATTGTGAATATTGTGACCGTGTTTCCTAAGAGTTCAGAAAGTGAAAATGAGACAGATGACAGTGCCAAGCACCAGCGTGACCCAGGCGCCAGCAACAGAAAAGGCTAAACGACCATGTTATTTTAATGATGGTTGAAAGGACACACACAACTGGATTAGGGCAGTAAAGAGCCAAGACAATGTACTGCACAGGACGAAGAACAGAATTGGGCTTAGGGTGGCAGAGAAGGGGACACGGAAGTAGTTCACTGGTAGCTGTATGGGTGGGGTGACACTGACACCGCCTTCTAAATCAAGGGGTTTTTGACCTCCAAAGAGACAGCAGTGCTCAGTCAAAAAGATCAGTCTGTATGAACATGGGCATCCATCTGGAATGAACGCCATTATCATCTCGTTGCCCGGATTGCACCATGAACCAAGAAGGTCACGTTTCCTGATTCAGAGGTTGCAACTGAAAGTCCTTGCGTGAACAAAAGAGAGGGAATTTTGACCCTTAACAGTGGAGCTGATTTCTGTCTGATCTCAAACAGTCAATCCTTCTATGACATAAAATACAATGCCCCCAAGTTGTGGCAACCACAGGTTCCCGCTAGTCCTTAGGTGTGCTCATTTGAAAACTGGCGTTTCAAATCATCTTCCTGATTTCTAGGAAGATTTCAGTGAAGCTGCAGAAAACATAAAAGATGGTTGTTCTCTTGTCCAAATACAAACTAGACTTTACTCATTTTATCTGCATATTTGGCAGCCAGAACACAGTTAATTTTGGCAAATTTCACTTAGGCTATAAGCGTTTTACCAGCGACAAGGAAAATACCTCACCTGTTACATGTCCTGCACGCCCTGTACCCGACATTGCCGCAGAGAAGTGTGACTGGGCTGGCTGTGGTATCAGCTTTAGTAATGAAAGTTTGGGGCCACTTTTCAATTTCCTCCAAACGTGCGGAGCCACTGAATGAGATATTCAACTTCACAGAAATGGAGGCCGCCTCAGACACGTGCCCACGAGACTCTCATTGATGCTGGTCATGGAAAAGATGTTTAAAAATGTCGGCCTGCTGTAAAAACTTCTATTTTTTAAAGTGTGAGACAAGAAGGATGTCCCCCTCTAATTTGGAAATGCGTTGAGATGAGAATGGAAAAAGAGATGACAATAAACTGGAAATGTCCGTGTTTTTTTCTCCAAAACTGTTTGATCTTTAAAGAGGCCAGGAGGAGCCTGGGGGGAGGTGAGCCGGCTGCACCTGAGCCATCCAGCGTCATGTGGAGGTTACAGCAAAACCTCACACAGCAAAAACCAGTGACTCATTTTTGGGACATGAGACAGCTTGAGAACTCAAAAAATGTCACTGAGTTAAACAAGACTTCTCTCAGTTTCTTTGGTGAAACTGTAACTTCTTTGGAATCCAGCTTGGATCTCAGGAGTTTACATTACCTCTGTGCTTCAAAACCATTTTTCCTGAGAAAGAGAGGTTTCATGTATAATGGCATCCAGCGTGCTTAAGAGTGTTTAAAAGTGACAGATGTCTTAGATGGGGATAGCCTATCTGACAAATTGATAGATGCAGAGGTCCCGATTGACAAGCAGCCGGCCCACCAACACCAGCCCCTGCCCATAGGCACAAAAGTGGATCGACATCTTTGGAGAGATGGGAGTGAATTTCTGCAAGTCCAAAACCTGTGATAATACTACGATATAAAATTGTTAAGTGCTCTGTGCACACAGGTTTATGTGGAGAGGATATTTAGTTTGGTGTCATCAAGTTGGACTTAACACCAGGAGTCAGGATGACATGAGCTGCTGCAGCAAGTCAAATGAATGTGACTATATTTAACTATATTTAGTTCTTTTGTTTTTGTTGGGTTTTTGTTTTGAGACAGAGTCTCACTCTGTCACCCTGAATAGAGTGGTGTCATAGCTCACAAAAACCTCCAACTTCTGGGCTCAAGCAATCCTCTTGCCTCAACCTCTGGAGTAGCTGAGACTGTAGGTGCTCACCATGATGTCCAACTGTTTTTTTTTTTTCTATTTTTAGTAGAGATGGAGTCTTACTTTTGCTCAGGGTGGTCTTGAACTCTTGAGCTTAAGCGATCCACCTGTCTCGGCCTCCCAGAGTGCTAGGATTACAGGCATGAACCACCTTGCCTGGCTTGCCACTGCTTTAAGAAAGGATATCCTAAAGGCTGCAATCAGTTCAGAGAAGTAATTTTGGGAAAGGAAGCAGAACAAAAATATTCTGCTTTATTATGGGGCAGAAAGAAACATGTGATTTTTTAAATTAAATATTAGTCATATGTAGTATTTGTTTCATTTGTTCTATTTATTTTTAATAATATGTTCATCCTTATGAGAAAACTAAAAAACTTATAAATAATATAGCCTACAAAATTTAAATATGCAATAAAGAAATTTTTTTTGTAAAGACAGTTTTACTTATAGCCCTCTGTAGAGTGCTGTGATGTCACAGCTCACAGCAACCTCTAACTCCTGGGCTTAGATGATTCTCTTGCCTCAGCCTCCCAAGTAGCTGGGACTACAGGCACCCGCCACAATGCCCAGCTATTTTTTTGTTGCAGTTTGGCCAGGGCTGGGTTTGAACCTGCCACCCTCGGTATATGGGGCTAGCACCCTACTCACTGAGCTACAGGTGCTTCCCACAATAAAGAATTTTTTAAAGAGTTGCTGCTGTATCAGAGGACAGAAACATTAAAAAAACGTTATGTTTTAAGGCCAGGCCTGGTGGCTCACGCCTGTAATCCTAGCGCTCTGCGAGGCTGGGGGTGGTGGTGGATTGCCTAAGCTCAGGAGTTTGAGACCAGCCTGAGCAAGAGTGAGACCCTGTCTCTAAAACTAGCAATTCAAGAGAATTGCTTGAGCCCAAGAGTTTGAGGTTGCTGTGAGCTATCATGCCACAGTACTGTACCAAGGGCAACAAAGTGAGACTGTGTTTTAAAATAAATAATAAATATGTTATATTTTGACCTGTATTTTGATTACAGGCATGATAGCTCATAACTGTAATCCCAACACTTTGGGAGGCTGAGGCAGGAAGATCCCTTTAGTCTGGGAGTTTGAGACCAGCCTAGGCAACATAGAAAGACCCTATCTCTACAAAAAATGGTCAAATGGATTAACCGGGTGTGGCAGGCACCTGTAGTCGCAGCTACTCAGGAGACTGAGTCAAGAGGATCACTTGAACCAAAAAGTTTGAGGTTATGATGACGCCACTGCACTTTAGCCAGGGTGACATAGCCAATCCCGGTCTCAAAAAAAAAAAAATGCCATTTTTCTCATACATGCTATTTATTTCAGTAGTCTTCCTTCTAACTGCCACTTTTAACTAGTTCTTTTGTTATTTTGTTTAAATAATAGGATTTATATAACAGAAATACAGCATCAGTCAGTGGTGCTGGGACAACCAGGCATCTTCATGCAGACGAATGTGGTTGCGCTACTTCTGGCACCAGTACTCAAACACTAACTCAAAAGTAGGTCAGAGTCTTAAACAGCAGCACTGAAACTCTAAAGCACTTAGAATAAAACATAGGAGTAAGCCTTCATGACCTGGGTTTAGCAACACCTTCGCAGACACACCACCAAAAGTACAAGCAGCAGAAGAAAAAAGTAAATAAGTTGGACTTCATCAAAATTAAACAGATTTGTACTTCAAAAGACACTGTAAAAAAGCAAAAAGGTGTTGTGGCAGG
>NW_003852461.1:1366592-1373261 GCF_000181295.1 Otolemur garnettii | reverse complement strand
CCTGTAGTCCCAGCTACTTGGGAGGCTGAGGCAGGAGACTCACTTGAGCCCAGGAGTTGGAGGTTGCTATGAGCTGTGATGCCATGGCACTCTACCTGGGGGGACAGGGTGAGGCTCTATCTCAAAAAAGAAAAGAAAGAAAGAAAGAAGACAGCCACCAAAGGTCACAGGATTCCATTTATGTGAAATGTTCGGAATGGGCGAGTGGATTAATGATGGCCTGAGGCTGAGGGGGGAGCAAGGAATGACTTATGGGGAACAGGATTTCTTTTGGGGGTGATTAGAACCTTTAGAAAAGGTTCTAAAACTGATTACAGTGATGGTTGTACAACCCTGTAAGTATCCTAACAACCACTGAATTAGACCCTTTAAAAGGGTCCGTTGCCTGAGATGTGAATTATCTTCTCCATAAAACTTAAAATAATACACACAACACAGTAAAATGTAATTTCAAATAAATACACGTTTTTATATATGTTAAAGTAATGCTATATTCATGTTGCAGTAATAACATCCATGTGTATAATTATGTATTATATTACCATGTTTGGGGTTTTTGGGGTTTTTTGGTCTGGTGTGGCTGAGTCCAAGGTTGGATGCTTAAAACTTGGTTACCCCCATCCTCATGTCACTTGGATCAATAAGCATGAAATTTGCTGCCAGATGGCAAAATGTGCCTAAAAGCCTCTGGAGCTTCCTGGGGGCAGCAAGGGCTCTGCACCCCAAGGTGGGAAGGTGGGTGTGGGAAAACAGCTCCCACCCCAGCAGAGCCCTTATGCCCCCTCTCTATGCTCTGGCCCTCTCTGCTGCACCCCGCTGGGTCACCTTCTGCTCCCGCAGGGCCCCTGCCTGGGACGACTACTGCAGGAAGGCCTCTACCTGCCCAGATCTTTCCCCCTCAATTTCGGTGGTGCCCTGCCTGCTCCTCTGTGTGGCCTGCTCTGATTTCCCTGCCTCTGCCTCTGGGCTTTGTCTGCAGCTCCGTGGAGCTTGGCACCTCTGTGTTCCTGTGGGGTAGTTGCATATCTGTGAGCTGCTCCCCTGACTTGGGGCTCGAGTGTGACTCAGCTGTGTGTCGTCAGTGACCGACACAGGCTCAGGCTCCGTGCCAAACAGTCCTCCGTTCCTCCCACCCCCACTCCTTCCCATCCACCATCCAGCCTGCATCACAGGCCTCTCCAGGCAGAGCTCGCCCTCCCTCGCTGGCCTGTGGCTTGTGGCTGTAGGATATGACCCCCAGCCTCACTTCCCTCCTTTCTGAATAGATGATTCCAGATACTCCTGAGGATAGGGTGGAACCAGTCCTGTGTCTGAGCCTCTGGTCTGTGGAGCGAGCTCACTGGTCACCTGCCTCCCCTGTCCTTCCTGGGTACCCCCAGCTCCCACTCTCCCACTATCTGGCAAACCCCATGTTTTCTCACCACCACCCCAGGAAGCTTCTTCACTTAAACCTTTTCCAATTTAATAGCCCAGAGGAGGCCTGTATACCGGCTCCAGGGCCGCCAGGTTTCTGTCCCAGCTCCTCCTCCGTCTCCAGCCTGGGAGACCCGGCCTTTCCCACTCTGCATCGGCCTCCTCTCCCACAGAGGGGATGGAAGGCCTGATCTTTTTAGGTCCTGGCCTGACATGGTCAGAGCTGTCTGTGTGGCTCTCCCTGCAGTGGGATGAAAGGCTGGGCTGGAGAGTGTCTCTGTGCGGAGCTGGGTGGCCATGGGCCAGTCCCTTTCCCTCCCTGGGTTTATTCCCTTACCTGGTACATAGGAGTGAACACCTCTGTCCTGAGACTCTGAGGGCCTGAGGGCCGAGGTGAGGGGCCTGTCCCTGCCCCCAGGTACTAAATGCCTAAGTGTGCGTGAGTAGAGCCAAGCCAAGCCAGAAGCTCACTGAGGTCAGGACTCCTGTGCACAATAGCCCAGGGCCTGGGCCCTTGTGGGTGTTCACTTCTCTTTGTTGATTGCCTCAGGGGTGTGGGAGCCTGTGGGGGTTGCAGAGGGGCTGGGGCCTGCTGACCTGCCATGCTCTGTGCTTCTCCCACAGTTCCCGATGGGTCCTGGCTCAGACGGCCCGATGGGCGGCATGGGCGGTATGGAGCCACACCACATGAACGGATCGTTAGGTGAGTGTGCTCCCCCGTCCTGCCCCGCCCAGGCAGTCAGCCCTTTGCCTCAGTTCTGGGAACTAGTTCAGGTTCACAGCCCTGGTCTTGGATGGGTACTTAGAAAGATCCAGAGAAAGATACTGCCCAGAGAAAATTCTTTGCACAGAAATGGTATGGGATTTGGGTGGAAGGGCTTGGGGGACCTCTCCGGGGAGCAGCGTGCAGGTTCTGAATTGGGTTGTTTTCCCTTTCAGGGTCAGGTGACATAGATGGACTTCCAAAAGTGAGTGTGTTCACGATGTCCCCCCCTCAACAGCACCCCGTCATTTGGGCGTGTTGTGGGAACATGGGGGCTCACCTCCTCTCCTCTGTCCACAGAATTCTCCTAACAACATAAGTGGCATTAGCAATCCTCCAGGCACCCCTCGAGACGATGGCGAGCTAGGAGGGAACTTCCTCCACTCCTTCCAGAATGACAATGTAAGCCCCACCTGACCCGATACATGCTGCCTTGGTCTAGCAGGGTTACAAGCCCTGTGGCTGTCGCCCGGCTGCCGAGCTGGTGGCCTAGCAGCCTTGTTGGGGGCTTTCCACCTTGGGTATGTTTCCACGGGAAGTGCGGAGCCCTCAATGTGCTGCTGGCAGGACCCGCTGGTGGTGGCCTCATGCAGGCAGGATGGAGGTCTCTGGTGCAAATTAAGCTGACATGGCTGGGGAGCCCTGGACTGAGTCAGGGGCAGCATTGGCCCTGGGTCCCTTTCCATCTGTCCTGGGGAGGGAGGTTCCTACAACCAGTGATTTCCAAGGGGCTCACATAGGCTGGCTGCCTGCTTGTCCCCTAGTGGCTTCTGCGTACTTTCTCATTTGGAGGAAGTGTTACTGTTAAGTTGCTTTCCAGAACCCCACAGGGACTGGCCCCTCCCCAGGGCACCCTGGTTATTCTCTGGCTCATCAGAGGGCTGCACTGGAGGAGGAGGGCAGTGTCTGGAAAGAAGGGGGTGATTCAGAGAGGGGAGGAGCAGGAGGGGCTGCTGATGGGAGACAGCCCTTGGGTTCCCCATCGGTCCAGCCACACCCCCAGAAGGTCCTGTCTAGCCTGAAACCTTCACAGACCGTTGGCCCCTTACTGTGCCTCCGACCTCCCCAGCCGTGGCCCTCACCACCCCCCTTGTTTGCTTCTCCCTTCCAGTATTCTCCAAGCATGACGATGAGTGTGTGACCCCCCCCTTCTCCAAGACACTGAGAGAGCCGGCATTGCAGGCGGGAAGATGCCAGAAATTATGCAAGAAGAAGTGAGGTGTCATTATCCAGGAGCTGGGGGAGGGCGTCTCCTGCTTCCCCCCAACCCCCACCCCCTCTACACCCACCTTTCCCAATTTAGTTTCATGCAATAAAAAGGCCGAACTTTTAGTTCCATAAAACATGAAGGACAAAACTCCAAATAAAAATTTATTTCAAGTCAGTGGCCAGAAAAATCCCACCCTTTGCCCTGTCCCAGAAGGACCTTTTCTGTACATGACACTTTTTTTTGTTGTTTTTTGTTTGAGATTTTACCGTTGTTGGGATTTTTTTTTTAATTTGTTTTCAGGGGGGTTTGGGGGGGGAAAGTTTTTTAAATGGAAGCTTCTAGCAAGCCCCCCACCCCACCTCAATCAACCTCTATGCTTTCTTCTCTAAGAAAAAAAAAAGAAAAAGGCAAAAAAAAAAAAATAAAACCACCCAAATCCAGAAAGCCCTGCTGTCTGTACCCGAGCCCTTCCGCCAGGAAAGCTAGTCTAGGTGTGAGATCTCACACTGTCTTTGTAGCCATCTAAAAGTAATAATAAACTGGACAGTTTACAATCAGTGGTTTCTTTGAAAAAGCCTTTTTTGGAAGGTCAAAAAGGAAGTCAGCCTTTTCCACTCGGGGTTCTGGCTGGTTTGTGCAATGGCCCTGGGGTGGCGGGAGCCTGCTTGCTTCTGCCTGGCTTCTGTGGCAACAACAGTGGCACACTTGGACCCCAACACCCACCTACCCTCGTCACATGGCTGGAAGGGCCAGACCACCCGACCCCTTTCAGGATTGACCACAGCTGAGACCTGTGCCGTGACCCGTGACTACGCTGTGCTCCCAGGACGGCGACATCCTCTCTCTCTGGACCTCTCCTATCCCATCTGGCCTCCCTGCCTCTCCAGCCCTCCTCTGCCCCCACCCCAGTCTTCCCAGCAAGAATCCTGCCAGCTGGGAGGTGGCCTGGAGCAGAGTAGGAAAGGCCGCCACCGGACAGGATGGCTGGGACCTGGAAGCTGTGACCACCACATTTGAGTCCCAAGACCCTCACTCGCATCGGCTCCGTTGTGGGCATGGGCAGGGTGGGCTAGAGCTCTGGTTCCCTTTGATTTTTTTTTTCCCCTTTATTCCTCCTCCTTTTTCAAAGATGGGATATTGACCAGGATTGTGCTGTATATGCTTGGAACTGGATGGAAAGACTGGAGTGGCTGTGGGGGGTGGGGGGATGCCAGCAACCAAACAGATGTGCTGTTTCCCGTCCCGTTTTTATTTTCAAAAACCGACAAACCTGACAGTGGAGCCTGTGCCCTCCCAGGAGGGCAACTCACGGCCCCCCTCGCTTCTTCATCCTCCACGGAAACCCGTGTCTTGCCCTGGAAGACACCCGAGTTCTTTGTACATTGACACGCCCTCCTGCCCCCTCCCCTGTAGCTGGTCTTTGTTTTACCACCCCCTTCTCATCCATGTATATCATATTATGTGAGATATCATCTGCCTGAAAAAAGACCTTGTGCGGATTATTGGGAACATTGTAGCTGTTTCTGTGTTTTTTCTTACCTTGTAGTCTGGTTCTGAATTAAGAGAGGAAAAAAAAAAAGTAATTATGATACATTGTAGTTTGTGTACGATATATGTTGATAACGTTTTATTAAAGGGACATCTTTTTTCCGCAGCCCTTCCTGACATGTTTGGGGGAACGTGGGTTGGAGTTTATTATATTCATTTCAAAATGCAGGGTGACCTGTTGGGCACAGTTCTTGTTCCTGGTGCGTAACAAGGGTTTTGTTCTGCATTTCAGGCACCTGCCTTCCCTTCCTGGGTGTGTTCATTCTGTGGAGAGGTGCATTGGCCTTGGGGGAGGCAGGTTGGGAGGAGAGAATACCGGCCTCGGTTTAAATATTTGGGGACCTTCTGAAAGCCAGCTTCGGTTTCTGGTCTATCAAACACATTTTGGTTTGCTGGAATGTTTGTATTTTTCTGGAAGCAGAGAAAGGTTCCTGGTGCCCTGTGTTTTATGTCTGGCCAAGAAGCTTGGGTCCTATGGAATCTGCTTCAGCCCAAGCCTTGGCGTGGCACCTCCACGGCAGCAGGGCCCTGGAAGGATGTTAAGAGGAGCACAGTCTGACTAGAACAGTAGGTAACCTAAGCCAGCTGCATCCTGGAAGGAGGACAGGATGTGGGAAGAGCCATCCCAGCCAACATCCAGGAGGGCCAGGGTGAGGTGAGCAGCAGTGGGTGCTGACTTGCACAACATCTAGAAAATAGAATTTTCTATGTACTTGGTCCTTTGGGGACCTCATTCTGGGCTGGCAGCAGGAGCAGGGACCCATAGCGCTTGGACTCCATATTTATAAGGGTTTCAGCCACCAGATTGCAAATTGCCGGATTGAAACCTTGCCCTTGCCACTGTTTGCTGTGTGGCCATGGGCAAGTTAGCTTATTTTGTCCTTAGTTTCCTTATCTCTAAAATGGGGGGTAATGGCTGGCCCCCTTCTTGGGGTTTTGAGGGTAAGTTAACGCAAAGGACTTAAAGTGTATCAGCCACGAGTGCCGTTGTTACCCAGATTTGGGGGGAGTCCTGATGGGTGTGATGAGTCCTACCCTCCCTCACCTTGGGACAAGACTTTCTTCCATAGACACCTTGGAACTGTTGGGAAAATGTCCCCATCAGATAGGAGAGGAGAGGAGGCTCAGGCAGCGGTTAAGCGGTACTGAAGGAGGTGGGGAGGATGGGGACACCGTCCCTGTCACCTGTGTGCCTTAGAGCAGGCGTCAGCCTCGGGCAGGAGCCTAGGAGTGGGGCATCCAAGCAGGAGGGCAGCAGGTCCCAGGACCCAACCTGTAAGGAGGACCTATGTGTGCCCCACCGCCCACCTGTGTTTGGGGGGTGACAATCCTGAGCGTTCTTTCTTACCACTCCTTAGTCCCAAAGTTCTCTTTACAACATAAATGGTCCTGAGGAGGGCTGGTTCTGGGTCGCCCTCGCCTAGGGACAGGCCTTTGGGAAAGGACTAGAGTTTGCCCCCCAGTGTTTTCATGGCGCAGCCTGGGCTTGAGCAAAGGTCACCTGGGTGCTCACAGGCCAGTAAGAGGATCCCAAAGTGAGGAGCAAGGAAAGAGTGTCGTGCCTCTGTGGGCTTCATATTTCGGGAGTTGGCTCAGCATAGCCGCTGCTCTCCTGCTGGTCATCACGGTCCACGAAGCACCCGATTCTAGTGACAGCCCTGAGGCCAGAGACATGCCCCACCACCACCACCGCTCTCTAAAAGCAGAGGCACACAGAGCAGAGCTCCACCTGGGG
>NW_003852461.1:1364250-1366150 GCF_000181295.1 Otolemur garnettii | reverse complement strand
TGGAAACACATTTTGGGAGATGCTGGCTGTATCTGGTGCCCTGGGTAGAGTGGCGTCACAGCTCACAGCAACCTCAAACTCTTGGGCTTAGGTGATTCTCTTGCCTCAGCCTCTCAAGTAGCTGGGACTACAGGCACCTGCCACAGCACCCAGCTATTTTTTGTTGCGGTTGTGGGTGGGTAGCTGGCCCGGGCCAGGTTCGAACCTGCCATCCTCCGTGTATGTGGCTGGCACTGAAACTACTGTGCTATGGGTGCCAAGCTTCTGGATAGTCTTTAAAGCCGCTAGACTAAGATGACCTAAGAGTGAATGGAGAAGGGCCAAGAGCTGGCCTGGGCACCACCAGCCGTGACAGATGTGGGACACTGGAGGAGCCTGCAAAGGAGGCAGGGGAATGAGAGGGAGACTAGGCCCTGGGATGGCATGTGAAGAAAGGGAGTGCAGAGAAGAGAGTGCCCCCTCCAGCCTGGCTGCTGGAGGGTGCAGCTGGCCACAACCGCCACAGCCCCAGGACCTAGTCCGCACTCCCCGCAGGCCTCTTCTGCTCTTCTCCCATGCAGGCTTCTACTCCAACCCAGCAGAACCCTGTGGGTGTCTGCCCTCCAGGGCTTTTGCTCTTGCTGTCCCCTCCTTTTTTCTCCCTGCCCTTACAGCCTAGCTCAGCTGACATCACTTTCAGAAGTCGTCTAGGTTGAGCTGGCTCTGTCTGTCCCCATAGCCCTCTGCTGTAGTGGTTCCGTGTCTACCTCCCCCCAGGCTGGGAACTCCTCAGCTGAAGACCATGTCTGAGTCCTCTTTGTCCCTAGAATCACCCAGCTTGGACCTGGTGCCCAGGAGGTGCTCAGTGGCACCCTCCCCATCGTAGGTACCCACCCACCTGTGGATAGGCGCTCGGGGATGGGTCAAGAGTTGGCCTTTCTGGGCATCTGCTACTGCAGGCCCAAAGAAGACTGCTCTGACAGTGGAGACGGGGAGCTCCTGGAGGGCAGGGCCACGTCTCCCTCACTCTGTGTCTGGCTTCCTGCACAACACCCAGCACACAGTGGGTACTTACAAAATGTGTGATGGGACTGCCCCTGTGGAGATACGTAGTGGGGAACCTCAGGGATCAGTCTTCAGTGCTGACCTTGGGATCCATCACTGGCCCAGCAAGGAATGAAGAGACCCATGGGTCGTGTGTCTGTGTGTGTATTGGGGTGAGGCGGGGGCCACCTTGCTCCTGACAGACTGGACTCCAAAGGATGAAGGGCCTGGCCTGGGCAGCAAGCCCCGTGCCCTGATGGAGCCTTTGGGTTTGAGGTGGCGTGGCCTGCTGTGTCTGGACCAAGGAGCTCAGGTGGTAGTAACCAAGGCAGAGTGTCCAGAACGGGAAGGGCTGGCCTCGCTCCTTCCGCTCTACTCAGCTGGGCCCTGCTCTGTGATGTGGCCTAGAACAGGTGAGCCAGGGCCTGAGAAGAGGCTCAGTGGGAGGTAGGCCCTGGGCTATTTGTTTTTGAGGCACACAGGCCCGGTCTCAAATGTATACAGGGCAGGCCCCTCGCTGGAGGAACAGATGGTGTGTGTGGCCCCAGAGGGCAGAGCGGGGGCCCTTGTGTTGAAGTCACAGGATGACATTCCTCCCAAGATGCGAGAACTCATCAAAATGTAGTGAGTCCCCGAGCAGAAGTGTGTGAGGCAGCTGGGGGACGATGGGTGGGAATGTGTGCTGGATGGGGGCCCCTGGAGTCCCAGGTCTGTGGCAGAGCTGGAGTCAGAACCACCTCACTCTGGCCTCAAACAAAATCCCTCCCAGCTTTGGGACTATTGCCATCTCTACAAGAGGTCCCTGGCTGGGTGCAGTGGCTCACAACTGTATTCTCAGCACTCTGGGAGGCTGAAGCAGGAGGATGGCATCAGCCCA
>NW_003852461.1:1348866-1363817 GCF_000181295.1 Otolemur garnettii | reverse complement strand
GACATTCAGCACCCCTTACCCTGGGAGGTTAAAGGCCAACACGCCCACTGCCCCACTGCTGATGCACATGACTGCGTCCCTTCCTGTGAGCTGCCCGGGGCCCCAGGGGACTACCTCACCCAAGGTTTCACCTCTCCCAAGTGAAGTGGAACTACAAGGCCCCACCACCTGGCCTCAGTCTGGGACAACTCTGCAGGGCCACCCTGGTTCCCAAGTTTTCTACAACTGGTGAGGCCTCGGAAGGAAACTGCTACCCAGCTATTGCATCTTGCTTCCTTCCATCTCTCTCCAAAGAGGATACCCCAATAAATGTCTGCTATTCTCCATCAAATCACTTCTGGGGAACCCCATCTGAGTGAGTCCGCTATTCCCCGTATCACTCTGACAAGTATCTCTCTCTCTTTGAGACAGAGCCTCACTTTGACACCCTTGGTACTGTGCCATGATGACATAGCTCACAGCAACCTCAAACTCTTGGGCTCAAGTGATCCTCTTGTCTCAGCCTCCCAAGTAACTGGGACTATAGGCGTCCACCACAGTGCCCAGCTACTTTTGGAGACCAGGTCTTGCTCTTGCTCGGGCTGGTCTTGAACTCCTGAACTCAAGCAATCCAACTGCCTTGCCCTCCCAGAGTGCTAGGATTACAGATGTCAGTCACCTTGCCTGGCCTACACGTACCTATTTACCGTGTAGGTAAATTGGATTGTCACAGTCCATGGGAGCAGGGCCCCTGGTCTTCCAGGGCTCAATACCCAGTGCCTTGCACCATGGCTGACATGCTCTGGGTGCTCAGGAAATACTGGCCAGGGGAAGGAATCCAGTAGCTGAGACTCATCGTCCTGAGGTTAGGAGGGGGCACCAGGACTGGTAACCAGCACACATTTCTGGCCATTACTAGCATACCAGAGTGGTCTCCAGCAATCAAGCAGGTAGGCCTGTGGGTCACAGCAACCTGAGTACTGATGTAAAAGGATGACAGGTCACCTACATGCTCTATGGGACTTTCATGCCCTGCAAAAGAGAAACCAGGGAGATGCTAAAGCCTGAAAGGACCCTGTCCTGCTCCTTCTCCAGCCTAGGGCTGCAGATGAGGGAGGGACAGAGGCCTCCAACTCCTCACAGAGCCTCTGTCAACCACCCTCTGGGTCTAGCCTGAGCCAACCGTGGGAGGGCAGACAGCAACCTGAGGTGAGGCACCTCAAGCAAGCCCACCTTGTCATAGGGCCTCTGAAACTCCAAGCCCATCTACTGACTCAAATGCAGCCTACTTGATCCAAAGTTGGGGAAAACCTGATGGGAAATGCTTTATATCCACTTTGTAGATGAGGAAACTGAGGATTTGAGATGGTAGCTAGAATATAGGAGGCTGTTAAAAATGGTTTCCCCAGACCACAATCACAATTTCCCTGCCATTGAAGTCTGCTGGAAATGTGGAAATGAACTTGAGGTTGGGTGAGGCATGCTTTTGTTTTGTTTTGTTTTTTGAGATAGGGTCTCACTCTGTTGCCCAGCTGGAGTGCAGTGGCCTCATCAGTTCATTGCAGCCTCCCACCACCATGCCCAACCTACTTAAGGAGTTTGCTAACAGATCAACCAGCACTTAAATGACCGAGACAAATAGAAATATGTTTATGTAAATGTTCACAACCAGAATGCCAACATTTGGGTTCTAAAAACTGTTGTGTAGAAGTTCCTGTTGGGCTGAGTGTGGTGGCTCACACCTGTAATCCTCGCCCTCCAGGAGGCTGAGGCAGGAGGGTTACTTGAGCTTGGTGGAATTGGAGACCAGCCTGAGTAAGAACAAGACCCCATCTCTACTAAAAATAGAAAAACGAGCTGGGTGTTGTGGCAGGCACCTGCAGTCTCAGCTACTTGGGAGGCCGACACAGGAGGACCCCCTGAACCCAGGAGTTTGAGGTCACTGTGAGCGGTAAGCTGGGATGATGCCAGTCACTGCACTCTAGCTGTAGGTGACAGAGGAAAACACCATCTCAATAAAAAAAAAAGTCCCTATAATGGGACTTTAGTACCCACCCATGGTGCTCCTGCTTTCTCCCCCAGCCCATTCTGCTGGCTGGGGAGCCAGTCTCAGGCCGCAGGGTGGGACAGGGCCTGACGGCCATCTGCATTTCTTCCTTTCCTGGGTTTAATGAGGTGACAGGGCCAGGCAGGTGGGTGTTTGGGATTTGGAGTTGTGAAGACATGTCTGTGGAGGAGCACTTGTCACCACATATGATCTTTCAGGATGTCATACTACATCATGTGGTTTCTGAGCCTGTCCGCACATCTCTACATGGAGATAAAAACTGCCAGTTCTGCCTGCCTCCCTCTGCAGCTCCCTCAGAGGGAGAGTCCTTTGAGCTCCAGGCCCTGAAACTCAGCACCACGGCTGTCCTCATTCAGGGCAGGTTGGGAGGAGGGCAGGCTGCCCCTGGCCTGGCCTGCCCTGCCACCATGGCCCCCTCTCAGGGCAGTCCTCAAGTTGTAAGGTCGTCTATTGTCTGCTCAGTGTCTCCACCCCACCTGCTCAGGACTCAAGTTCACATCACCCTCACTCCCTGTTCACCAGTCTCCAAGGACTCAGCCTGCTCAGGACCACTTCCAGCCATCACCATGCTGGCCTGAGGATTACGGCAGGAGCCTCCAGCTGGACTCTGAACTGTCATTCTGCCAAGTCGTCCTCTGCGCTCCCACCAGTGTTCTTAAAAAAATCCCTTTGACTCAGCAATCACACTGCTATGAATTTACCCAATGGCTATGCTGGCAAAAGCACTCATGATATGCGAACAAGGATGCTCACTCAGCATTATTTCTAATAACGACTGGAAACAACCTGAATGTCCATCAATAGATATTAATGCACCTGCTCAACAGAACGAGGTAGGTCCTAAGTGGGGATGTGGCGATCCCACGACCCAAAGGTATTGGGTGAAGCAGGAGTGTAGAGAGGTTACAAACAGATGACACTAGGAAAGCACACACGTGCATTCTTATTATACACACCTGCATCTTAACAGACATACGTAAGAAATTGTAAGTTGGGGCGGTGCCCGTAGCTCAGTGGTCAGGGTGCCAGCCACATGCTCCCAGGCTATTGGTTTCGAACCCAGCCTGGGCCTGCTTAACAAAAAAAAGAAAGAAAAAGAAATTGTAAGCTGTTTCTCCTCGGGGAGGACTAAGGATTGCTGAGTGGGGTGACTTTTGTATTTTTCCAAACTCTTTGAATTTTTACCATTGACATGTGATTGTTTTTTCTCTTTAAAACAAAAATAGACCAGGAATATGGGGAGAGGGGAGAGGGAGGGGAGGGGAGAGGGGAGGGAGGGTGATTGGTGGGATCACACCTATGGTTCATCCTATAAGGGTACATGTGAATCTCTCTAAATGTAGAATATAAATGTCTTAACACAATAACTAAGAAAAAGACATGAAGGCTATGTTAACCAGGTGGATGAAAGTATTTCAAATTGTATACAGAAACAGTACACTGTACCCCACTGTTATGATTTAATAAAAAAAGAAAAAATAAAAAAAATAGAATGGGGGGGAGGGGTGGCACCTGTGGCTCAGTGAGTAGGGCACAAGCCCCATATACTGAGGGTGGCAGGTTCAAACCCGGACCCGGCCAAACTGCAACAAAAAAATAGCTGTGCGTTGTGGCAGGTGCCTGTAGTCCCAACTACTCAGGAGGCGGAGGCAAGAGAATCACTTAAGCCCAGGAGTTGGAGGCTGCTGTGAGCTATGACGTCACAGCCCTCTACCAAGAGCAATAAAGTGAGACTCTGTCTCTAAAAAAGAAAAAGTAGAATGGGAAATAGGGCTAAGTCCCTAGGCCCCAGATCACCTCCAATGGAAGTCAGGTACTTGATGTTCAAGCCCTTCATGAGAGGGCTGCTCCAGTGTCAGCCCCAACTTTCCTTACACTCCCCAATACCTGGATCCTTCCGGCCTTTCTGCTTTCCCAGTAATTCCGCCACCCTCCCAATCCTTGCCAAGCAGCCCTTCATGAGAATTACAACCCCATAAAGGCACCCGACTCAGGTCTCGCCTGTTGAGGGGAGCAAGCCCAGTGACAGCAGCCAGACCAGCAGTAGCTGTAGAAAGGCTCATGGCCCTGGCCCTGGCCTCAGGTGGGACGACTCTGGCTCCACAGCGCCCATGGAGTGTACCTAGGACCTCAGGTGCAACCACATAAAGCTCGTCCCCAGCTTGTGCTGTCCTCGTCACTCCCCACAGGTTGTGGTCCTGTAGTTTCTCCCCACACGGGCACATGCAGTTTCCCAGGGAAGACCTGCAGCACCAGCTATGTGACCCGGGGCAAACTCCTTAACTGTGTGTTCTCGTTAGGGTCCAGAACAGCGCCCAGCACACACTGGGCACTCAGTATTCTTCTCAAATATGAAAAATGACATTGGCCTCACGCACGGTGTGTGAGGATTAAACAATTCTCTGTGTATGAAGTGGCTGGTGTGGTAGCAGCATCTGGCACAGAGTGGGATGTGACATTATGTGAACAGCGGTCACTCATTAACAGGTCACCAGTGAGACATCACAGAGTATTTATTCTGATTTTCTGCAGTCACCGTGGAATGTGCCCACAAGTGAATCCCAAAAGACCCAGTGCCCATCGAGGCGCACATGCCCCGCGGCAGACTCTATAGGCACATAATCGACAGTCTGCACGACAAACTGTCAGCCCCAAGTTTCAGATGAAGAAACTGAAACTCAGAGAGGGGAAAGTGCTTATCTGAGGCCATAACATGGATCAAGGGCAGAGCTGGGCTTAAGCGGAGGCAGGTCAGGCTCCAGGGCCTGACTAGTGGGGCGTCCCTCCTGCCGTCACCCTCACACCAGCACAGGCTCCAGCGCAGCACGAGGGCTCTTTATTGTTAGCGAGATGGAAGGAACAGCACTAAGGCTGGAGGAGGGGCCCAGGGGGCTCAGGCCTCAGAATGGTCCTCCGCTCACACAGCACCGTGCAAATACAGAGCTAAAAACTTCTTGAACGTCTCTGGCTGGAAATCAACCGGCCCAACGGGTTCCTAGAAAGAACAAAGCCCATTAGGGTCCTGCTACCACACTTCACAGCAGCAATTAAAACAAGGGTTGTGGTGGAACTCTGCAGTGCCTGGATGCTAATACTTCTTTCTCTGGTGTCACCTCGCTCATGGCAAGAGTGGTGTGAGGGCTGCAGGCGGGCAGGACAGGAAACATTCTTAGCCTCTGTCTGCCAAATCAGCTGTGGACACTGCCCTGCTCCCAGGGCCTTCTCACTGCTCCAGGGCCCTGGAACAAATGGTCTGTTGCCCCTTTAACCTCAGGGAAAATAATCCCTCAGCCATTCCACACACACTTATCAGGGACCGGTTTGCTCCATATTGGGCCAGTGCTAGAGACCCAGAAGTGACCTGACTTTGGTTCCTGTCAAGAAGCTTATAGTCAGGAGTTCAAATACTGAAAATAAACGATGAGAGATCCATTTCAGATGTAGGAAAAAGATGCTAAGAAGGTAGGGGAGAAATGCCTAACTCACCAACTTTCATACACGGAGGGCAAATACAATGGGCCACAAGAAAGAAAAGGAGACTTCAGAGAGTCTGGCATGTGTGGCGGTACTGGAAGACAGGACAGCGGGAAGAGCAAGAGCAGGCCAGAGCCCCGGCTCCGCCGGAGGGGACGGAGCGGCAGGAGATGAACCAGAGGGGTGAGGAGGAGCCACCTTACCAAACCACAACAGGCCTGTGCCGAGCTAGTTAGTATTCTGAACTAGCTAGTTAGTATTCTGGAAGTGTGAGGCTGAAGCCAGAGGACCTGAGGACACAAAGTGTTGAGGGAGAACATGACCAACAACAGAGGGACCAGAGGTGGCTGGCATTGACTGTGAAAGTCAGAGGGGTGTCTGGGGCTAAACACCAGGGCCCAGACCCAGTGGTCATTTCAAGGGTAAAAATAACAGTGACAGATGCTGGAGAACTGATTAAAGAACTGAAGTGTTGGGTGGCGCCTGTGGTTCAGTGGGTAGGGTGCCGGCCCCATATGCCGAGAGTGGTGAGTTCAAACCTGGCCCTGGTCAAATTGCAACAAAAAAATAGCCAGGAGGCTGAGGCAAGAGAATTGCCTAAGCCCAGGAGTTGGAGGTTGCTGTGAGCTGTGACACCTCAGCACTCTACCAAGGGTGATAAAGTGAGACTCTCTACCAAAAAAAAAAAAAAAAGAACTGAGGTGGTGATTGTGTTCAAAGGCTCAACAACTGCTTTTAGCAAACCTGTACTCAGGTCCTCTATGGGACAGTCAGTACCCCCAGTGTGTCCTCTCAGCCCCTGACCCTGCTGTATGTCTGAGTGCCTGTTATTGCTTGGAGTTCTATCAGGAATTTATTTAAATATTGCTGCTGCTGGCTTGTCACCTGTAGCTCAGTTGGGAGGGCATGGCCACACACACTGGGGCTGGCAGTTCAAACCCAGCCTGGGCCTGCCAAACAACAGTAACAAAAAAAACCTAGCTGGGCATTGTGGCAGGTGCCTGTAGTCCCAGCTACTTGGGAAGCTGAGCCAAGAAAATCGCTTAAGCCCAAGAGTTTGAGGTTGCAGTGAGTTGTGATGCAACAGTGCTCTACCGAAGGCAACAGAGTAAGACTCTGTCTCAATAAATAAATAAATAAATAAATATTGCTGCTGCCCACTGCACTGGAAGCAAGCCTGGACTCTGTCAGCTGCGCACTGGGAATCAGCAGTGATAGTGGCACAGGCAGAATTCCTCATCTGTGGAATGGAACAAATGGAGGCCTCATCCACAGGCCCTGCCCTCAGGGAGCTCGGAGCTTGGTCTGGTGAAGGAGAAAGACGTGTGAACAGAAAAGTAGAGCACAGCAGCACGAGGGAACATGGAGGCCAGGGGAGTGCACCAGAGGCACTTAAGGGATGCTGGGGATGGCGGTGGTCAGAGAAGGCTCCCCAGGGTAAGAACCACTTATGCTGGACCTGGAAGGACAAGTAGAGGGCAGCCAGAAAAAAAGAGACTGCGGGCAGGGGAAGGGAAGAAGCAAGGACACCTCCTATACAAAAGGAGTGGCATTTGCGAAGGACCCGGGCTGACATGGCAGCAGGCACCCTGGAGCGGGGCATAGCCGCAGGGGTGCACAGGGAAGCTGGGGGAGAAGAGGAGCTGGCAGGCCCCAGGGGAAGCTGCCAAGCCCTAGGTGCGGGGCAGGTCTGAAGCGGAGCTCCAAGCAGAGGTGCTGGGCCGGAATCCCAGAGCCAGGGTTCTGCTCACAGGGCCTCTCTTCCACCTCAGCCCAGACTCAGGCTAGGTGGGAGGAGGCCCGGCCCTGTTCTAATCACCAGGCTGGAGATGGCAGGACTTACCACAACCACCTTCTTTTTGATTACTGGGCGACACCAAAAATGTTTATAGAGCAGCTGGTCTGAGTCCACCCAGACCAAGTTCTTGACACCCTCATGAGAGGCCAGATCTGTGGTGTTCAACTGTAACATCAGGAACTGGAAGACACGCCCATCCGTACCCACACCCTGCACAACCACGGGCTGCTCCAAGACCTTGGGTTCATTCTGAAAGGGAAAGGGAAACAGTGAGATGGTGAGGCCTTAGGAGCAGCACCAATCACACAGCTTTTGGTTCTATGCTTTATGACACCCAGCCACTCCTCATCATTCCCACTTAATGGTTTCACCTTGGGGACAATTAAAATAGAATGAGGGGCTCAGCGGCTAGAGTTGCCGGCCACATACACAGCAGCTGGTGGGTTTGAATCCGGCCTGGGCCTGAGAAACAAAAACAACAACAATAACAACAAAAACAGCTGGGTTTTGGTGCGGGCACCTATTGTCCTAGCTACTTGAGGCGGAGGGAAAAAGAATCGCTTAAGTCCAAGAATTTGAGGTTAATGTAAGCTATGATGCCACAGCACTCTAGTAAGGAAGACGTAGTGAGACTCTGTCTCCAAAAAATAAAATCAAATAAATCAAATAGAATAAGGAGGGCAGTGCCTGTGACTCAAAGGAGTAGGGTGCTGACCCCATATGCCAGAGGTAGTGGGTTCAAGCCCAGCCCCAGCCAAAACCTGCAAAATAAATAAATAAATAAATAAGGGCACTGTCCTTAACCCAGCCTGGCTCTGCCTGGCCTCTGACTCCTCAGGTACCCTCCTGGGTACCTGTTCTCCAACTTCAGCACATTGAAGTGATAATTCCCACCACTGAGAGGTGACTACTGGGCAAGATGCAGTTCAGGCAGGTGAGGTGGGAGGTGAATGACAGAAATCCCTCAAACTTATGACATTACCCTGTGGGGACACCAGTGCTATCTGCTGTCAAGTGTTAACCTGGAGGGTCAATGCATAGATCTAATCTCATTCAGTTCTGTTTCCATCTGACAGATGAGGAAACTGAAACTCAGTGAGGTGGTAACTTGTCTGAAGCCACAAAGATGGGTGGCACTGAACCCAAGCTGGCTCACGCTAGACCAGGCACATTCTCCATTTCTGCCTTGCTCCTAAGGGCCCAGCATCCTGCACTTCTCTCAGCTTTCAGGCGGCCATCTCACCTGCTCACACTGCACCTTGGAATGTGCCACACTGGAGTGTCCACCCCAACCACGTCAACATCAGGATTTCACCAGTCAATGCATTTGCTAATGACCTCTTTCAGTTCATGCCATTTGCTAACAGTAATGACACTAAAACCACTTACTTAGGTGCCAATTTTATAAAGTTCCTTTTGCTCTCAAACACCTAGAAGTATTCCCACTTTACAGACAAGGAAACTGAAGTTCAGAGAGGTGGTATAATTTGCTCCAGGTCACCCATGAGGTAAGCCAGAATCAGACCCCATGCTATCAAGCCACTTAAAACTCCACTGTTCTGGTTTACACCTGAGGTCCTGGTGTACCTGACAGTGACACCTCTTTTCATCTTTAGTACTGTCCCACTCTGGATGATAAACCGTATGATCAATGCACTGAGACTTCGCAGCAATCCAGTCTGGGGACTGCTACTCAGCAGACAAAGATCCAAGATGCAGGCCCCAGGAAGCAGGCAGACTTGATCTGGAAACACTGCCTACACTCACCCTGCCAGGGTTGAACCTGACATCAGGAATAGCTAATGTCAGACCTCAGTGTGGGCCACCCTGGAGCTATTGGCCTTAGAAATATCTGTTCGTAGCTGCATGAGAAATAAATAAAAAGAAAAGTACCTGTAAGTGTTAGCTGAGAATTCTGTATTGACTCTTATCTCCCTCTACAGATCAATAAAACTGCAGGTAGTACATAAATTTCTCAGCAATTTTACCTTTTACACGGAGGCTCTTCCCATAATTGCCCAACTTCACATCCCCAGGAATAATTTGTACCAAGGGGGTGGGAGAGGACTCCTCTCCTACACAACTGGGTGGCAATTAGTGGCATCATTGCTACCCAGGCTGTGCTGGCAGTAGCTGGCATGGAAGTTACAATGAACTTGCAGGCCTGGAACCAGGCGTGTGACTATCTCTGCTCCTTGCCCTGCTTGAGTTGGGGGGTAGTGTATACTTCAAAGCTGGAGGGATCGTGGCTCCAACCCTTGCTTCCCCACTCATTAGCTGTGGGATCTTGGACAAGTTACCTAAACTTTCAGAGCCTTTAATAAACTATACCATCCGAGAATGGGAAAAGACAGCCTTCCTAGAATTGGAAAGATATAAGGTCACACAAAGATGTGACAGCTGCTTATCTCTAGACATGTGACCTTGGGCATGTACTCAACCTCCCTAAGCCTGGGTCTCCATCAGTAAAACGAAGGTAATAGCATCTCCCATGTTGGGTTTAAATAAGTACAAGGACTAAATGACAAGTACCTATCAGTATCACTTTTTGGGAAAATACTGATTACTGGGCTCCAATCCTAGGGCAGGTCTGGGGTGGGTCTGAGAATTTGCTTTTCCAACAAGTTCCCAGGTGATGCTCCTGCTGCTCATCCGGGACTGTATTTTGAGAACCATTGATATCAACCCCCTAATTAGATGTCTGGCACGTAGCAGATGCTCAGGACAGGCAGGGTGCATTCTGCTTCCCACCTGCCCAGCTGTCCACTCCTCTGCCCCACCCAGTGCCTGCTCTCAGCAGGATGGCAGACAACACCTCAAACTTCCTCACTTCTCCAGAGGGCCTTTGGCCCTAAGACCTGGAAGCTGGTGGCAGCTTTCATAATCCCTGTGCCCTTTATCCCCAAACCAGGGACCTGGTGTCCCAGGCCTGCTTGATGGCTCTTACAGCCCTCCTCTCCCTGGAAGCCTTTGCCCCAGGGCCAGGCTTGGGATGGGTCAATCTTGGGATGGGTCTCTGTGACAATTCCTCAGCCTGCATTCTATAGCACCTAGGAGACCTACTCTTAGGATTAAGGGGCTACACCAGGTGGAATCTCGGGTGCCTGGCACCCTTCCTGAGTTGGTAGGCGGGACTGGGCCATCTCTACTGTGTCTCTTCCTCCCCCACCTTTCAGAGCCCTGCGCTCCAGTTCTGACCCTACAGAACAGTGGCAACATGCTGTAGCACGGAGGATGGGAGACTTCAGGGCAGCAGATGCCCCTCCTCTCCCTGTTGCTTCCTGCTGGGTGATACTGGATAAGCTGTGTAGACACCCTGTTGATTCTATGGCATAATCTAGAAAATGGGGATCCCACTGAAAGCTTATGGGCAATGGTGATCAACTAATGAGCTATCTAGGCAAAGCCCCAGGCACAGTCCATCCACAGTGAGGTCAGTTCATCCCTGCAAGATGGATGCAAGGGCTTCTCCCTAACTCCTCAGTCCAGCAAGGAGTCTCCCCATGTCCCTTTTCTTCCTCTGAGCAGTGCCCTTCAGGCAGGAGACCAATCCCACGTAAAGCAGCCCAGCATTCTCCTCCACTTACGTACCCCATAGAGGAGCCGGGCCTGAGCCAGGGCATTGCCGAAAGCAAACAGGATCATCTTGGCCCGCAGCTGTTCTGGCCGAAAGCGGTGTGGTCGTAAATTGGCTCTCTCCAGGAAGTACAGGGTGTGGGGATAGGGGTAAGGATAACCCTCTAGGAATCCTACAAGAGACACAATCATGTACAGGGGTGGAAAAGTTAATCAGCCCTGACACAAAGCCTCAGGAAAAGAACTTCACTCTGCCTCAGGGGCAGGCACTGCGGAGAGACTTGGTAAGGGTAGATGCTATCACTATAGCTCAGGGGCTGGGAGGTTTCAGCTGACTGGTTGGCCTGCTGCCTGCTTTTGTGAATACCATTTACTGGAGCACAATCACACTCACTCACTCACTCATGTGTGTCTACTGGGTACTTGCAACACAGACCATATGTGGCCTGTAAAAGCTAAAATATTTACTATTTGGCTCTTCACAGAAACTGCTTGCCAACCTGCCAGTTCTAGCGCCCCCCAACCCCGCTTCTTTCTCATTCAGGTACACAGATGACAGTGGTGTTAGCAGAGGGATCACCTGCAATCCGTGGTGATTAAAATTACTGTTAGCAGCAAGTCCCTATGACCAATCTATGGAAATTATTAAAAAGGCAGCAAGTCATTTCAAAATTCAGTATTTCACTCTTAGCAAAAGACTCGCCTCAGAACTCACAGCTGACCCGCACGCGCGCATGCTGAGCAGCAGAGTTTAGCTCTTGCTCATCCCAGCCATGCCCTGGCCAGTCGTGACTCTCTTCTCCTTGGCTGTAAGTAATGCTTGGTAGGCTGGAGGCTTCCTGAATGAGTGACCTGGATCAGTGACTGTGAGTGAAAGGAGGAATAAAGAGGCTGGGAAAATGTGGGTTCCAAAATCCCGGAGGAGGCCAAGTGCCATGGCTCACATCTGTAATCCCAGCACTCTGGGAGGCCAAGAAGGGTGGGCTGCCTGAGCTCAGGAGTTTGAGACCAGTCTGAGCAAGAGCGAGATGCCATCTCTACTAAAAAATAGAAAAAACTAGCCTGGGTGTTGTGGCAGATGCCTGTAGTCCCAGATACTGGGGAGGCTGAAGTAAGAGGATTGCTTGAGCCCAAGAGTTCGAGGTTGCTGTGAGCTATGATGCCATGGCACTCTGCCCAGGGCATAGCGGGAGATTCTGTCTCAAAATAATAATAATGATGATGATGATAAAATAAAATCCCAGAGGAGTGCACTACTTTCCTGCATGTCTTGATCCTTGGGTCTGCTCAGATACTCAGCACATGTAAATACCCAGCACTCACTCTACACAGGAACAAAGGCCACACAGGGCCTGCTACTGCCTTGGAGGAGGGGAGAGACACAGAAAAAATCGATCACTGCTGTTGGAGGGATACATCAAGATCAGAGGTAAGTCAGGGGCAAGTCAGGGGCTATGCAGAGCAGGTATAAGGGCCCTGAAGAGACAGGAAGATCCTCGAGCCTTTCTGGGAGGAAGTGAGTCCTAAGATGAACTGTGAAAGATGAGGGATTGTCAAGTGGAAGACAAAACAAGGAGAGTCAAGAGCTCCGGGCAGAGGAAGCGCCAAAGCCAATGATGAGAAAGGGGAGGACGTGTCAAGGGTGATGGGAAAGGGTCGGGGGACAGACTCAAGGATGAGGCTGAGGAGTGAGGCAGAGCCCTCACCTGAAAGCCCTCACACAATGCGCTAAGGAGGTCCAACTCCACCCAGCAGGCAACGGGAAGTGGGCATGCAGAGAAGCAGGACAGAACTGGTGTGGAAAGGTTATTCCGGACCATGAACTAGATTGACTGGGGAGCAGACAGCCTGGCCTCAGACTAACCAGGTAGGAGGCTGCAGCAACAGGCTAGGTAAAGAAAACAGGACTGACTTAGGTCGTGGTTGAAAAATTGAAGGGGTTTGTGAGGAGCAGATGGCAGGAATTCTGTCTTGGCTCACTGAATGTATGGTGGGGTCTTGTTTGGTGCAGTTTGGATTAACGGCTCCATTCAATGCCCATGGGGCTTCCTCAGTCCTTAAAGGAGATTGGCCAGAGTTTACAGGGTAAATAAAAAGAGGGTGTGTTTTAAGAGATCTATAAAGAAAAAGCCGCTCAAGCCACTTAAAACTCTGAAGTAATAGTTATTTCTCAGGGATAAAAAGCAAAGCAGCCTTTGAGGAAATCACTTACCTGAGCTACAGGTTCCTTGCCTATAAAATAGAGATAAGAATCCCAGCCTTATGGGGCTGCCACATGGATCCTAGGAGTAACGCATGTGGGGTGCCTAGCACCTAGTAAGGTCTGAGTACATCCTTTCCCTTCAGAAAAAGCTTGTCCCTCATCTCCACATTACCTAAAAATCAGAGGCTTTGATCCTTACCTACGTTGTCCTCCACATCATACACATTGCATTCCTGAAGATCGATAGTGGGGGATATGGGATAGAAGGTCTCAAGAACGTGATTCTTAGTAGCTTCAACCTCCTCTCTGGAGGCAATGGGGGAGAGAGGATCCTTGGCACACAATCGGGCTCCACTAGAACCATGGACCTGAAGGAGGACAGACTCTAAAAAGAGAGAAAGATGGTTAGTCTAACCCGATCCAGAACCACTTTTAAAGTCAACAAAGTCTAATAGCCTCAAGTTGACTATTCACAGCTGCGCCAGATGATCAAAACTTTAACTTAGAATTTAAATCCTGGGATTCTGGTGAATGGGGTGAGCCAAAGCACCCTTCTTCCTGTGTTCGCTTCCCAAGGAACCCTGAGGGCTGGTGGTCTTCCTCTCTGAGTTTTCAGGTCTGCCCCAGTTCTAAGCTAGGGATGCAGAAAGGAATCAATTACACTCTGTTGTCAAACACCTTACCAGGTAGTAAGTGCCACAACAAAAAGTATGAAGCATATTCAGAAATAGTCCAGGTAGGGGAAACTGACCTTCTCTGGGAAGCTCCCCGGAAGGAGTAATGCCTTAAACTACATTCTAAAGGTTGGATGAGAGCAGGGTTCTCAACCCTGGTGCTATTCACAGAGCTGCACTGTGCATGCAGGAGGTTCAGTAGCATCCCTGGCCTCTGCCTACCAATGCTGGTACAACCATGTCCTCATCCCATCTCCACACACCCCATCTACCTCATGACAATCGAAAATGTCTCCAGACATTGCCAAATGTCCCCTAAGAGGGCAAAACCATTCCTGGTTGAAAACCACTGGGTAAGAGTTTGCCAGGCAAAGGAAGGGGGAAAAAAGCATTCCAGTTAAGGAGGAGTAACATGTGAAAAGTTACATAAGCTGCAACTCCATGGCAGAGTCGAAAGAAAGAAAGAAACCCAGATGACTGAGTATGGTACAGCAGGAAAAGCAGAATGGAGAGAGAGCACTGACACCAGTGGTGAGGGAGACTATTAAACCTAGGCAAAGGCTAGCCTGTCCTTAACAACTGACAGTGAAAACAACTCAGCCCCCCAGAAAGCCTCACTTAAGTTGGATTAGTATATATGCTACGTGGAGATGTGAGTGCTACAAGGAAACTAATTCATCAGTCAGGCCTGCCGCCGTGAGCTACATGGGTGCCCTTCACAGAGGTCCCTGCACCACTGCCAGGCAAAACGTACCTGGAAAAACTCCTTGAGAATGGTCTCCTCGGGAGTCTCTGTGGGGCAAAATCTTCCTCTGAAGGTGCTCAGATTTTTAGAAATAGTCAAATCACAGCCAATGAATCAAAGCTAATTGTCTTTTATGTTTTAAAAATTGGTGTGGTCAATAGCACTGCCCTTTTTTTTTTAAGAGATAGAATCTCATTGTAACACCCTCAGTAGAGTGCCATAGCATCACAGCTCACAGCAACCTCTAGCTCTTGGGCTTAGGCAATTCTCTCGCCTCAGCCTCCCTGGGACTACAGGCGGCCGCCAGAACACCCAGCTATTTTTTGGTGCAGTTTGGATGGGGCTGGGTTCGAACCTGCCACCCTCGGTATATGGGGCCAGCACCCTACTCACTGAGCCACAGGCACCAATAGCACTGCCTTTTTTTTTTTTTT
>NW_003852461.1:1344665-1348612 GCF_000181295.1 Otolemur garnettii | reverse complement strand
GCCGGTTGAGCTATAGGCGCCAAGCCAGCACTGCCTTTTAATTTTAGCAGGTAGCCTCCTTTACTGGGTGTGTAAAGAAGGGATACGACATCTGCGGATTGAGCAACTCTGACCTGTCTGCTAAAATATATCATACTCACAGCTCATACTCCAAAAGTATTTCCTGTCTCCCCACATATAATCTGCAAGGAAAATAAATGTGCCTGGACCTCTCCTAACCTTGGGTTTCAGATTCTCCCCACAGACCGCTCTAGTGTGGTTTCTAATTCAATTCCCTCCACATCCCTCCTCCAGTGACAGCTCCAAATGGGGCAGTTTAATTAGAGGTAATATTTGATGTTGGGCCAAAAAAGTACTCCTCTATTAATGAGGTTCACTAATTTCCTCAGTGGTGCCATTACCTCTGCAAAGCTGACTCCTTGCCAGGAGCCCATACACAAAGGGGCAAGCCAGAGAGACCTGAGCAAGCAGAGGTCCTGAAATCCCAAATCATTTCATAGCCCATTCCCCTGCTCCAGGACTCTACCAGTTAGAACATCTGTGTTCCCTGTACACCCCTACCTGAAGAGTCTGAGAGTTGGTATTCGTCTCTTACCCCTTAGCACCAACTGTGCTGCATGGTTACACTGTGGACAGAATGAGTGCGACCTGGTCCCTGCCATCAGGAGTTCACAGTTCAGTGGGGCAGACAGAATAGGTACCAGACCCTGACAGTACAATATATTCTGTGCTATGGCGGCATGCCAGCATGAGGAGCAGAGGAGGAACAGCTAACTCAGCCTGTACTCACAGAGGAGGGGCCTGAGTGGAGTTTTGCAGATAAGCAGAATGTGGTTAAATGAAGAAAGTGGAAAACAGCATTCCAGACAAAACGCATAGCACATGCCCAGGCACGAGGGGGTAAGAGCTTGACGCCAAAAAGTTGCAAGTAGCTAAGTGAGGGATCAGGTTCAGGACAGGAGAGCAGAAGACAAGACTGGAAAGACTAGGTGAGTGGCTCAGCGCCTGTGCTCAGTGGTTAGGGCGCCAGCCACATACACCAGGGCTGGTGGGTTCGAACCTGGCCCAGGCCTGCTAAACAACAATGACAACTACAGCAAAAAATTAGCCAGGCATTGTGGCAGGCACCTGTAGTCCCAGCTACTCAGGAGGCTGAGGCAAGAGAATCACTTAAGCTCAAGAGTTTGAGGTTGCTGTGAGCTGTGACACCACAGCACTCTACTGAGGGCAACATAGTGAGATTCTTGTCTCAGAAAAAAAAAAAAGAAAAAAAGACTAAGTGAGGTCCAAATCATGAGAGCCTGGTATACTATGACAGGTGGTTTACACTACTAGGAGACAGTAAAGGATTTGAAACAGGGGAGGGACACATGAGAGACTAGTGGCAATGTTGAACATGGACTTGGAAGGGCAGAGAAGTGTGAACAGGGTAAGAAGCCTGTTGCAGTGGAATGTGAACTTGTAAAGGCAGAGACTGTGTGTGCTTTATTAATTCCTTATCTTTGGCAAGTAGTCATTCCCAAGCACATTGCAGGCACCCAACAAATTTGGCTGACTGTTAATGGCTGAATTAATAGTTTCAGAAGAGATTAAAAACCAAAGTGGCTGGGCTATGTGTGGCTGGTGATCCTAAGGACATACATGAGCCTACAAAATCAGACCATGAAGGATAGGACTGAGGACAGGTAACTGGGGAGAGGGAGAGGTAAGCTGGTGGTGGGCTAAAAGTAGAAATGTAATTTTTCTGGTGTATAAGATGGCCCACCTCGATTCCAGCTGGCGGTTAACACATGGTTTCTGGTACAGATCCTCCTGGCCAGAGAAGGATGCTTGGGAATCTGGGATTTACACAGCTGTATCAGACTGTTCATAATGACTGGGCTTAGAGAAAAGAAGAAACAATAGGAAAGTTAAAGCAACAGGTGACTATGAAATCCCCAAGAGATTTTCCCATTAGTTGAAAATCTCATTACTTGGGGGAACTTACCAGTAGGTCTCTCTCTTGGGGATGTCCTCAGTGGTATGCCAGAGACGAGCATGAGAGATCACGTCCAGGACACGTTCATCTTGGTTCTCTATGCAGTTCCTTGGATCATCGACAAGGCTAAGCACTTTTTCTGGAAGGCCTTCTATTAACTTGGACTTGGTGAGCCAGAGGGCCTGCTTTACACCTTTGGAGTAATCAGCCACAAAAAAAAAAAAAAAGAAGAAGAAGACGACAATTCAGGAAGAGATGATTATACATCTGCCAGGTAGCATCTTGGGGAGAGGGTTGCCTCAAAAAAGAAACTGGATTTTACTGCAATACCTGAGAAGACAGAATAAAAAATGAAGAGAAGCTAGGGGAGCCAGATCAACTTTAGGAACGACCATGTACTTTGGCACAGTCAACAAATGATTGAAGTCGTGAGCCCTGGCAGGAATTCAAACAGTGGCTAAGCAGCAGTGGTTGCAGGGCTGAATCCTGCAGATAGCAGACCCTAGGCTATGGAACTAGATCACTTAATGCCAGCCCTTAAGAGCCTTTCAATTAACCCCCACCCCAGCCCCAACTAGAAGAGCCCTCATCTACCAACTACACCTCATTTATTAGGTGTGGGCCCAGGATTAAGCACATGCTGCCTTATCAAGGAAAAGCAGCTTTTAGAAATAATGGGAATAACTTTTGGATCTCTGTTAATACCTTAAGGAACCCTGAGTTTAGGGCCATTTACACAATTTTTCACACCTCATTTTAACCCTGAGACTCTATAAGAACTGTTCTATAAACAGATGTTTGGGTGAGGCAGCCCTATGAAATGTACTACTATATTTGTCAAAAGGGTCATACTGAGAATGTTGTTCTAGTTATTAAACAGGCTGCTCTCCGAGACTTTCTGAACCTCGCTGGCCTTAGAGAAAGGTGGGGCTATTCCTGGGTACTGCACTTGTTTGTCTTATAGATACAGTGAATCTATATCCATAATAAAAGCAATGATTCTTTTTTTTTTTTGAGATAGAGTCTCACTACATTGCCATTGGTAGAATGCTGTGGTGTCACAACTCACAGCAACCTCAAATTCTTAGGCTTAAGCAATTCCCTTGCCTCAGTCTCCCAAGTAGCTGGGACTACAGGCACCCGCCACAATGCTCTGCTTTTTTTTTTTGTTACAGTTGTCATTGATGTTTAGCAGGCCCGGGCCAGGTTCATCCCACCAGCCCTGGTATATGTGGCTGAAGCCATAATCACTGAGCTACGGGTGCCGACCAGCAATGATCATTTTCTTTAAAAGCCACACAGTGAACACTTGCAGCTTCTGAACTGCAGAGTGGCTGTCACAACTACTCAGCTCTGCCACTGTAGCATGAAAGCAGAGATAGGCAACAGTTAATAAGTGTGCCTGATTTTCTTCCATTAAAACTTTACTTACAGAAAGAAACAGCTGGCCGAGTTAGGTGATCCCAGCTCTGTCCACTTGTGGACTGCTAGCACCTCAGAGTCAGTTTGCGGCTTCTCCTTAGCAAGTAAAACTTCACAGAATGGATTGTTTCGGTCTTTACCCCACTGTTTTATTTTTCCTTTGTACTGATTTCCTCACCTGTTTTTATTTAATGGGGTTGTGTTATAAATAAGCTGCCCAAAATACTTTTTAGGAAAAGACAGTGTCTAAGTAAACTAAAATAGATTCAATTTAGACTCAGTCTTTAAACATAAAGGAAGCTTCACTACTCTCAGTGGGACGGGCTGTACTGCCAGGCAAAACCTCCCCAGCTTCACTTTCCCTAAACACGGCTTCCCTAAGGAAGGAACGGGCACAGGCGAGGTACCTAAGTTCTGGATCCAGTCCTCCATCCCCAGATGAAAGTTCACACTATATTCTTTTCAATTATTGTCCTCACAAATTGAGAGAGGGTTGGTGACTGCTTTGATTAGCAGGCTACCCATCCCACATAGAAAAATACTACCC
>NW_003852461.1:1324186-1344326 GCF_000181295.1 Otolemur garnettii | reverse complement strand
AAAAAAAAAAAGAAAAATACTACCCTGACTCAAGGACTTGTCTTCTTCTCTATGCCTGGGATGAAAGGGAGCCCAGGACACTGTGGAGGAGACCCACTTGGGCAAATATCTCTTGTGGTGGTAAATTAAAGGAAGGCCATGAGTGCAATATGACTCTTCACTTTAAAGTTCATAAGGCATCACAACAGAAACACAAATATTTAGAAAAGTAACTTCTTGATTCTATGGCACAACACAAAGAACCTTGGACTGGGAGTCAGATAAACTGAATTTTAGTCCTGACACTGCCACTATTCCTTAAACTTGAAATGGATAAAATATTAAGATGTTATGGTTCACTAGCATATGAATAATATATAATAATGACAGCTGCCACTTACTGAATGTCACCATCTATTCTGTGCCAGGAGCTTTACCTACAAGTTAGATGGTATTTTATGGAATGAAGGATGAAAGTCAGAGAGATGACGAAATTTGCTTCAAGTCACATACTTTGTAGGTAATGGGGCTGAAGGGGAACCTTAATCTGTCTACTTTAAAGACCACAATTTCTCCATTACCCCAATCAGCTTCTCTAGCCCTATATCTTCTAGAGCAGTGGTTCTCAACCTGTGGGTCGTGACCTCTTTTTAACAATGAAAGTACACTGCAGCATTAGGAAGGTTGAGAACCACTGTTCTTTAGTTTTATTAAGAACTTCTCTGTGAGTGGCAAATGCATAGAATATATGTTTCAGCCTCGTCAAACAAGAGTAATCTTAACTTCTAAAACACCACTAATGTGTTCATCCACTTGGCATTCTGTTACCAGTGTCACTCAAGGGTGCCAAGTCTTGTGAGATCTTTCACAGCACCTGTGAGGACACTAGGAAGTATTTATAAGCTAGAAAATCAGCTTTTAGGAATGGGATTAAGCACTTTAAGAGAAAAGCCAATTGTCTTTAAGTTTTTTCAAACCTAGGATTTATTCTCTGGCTTAGTCCCCAAATACTGCCAGGTCTCTTTCTTAATTATACCAGAGAAAATACTGTTCCCTTGACCATTTTGTTTTCAGGACCTGCCCTATTCCCATCCTGATCTGGGTGGGGAAGGAATACAGAAAAATGAGGTAAGGGACTCTCAATAAACAAGCGTCCTCAAAGCACTCTGGAAAATAATTCAGGTAGTTCTCTAGACTGGTTTTGGGAACTGATCTGTTCGTTGTGAGACTGACAGAGGAGAAGTGGTACAGATTCTTTCTGACCTCTGATGAAGGATGCTGACTTAGGAGACCAGAGTTGTAGTCCTGGCATCTCTATTAATACACAGGGTGCATGGGGGCAAATCACTTCCCTTCTCTGTTATAATTACCAATTCTGTGAAACGAAATGGCCTGGAGATTAAGCGTTCTTTCTACTTCCTCTTTCCACTATAATTTCCCTCCAACTACTTCTTTTTATTTTTATTTTTTGAGACAGAGGCTCAAGCTGTCCCCCTGGGTAGAGTGCTGTGGCATCACAGCTCACAGCAACCTCCAACTCCTGGGCTCAAGTGAGTCTCCTGCCTCAGCCTCCCAAGTAGCTGGGACCACAGGCGTCCACTACAACGCCCGACCATTTTTTGGTTGCAGCCGTCATTGTTGTTTGGTGGGCCTGGGCTGGATTCGAACCCGCCACCTTAGGTGTTTGTGGCTGCGCCTTAGCCACAGGCGCTGAGCCCTCCATCTACTTCTTAAATGTACAGTTAAACTCCAGGATTTCAGAGCTGGAAAGGTCAATGTGGATGTCTAGTCAAAATTGTTCTTTACACAAGAAATGAGGGTTCACGGGGGCCAGGCACCTGCCCCAAAGCACACAGAGTTATTTAATGGGGTTAGGTGTGGAAACCAGAGCCAGGGTTAGGTGTGGAAACCAGGTCTTTTCAAGGTGACACTCAACTCTCTACTACTCCCTCACATAAGCACAGCTTTTTACATTACATTTAATCCTGACAAATCTCAGAAGATGGGAATCACTATGCCCCCATATCGCATACAAAGAAACTGAGGCCCACAGAGTTTCAATGTCTTGCCCAAAGCCACAGAGGGTCTGAGTCAGTGCTGGGCAGAGGAACAAGGTCCCCTCCCACCTGGAGCCTCACCCTCGACAAGGCGGCAACCCTGATGGAAAACGTGGCAGGTCTGCTCTTTATACCGCGGATGCTCGTGAATCGGGAGCGGGCGTTGGTACTTTGGGTGTTTCCAGCCGCGGTCCCAGGGCGGGAAGATCGGCCGTGCCAGCCCGGGCATGAAGTGCATCTTCCCCGCGTAGGTGATGGGCTCCAGCCCCGGGATCTCGTACACCCTGTCCAGGGGAGGAGGCTCGGGCTTCCGCGTGGAGCGCACGCCCCACTCGTACGCCCCGCGTCTCGGGGCTCCGCCGCCTCCAAGGCCGAGCAGCCCGGAGCCAACCAGCGTCCGGCTAGCGGGCCCCGACACCAACGCCATACCGATCTCGTTCCCTCAAGACCTCCACCTGATCGCGGCCATAATCCCCCGCGCAGGGCCTGCTGGGAAGGAAAAGGGCGGGGCGTCAAGCTGGTTTTTGTAAATGGCAGACACCTCAACCAATCACAGTCAGGAACCCCCTTTGCCAACCCGCCTTGCAGGCTGTTCTCATTTTCTTATAAGTGAGACCCGCTGAGTGCGCCCCGCCTCCCCGGGAGAGGGGCGGAGCCTGGAGGACCCTCAAATGAAGGGAAACGCAGCAGGGTAGGTGAGTGGCTCCGTCCCACTGGCGGGTCGGGCCCCGGAGCGCTAGCTGGTGCTTCCGACCTGGAGTTGGTTGCTTGACCTCTTAGGGGCGGTTGGAGCTTGGGCAGGACGCTTTGCCCCCTGAGCCCCAGTGTCCCTGCTGAAAAAAAAATAGGGATGGGAATGCCTAAGCTGGCGCACCTGTACACCGCACGGCACGCAGTGGGTGCGTGGTAAAAGCTTGCTTTGCTCCTCGCGGTCTTCTCACTACTCTGGGCGCTTCTATTGCTGCACCGTCGTGAGCCTCCAGGTCAGCTCTGCACTCCGCTGCTCATGCTGCGCGCCTGTTCCCCGCGTGCGGAAAGCGAGTTAGTTTCTGAGCCCTTACCCTCAGAATTTCCTTTTTAAAAAAATATTTTAAGGGAGGGTCTCAAAGCAGGACTCTGTGGCTCACGCCTATAATCCTAGCGCTCTGGGAGACCTCCCTTGAGCTCAGGAGTTCCAGGTTAGCCTGAGCAGGAGCGAGACCCCGTCTCTACTAAACATAGAAACATTGGCCGGGCGTGGTGGCGGGCGCCTGTAGTCCCAGCCGCTCGGGAAGCTGAGGCAAGAAAATCCCTTCAACTCAGGAGTTTGAGGTTGCTATGAACTCAGCTCACGCCACGGCAGTCTTTAGCCTGGGCAACAGGCTAAATAGAGTTTATTTATTTCTAAATAAATCTACACATGGATCTCACTCTGTCGCCCAGGCTGGAGTGCAGTAGCACCATCATAGCTCACTTAAGCCCTCAGGCTAGAGTGCCTTGGTGTCATCATAACTCACAGCAACCTCAAACTCTTGGGCTCAAGTGATCCTCCTGCCTCAGCCTCCAGAGTAGCTGGGCCTACAGGCAGGGCCTCAAAGCCCGGCTAATTTGTTTATTTTTAGTAGAGCCAGGGTCTCCCACCTAAGCCTCCCAAAGTGCTTGGATTACTGGGGTGACCCACCACACCCGACCCTATTTTTCTCTTTAGAATTCAACACTGTTATACCATGTGTTTTCTATCCTGATCTTAGTGACTGTTTCTCCCCCTAAGATGGCTGCATGAGGGCAGGGGGTTTCTATTTCTTTACTGCTATAGCCCTTGAACTGAGAACAGTGCCTGCCATATAGTAAATGTATGTTTAATGAAGGAAAATATAACAGAAACAAATAGAGTGCTTGATAATTAGAAGGTTCAGGGTGGGCTTCTAGACCTCTAGGAGAGGTGATCTTTATTTATTTTTGAGGCAGAGTCTTGTTCCGTTGCCTAGTCTAGAGAGCCATGGCCTCAGCCTAGTGCACAGCAACCTTAAACTCATAAGTTCAAACAATCCTCCTGCCTCAGCCTCCTGAAGAGCCTGCACTACTGGGGCCTGCCACCATGCCCAGCTAATTTCTATTTTTAGTACAGTGGGGGGATCTCAATTTGCTCGGGCTGTTCTGGAACTTGTCATTTCAAGCAGTTCTCCCTCCTTGGTCTCCCAGAGTGCTGGGATTGCAGGTGTGAGCCACCAGGCCTGGCCGAGAGAGATGATCTTTAAATCAAGGCTCAAAGGGTAGGGAGAGTCATCCAGGTGAGGCACCAACACGTGTTAAGGTCTGGATTAAAGATGGTGCCTCTTGCACTGAAAACATGGTGGCTGAGAGGAGGCATGAAGTAGCTCTTTAAAAATTCGTCGCTGACATAGCCTCTCTGACAATTTTCAAAATGGCAGAGAAAGTGGGATTATTAAAATGCAAAGATTGATAGGACTCATACTGTATAGCAGTTTTCAGTTAACACAGCTTTCACTTACCTCACTTTAGCCTGCAAAATCTCAGGGATAAGAAATTAGCATAAACAGGGGACCAGACCTCATTCACTCATACATACCTGGTACATAGCAAGCAACCAAAATTGAATGATACCATGCCGTGCTAGGCTACAGAGGCTCTGTGAACCTCAGGACTGTGATGTGTTTACTCCCAGTGCATCCTAGCACCTAGCACTGTGCTGGCTCCCAGACCACCAGGAGCTTTCATATGCCGGGATGTGCTTGGTGGCAGAATACAGAAATAATAAGACATCATCCTTGTCCTCAAGGGGTTCCCAGCCTGCTGACCCTTTCTGAAGACAGGAGCTCATGAGCAGTAGAATCAGGGTTTCTAAAGCCAAACCCTTTCCTCTATTAAAGAAAGATTTATCTCACAGAGGGACTGCCCTTCTAAAACCAGTGAGAGTAAGATAGTAAGTCTTCCCCACAAGGCAGTAGATTCCATGTCTGATCTATCCCTGTCCCCAGTGCTTGCACAGAGCCTGGCACCTGCAGGCCTCAGAGAGAATGTGAGGGATAGAGGTCACCAGAGTATAACCCCTATATTTTCCCTCTCTCAGGCTGTCAGGGGAATAGTGCCTGGGCCCATGGTCTCAGCAAGCCTGGCCTTTTCTGGGAAGAACACCTGATTGTCCTTCCCAGGCTGTCCAGGCCACACTGGTGATGGCTGAGAGGGAGGAGGATGGTGCCGAGGAAGCCTGGCTGCAGCTACGGCCAGTGGAGCCCCTGCCGTCCCAGTGCTGTGGCGGTGGCTGCTCACCCTGCGTGTTCGACCTCTATCACCGAGACCTGGCAAGGTGGGAGACAGCCCGAGCCAGCAAGGACAGGAGCCTGCTGAGTGGGCAGGAGTCACAGGTGAGAGGCTGCTCCTCAGACAAGGGGTCAGCGGGGTTAGAGTCTACCTGGGTTGGCTCTGCCTCGCATACCTGCACTGTACAGCAGAAAGCAACCCTGCGTAACGGAAGCTAAAAGATCCAGGGGCGGAGCCCAGCCCTGGAACCAACTTATTGGCAGCTGTGTGGTTTTAAGCAAAGTCCTTTAATTTTCCTAAGCATTAGTTTCTTTTTCTATAGGCTAAGACTAACATTAGTGATATTTAGCACAGAGCTTGATAATCATTTCATTTAACAAATGTTTATTGAATACCTAGTATATACCAGGCCCTATGAGACACTGAGGATTTAAGAGTGAGCGAGACAGACACAGTCCTTGTCCTGTGGAGCAAATGAGCACACTAAAAAATGGGGGGGAGTGGGAGCTGATAGTATTGTTACTTCTTGTCCATCCCTCACTGACTTTTTCCTCCTTTTTTGAACTTCTAGGGGACTTCATAGACCAGGCAGTTCAGCCTGTCATTGTAGTGTTTGGGCAGGTTCCTAGTTACAGTTACAGGTGTCAGAACACTGTTGAGTTCAACCCTGGACCAGACCTTAGTCATTTTTACACATGTTGTTCCTAAGCTAGGGATCAGACATCCCAAACAGTTGTTTTTATTTGAACCCCTAAAAATGACTTTATACTTACCCCTGTTAAGTGTCTGCTTGTAGTTCTGCTGCTGGCGGTGGGGACCAGACTCTGGGGGACATGTATGACAACCTTTCTGCTTGTTCCTTCTTGTTCCCGTCCATCTGTACCTGGCTCATCCCTTCACTTCTTTCTGATCTCTGCCCAAAGTTCATTTTCCTTCCTAACTCACAGTACCACCAGACGCCATCTAGATGCACCTGGTTACATGTACACTGTCTTTGTCTCCTTGTCAAAACATCAGTCCTGTGGGAGAAGGGGCTCCGTCTTGCTCACTTTTGTATTCTGGGCACCTTGAGCAGTTCCTGTCATTGCAGTTGGCACTCAGTAAGTATTTGTTCAATGAACAAATCCCTTGAGTCCTGTCCTGTGTGCTAAGCACACGGAGGTTGATGATAAGGATGCCAGTGTACCAGCCCTCAAACATCTCAGCTTCTAGAAGGATGACAAAAAAACCATAGAGTTGTAATGATTTTTCGTAATGTAGAAAAAGTAAGAACCGAAGCCCAATTCTGACTGTTCATCACGTGATACTGGGCATGTCATTTCAGTTTGCTAAACCTCAGTTTTCTCATCTGAAATGTGGGATGTTAATACTTTATAGATTGTTATGAGGATTGCATAAATATGTAAAGCACTTGGCACATAGTCGGTGCCCCGAAAATAGTAGCTGTCATCACCTATTATTATTATTATTATATATTTTTTTGAGACAGAGCCTCAAGCTGTCCCCCTAGGTAGAGTGCTGTGACATCACAGCTCACAGCAACCTGCAACTCCTGGGCTCAAGAGAGTCTCCTGCCCCTGCCTCCCAAGTAGCTGGGACCACAGGTGCCCACCACAACACCTGGCTATGTTTTTTTTTGCAGTCATCATTGTTGTTTGGAGGGCCTGGGCTGGATTTGAACCCATCACCTTAGGTGTATGTGGCTGGCACCTTAGCCAATTGAGCCATAGGCGCCAAGCCTGTCATCATCTATTATTAATGAATGGAAAATTAAATAATATTACAAGTTTTTGTCAGTCTTGTAAGTAGTGTCTGTCTTTTTTTTGAGTCGGAGTCTCACTTTGTCACCCTTGGTAGACAAAGAGTAGCATCACAGCTCACAGTCACCTCAAACTCTCAGGCTCAATCAATTCTCTTGCCTCAGCCTCCCAAGTATCTGGGACTACAGGTGCCCACCACAACACCTGGCTAGTTTTTAGAGACAGGGTCTCACTCTTGCTCAGGCTGGCCTTGAACCCGTGAGTTCAGGCAATCCACCCGCCTTGGCCTTCCAGAGTGCTAGGATTACAAACGTGAGCCACCGCGTCTGGCCTAAAGTACCATATTTTGATTGAATAATATATTTTAACTTTTAATGAAGCAATAATAATAAGTATTTTACATTCCATGGCAATTGACATTTTTAAAAAATGCTTTGTGTCTCATCTGACCCTTGTGGTAACTCTATGAAGTTATCAGGGATGAGTGCCCCTTTTTATAGAACAGGAAGCTGAGATCCAGAGGCTCAGATATATGCCTAAGGCCCTGGAGGTGGTTGGCAGCTGAGCTGTGGTTACACTCTGTTCTCCTGACTCCCAGCCCAGTGCTTTTTCCAGAGTGTGACAGAGGGTGCCAAGTGCTCTGGCTGAAAATGAAGAGGTCGTCCTGGATGAGGGGTGTGGGGGTGGGTGCAATGAGGTGAGGCCTTGATGCCAAGCCTGAGAGGTTCTGTCAGTTCTGTGACACTGTCAGTACTGCCATGAGTGATTGGGGTTCCAGAGTTGGTGCCACAGGGACACATGGTGCCAGGCCCTGAGCTGGACACGGGGTGGTCCCAGGAGTGAGTCAGGTGTGGGCATTTTACAGGAAAGAAGGATCCATGAGTCCTGGCCTTCAGAGAAGACTTCCTAGAAGAGGCAGTGCGGGTCGGGGTGGAATGTCAAGGACAGTGGGCTGAGCTGAAGAAGCATGAATTTGCATCCCTGTTTACAGTGCAGCCTCAGACCAGTAAGCGGCCTCCACTCAAGCTCAGTTTCCCCATGTATGATATTAGGATATTGGATTAGATAATCTTTGAGGTCCCATCAGTTTCTAAGTTCTGCCAATCCAGATTTTAGCATATTTGAAGAATGGGGAGGTTTTTCATACATTGAGATAAATGTCTGGATGGAGGGCACAGCTTGAGCAAATGAAGATTCAGAGGTAGGAGGCAGCAGGGTATTCTCGGGAGGATGGAGAATGAAGAAAAGTCTAGCATCTGATGTATGGGAGAGAAAATGAAACTTGGGGGTCATCTACAAGGCTGTTGAGTGTCCAGGTAAGGAGCCTGGGGCTGAGGGGAGTGGTGGAAGGCATAGGAGCAGGGCAAGCTCAATGTACAGTGCTCTGGCATTCTTGGATTCGATCACGAAGAGGAAGGTGAGGTGGAACTGCTCTCCAGTATGCAGGAAGCTTACTGGGTGAGACAGCGTCTCCTTGGGGAAAGGGGAAGGGCGCTTGTGCTCCTGTGAGCCCCAGCCTCCAGCTGTGGAATCTCTTCCTGTTGCAGAGCTGCGTCTCCAAACTGAGCCCAGAGACCTTCCTGGCCTTCCGCATCAGTGCCATGGACAGACTCACTAAGGACACTTATCGTGTTCGATTTGCGCTGCCTGGGAACAGCCAGCTCGGCCTGCAGCCCGGCCAGCACCTCATCCTACGGTATACTCAGGTAGTGGGCAGACCAAAGCTTAGCAGCCTTGCTTTGCCATTTGCTAGCTGGGTGACCTCGGGCAACTTGCTTCACCTCTCTGAAGCCTCCCATTTGTCATCTTCAAAACAGACACAGTGATACATGACTCAGAGGGTTCCTGGGATTGACCTAAATAATGCATTTTTATAATAAATGATAACAATATGAGCGCTTGAATAGCATTTACCATCCAAGCAAACTCATTTAACCCTCACGAAGTCCTTTGTGGTAAGTGCCATTGTCATTCCCCCACAAAAAAACTAAAGTTAGAGGTTCAGGAACTTGCCCAAGGCCACATAGTCAGGATATGTTGCAGCCAGGATTTGAAGGCAGCAGCATGGCGCTAGAGCCTGTGATATTAACCTAATATAATTAGCACTAGTTGTATTAACCTAATATAATTAGCACTAGTTGAAGGGAAGGACACTCACAGAGAATAAGGGGCTTACCCAGCATCACATAGCTGGTAAGTCAGGGAGCCAGGATTCAAACCCAGACAGCCTGGCTTCTGAGTTACACTCTTAGCCATTCCTCTGGGCTTCCTTCCTGCTCCCAACCTACTTAGGCACCCTCCTCCCACCCCGTTCCCCACCCTCATCTGCCAAGGTCAAGACCCTTTGGGATGTCCAAGTAGAGCTGTCTCTCAGGCAGTTGGCTCTGTGAGTCTGAGCCTCCATAGATTTGAGCTACAGATACGGATTTGGGGGTCAAGTGGCTCATACCTGGATGGCATTTGGGAACATGTATGCGTGGAAAGAGGAAAGGGCATAGAAATAAACCCTAGAAACACCCACATTTACAGTGTCAGCAGGAGGAGGAGGGGCCCGCAAAGGAGACAGAAAGTGCCTTCAGAGAACAAGGTGGGAACCAGAACTGAGCTGATTGCTGGCCAGACTGACCACTTATCTTACACTGGCCTGTACAGCTCATTCTGGCCTGTGACCTACCCAGTGGTCCTCGAAGTTCACTATTCCAATGGGCAGAAGGGGCCACAGAGGAAGGTGGAGGTGGAACTGCTCTCCAGTCTGCAGGAAGCTTACTGGGTCACAGCCCTATGTGCCCTTTACCAGTAAACCAGTAATGCCCAGAACTCTCTGCCTCTAGACTGGCTCCTGTCCTCTATCCTCTGTGCCACGCCAGTGACATGCCTAACACGTTGGACCTTGTCCCTCCCTGTTCAGACACCTTCCGGTGTGCCACCTTGCCTCCATGATGATGTCCTAAGCCAAAGCCCCCAGCTTCCTTTCTCACCGAGTTCTCCCCTTCCCCCACCCGACACACACTTCTCGTCTCAGGCCCCTGCTCCACTCACCAGTTCCCGACATGCCCACATTGTCCTGCTCTAAGCTTTTTACCTGGCTGTTCCCTGTGCCTGGAGTTACTTCTTGCCTGTCTCCACCTTCCCCCGTCAGTGGCCTGTTCATCCTGTAGTACCCAACTCCAGGAGGCTTCTGAGGCTCCCCAGGTGAGAGCGGTCGCTCTCCTAAAATGTGTCAGTTTTCACTCTCGGAGCAGATATCATATGTTCTGATCCTTATTCCCTCATTTGTTTCATAAGCATTTTTTAAATATTTATGTCCAGCTTCCCTGCTTTTGATTCATTGGGACAGGACCTTTGTAATCTTTGCATACCTCAGAGAAGAAAGTTTTGTACATAGTAGGACTTGAGAGAGGAGTGCCCAGCACTCCTGGGATGCTCTGAGGACTAGTGGGGAGGAGCCTGGCTCTGGGGTGAGAGCCATGGTTGAATTCTGGCTGTGCAAGTGACTTCCTAAGTCTTGGATTCCTCGTGTGGGTTCTGGTTTGAATCAAATGAGGTGATGGTGCACAGTAGGCTGCTGATCCTGTTGTTGGGAACACTGTAGAGGGTCCGTATGTGAGAGAGGGCTTTGGGCTAGGATCATCTTGGGGATCCTTCCAGTTCTGGTGCTCCTGGCACATGGTGCTAAGTGTTTAATAAATGTTAGAACTTGTTTTTATCTTTATCATTCTGTCGTCAAGAAGCAGTCAGGAAAAACCAGTTGTGTCTGTAAAACAACTCTCACCCTTAGTGTACTTTTTGAAGCCCCCTGCCATCTGTGACCCCAGTGGAGCCACCTAACTGGGACACAGATGGCTATGTCTGTCTTCTGTCCCCATTTTACAGAAGGGGCACCTGGCGCATGAATTGACCTGCCCAGGCCTCACAGCCAGCATGTGGCAGTGGGTCAGTCCAAGGCTCTTTTTTTCTGCTATACCTTGCTTGCCCCTCAGTGAGGACCTCTGGGGATGGCCAGACCCCACCTCCGCCCTCACCAGCCTGGCAGAGGAGACACCCAATAAGGGTTTGTTGAATGACTACTTGACTGCCTGATTGTATTCTTCTCTTTCTCAGAGGAATAGTAGATAACTTAGAAATTCAGAGAGCCTACACGCCCATCAGCCCGGCCAACGCAGAAGGATACTTTGAAGTTTTAATTAAGGTGAGTTGACCCTCAAAGATGCTCTCAGATACCATGACGGTGCCTTCCTTGCCAGCTTGGTCCACTGATGAGGAAGAGCTTATGTCCACAGGAGGAGGCTGACTCCAGGGAGGAACAGGGACAGGGAGGAGGCCTTCTCTCCTTCCCTTCGTTCCTGGAGAAAAGAAGTCTGTTTCAGGGCGGCACCTGTGGCTCAAAGGAGTAGAGCACTAGCCCCATATGCTGGAGGTGGCGGGTTCAAATCCAGCCCTGGCCAAAAAAAAAAAGAAGTCTGTTCCAGCATATTCCTGACAGAGTTGACTCAAAGGAGGCTCAGATTGGGAAAGGGGAGGCTGTTCCTCCTCACCTTCTTACCTGTCTGTGACAAGTAAACAGCAAGCTAGGAGGGGAAGGGGAGCCAAGTCCCACACACCTACTGTGTGCTGCACACTGGAGTCCAGAGGTGTGTCAGGCACAGTGCCTGCCCTCAAGGAATCCACCCGGGACAAGTGACTAGATGAGGACAATATGGCATGACAGATGCCATGACACAGGAGGCCCAGCAACTCAGGGCAACTATGGCTCCAGGGAAGCTAGGCTGGACTTCCTTGCAGAAGCTGGGCGTTTAAGGAGCAGAGAGGCGGAAAGAGAATGTGGGAAGGAAGCTCTGAGTACTGGGAACGGCACGGACAATGGCAAAAGAGGCATGGTTTGGGGACATGAGACATCTGTCATGCAGCAGAAGGGGAAGTGCCGAGGGAGCAGGGCACATGGTGAGAGAATCAGGCGAGGGGTGGGATGTGGAGAGCCTTGTGGACTGACCCAGCCTGACGCCACCTCTCCGGGAGAGGTGAGCAGGGACATTCGAGGGGGCCTTGGAGAAGGAGTACAAATTGGCAGTAATGGGGAGTGGCTTTCTAGGCTGAGGGGACAGATACCCAAAGGCAGGGAGGGGTGAAATAGAACAGGTCTTCAGGGACCCAGCATGAGTGGCGGCAGGAGAGGGCGTTTGTGGGGCACCCCGGGTGGAATAACTGGCAGAGGTGAGATGAATGAAGTGGTTCACATACAAAGCACCTTGGGGACACAAGGCGTAATCAACAGATGTGAGAGTTCATGGAAGTCCAATTATGTGGGGAAAATAGTTATATGGACTAGCTGATACTCTTAAATGTTTTGACTTACAGAAACATCAGTTTCATATGGGTCAACCTAGTAAGTAGCTCTAGAACACCATTTCCCAAATGGAATCCTAGGGAGTACCAATATTTAAGCATAGCTTTCATGTCTTTAATCTACCTTATAAGACATGAATTATTACCTTGATTTCACTGATAAGCAAACTGAGCCCCAGGAGGACCCAAGGCCCCAGCACTGCCTGCAGCTCCTGCCTTCCTGCCTGCCTTCGAGAGCCCAGTGTTTCTTCCCTCCCTCATAAGCTTGGATGGGATCCCTTCTTCATGCAACTGTTTGTCTGGGAGATCCCACAAATCCTCTCCAAATGGCCTGCTTCCCCAAGCTGCTTGTCTGGTGTATTTCTGTTGAAGGGATAAGCCTGGAGACAGTTCTTCAGGGCAGCTGGATCTCTCCCAGCTGCAAGGCTGATTTTCTCCTTCGTTTACCGGAAAGCCTCTCTTTAGAGAGATGCTTAATTATCTCTAAGCTGCTGGCTAGGAAGAGCTGCAAATGTCTTTGCGAACTGGAAGGGCAGGCGGAGTTTTATAGGTTTACCCTCCCATGCTGAAGGGAAGGAGGGACTCCCATTTCTCAGGCTCCTTCGGGGCACCAGGCACTGCTTCCAGCTCTTTAATACCTTGTTTCAACTTCATAACTACCCTGCAGATCACATTATCCCCCCTTTACAGATGAGGATACTGAGGCTCAGAGAGTTGACACCATTTGTCCCAAGGCCCCCGGGGTAAAGTGAACCCAAGTGGAAGGATAAAAGTGTCAGTTCTGTTTCACAAGTGTGTGTTGAACATTGATTCTGTACAGGCTGCATGTCGGTGCTGGAGACAACCTTCTCGGGTAGTATCTGTGCCTGCAGGGCCACAGCTAGGGTTGTGGCTCCCTCAAGACTGGGCCCAGAAAACAAAGTGTGTGTGAGACACAGGCTCAAGCAAGGCAGGAGAGAAACCACACCTTCCTGTCAGACCTCTTCCAGATGGGCCTTACCCAGATGATGCCCAAGGAAGTAAGAGATGTGTCAGAGGTGGCTGTGGGCACTTAAAGATGGGTGTGGGGCCAGTCAAGCCTCCCCTTCAAGCCTGGCTTACTCCACTCCAGGCAGCCTTCTAGTCCCATCTCCTGGGGCTTCCCTCATTCCCACCCCAACATGTCCACTTGCTCTTCCCAAAACATGACATAGGCTGTTCTACCCTGACCATACCACACCTGATGTCCAGAATCCTCTCTGCATTCCGTGCTCCCATCCCCAGTGAATTCAATTCTGCCCATCCTTCAAGGTCTAGTTCAAATGCTTCTTCCTCCAGGAAGCCACCTTTGACCCCATGTCGTGGAAGTGACTAGCCTCCTTAGGGTCCTCCTAGCACTTTACGGTCCTCCTGGGAGTATCAGGTAGTGTCTGCCTGAGACTTAGTCCCCCTTAGTTCTATAAGGGGAGGGCCTGAATCTGGATTGACTGATTCATTCATTCAAATATTTATAAAGTTCTTTCCATGGTTCAGACGCTGGTTGCCTTTGTGGCAATTAAGAGCTGTTGTCTCTGTTGCAGCCCCAGCATGGTGCCTGGCAGAGTTGGCAGGCACCCAGGAAATTAGACTGCCCTCCTCCCATGGAGGAATCACTTCCATCCCCTTCATATTTACACCCAGCCAGGAGATGGTATAGGATAAGGCAGATTGCAGATATGTAACCTGCAAACTGAATCTGGCCTACAAATGTAGTAGGTGTTGACCTGCACAGTGACCAGTATTTAAAAATTTTGAATTACTTGTAAACACTTCAGAAATGGGATGTTTTGTCCAGGCATAATGGCTTATGCCTATAATCCTAGCATTCTGAGGGGCCAAGGCAAGAGGGTCACTTGAGCCTAGGAGTTTAAGACCAGCCTGGCAACTTAGACTTTCTATCTCTACAAAAAAATAGAAAAATTATCCAGGTATGGTGGCACATGCCTGTAGTCCCAGCCACTTGGGAGGCTGAGGTGGGAGGCTCACTTAAGCCCAGGAGTTTGAGGCTGTAGTGAGTTATAATGATAGCACTGCACTCTAGCCTGGGCAACAGAATAAGACACTATTTCTAAAAAAAAAAAAAGGGAAAAATATGAATCTCCTGCCCTTTTTAGAAAATCAGTAGATCTAGCATCACTGGCCTTACAAACTCTGGGCTGGAACTTGAAAAGTGGCTTCCCTCTTTAGAGGGAACATCCACTCACCAATTGATCACGGTTCCCACCACTTCCCCACTGTCTCCCTGACAACGAGACTGAGTGTCATTGTTGGTACCTGCATGGGTCCCATAGGTGTTCTGGTTTGAGACCTCTGTAGTGAAGGCTACAGGTCCTGTGGGTTCTTTTTTTTTTTTTGCAGTTTTTGGCTGGGGCCAGGTTTGAACCTGCCACCTCCGGTTATGGGGCCAGTACCCTGCTCCTTGAGCCACAGATGCCACCTTCATCCTGTGGGTTCTCATCCCAGCCTTACCATCTATCTTCTGTGGAAGCTTCTGGGCCTTGTCTGGAAATTGAGAATGATTGTTCCGACTTTGTAGGATAAGGAGGGGTAAACGAGATAGGACAGGGAGAGCGCTGTGCACGTGTGAGGCGCGGGGGTTTGTGTCGGCAGCTTGTGCCCACCCACTGGGGTCTCCCTGTGTCTGCTTTCAGTGCTACCAGACTGGGCTGATGTCCCGATATGTCGAGTCCTGGAGAGCAGGAGACACAGCTTTCTGGCGAGGCCCTTTTGGAAATTTCTTCTATAAACCAAACCAGGTATGTGCTAGTACCCCATGTCTTCGGGAGATCCAGGGCTTACCCTCCAGGGCTATGATCTTCACACTTTGGGCCATACAGTCTCACTGAGCTGTTCTTCCTGTGCTCACACCCAGGAAGGGCTGTGAGTTTGGAAGGACATGGCATAGACACTAATAAATGACACTGCCTTTCCATGCCCCAGAATGATCCCAGGCTGCCACTGCTTAGAAAGTGAGACTCACATGCTTGGTGATCAGGACCGCTACGTCGTCTGACCCTCACTTGCCTTTGCAGTTTGACATCCTGTCTCTAGACTAAATACCCCCCTGGATTCCTACCTGGGAGCCCCCTGTGTAGCTTGGAAGGTTCTTCCTCTTCATGGCATGTTCAAATCCCTTCCTGACTTTCCCAGGAAGAATTAGTAATTTCTCATCAATTGGTGCATATCTGGAAAGCAATTTGGCAGTATGTATTAAGAGCCTTAAGAGTCCTCAAATCCTCTGACCCAGTAATTCCACTTCTGGAAGTCTAGCCTATGGAACGAATCCAAAAGGCCGGCTCTTTTGCACATGTTCATTGCATCTTTCTTTATAATAGCAGAAAGTTGGAGACAACTGAACGTCCTACAGCAGTGGGGTTACAGGTGCTTGAACAGTACATTCTGGATTATAAAATCACGTTTATCAATGGTGTTAAATGCTCAGGCTGTAAGATCAGGTGACAAACACTAGGCACAAAACTGAATCTATAACAGGTTGGGAACTAAATCTCACAGAGAAATTATGGAAAGAAAATGCAATGAAATGTTAGCAGCTCTGGGTGGTGGAATTATAGGTGATTCTTATTTTATTCGTTATACCCTCTAAATTATCTGCAATGAACACCTATTACCTTTATAATTAGGGAAACAAAGCAAAATGAAAACAAATGAAAAGGAATGAATCATGCCTTTCTCTTCATTATTTTTGCTTAATTTAAAAATAGCTTTTTTTTTCCATATTACAAGTGCAATACATACTCATACCCAAAAAATCATCAGAGACACACATACACGAAAAGAAAAAAAACACCCATTGGCCACCTACCCCGACACACCAATCTTTTTTTTTGTGGGAGTGGGACAGAGTCTCACTTTTGTGCCCAGGATAGAGTGCTGTGGCATCATAGCTCATAGCAACCTCAAACTCTTGGGCTCCAGTCATCCTCTTGCCTCAGCCTCCCGAGTAGCTGGATCTACAATGCCTGGCTATTTTTTAGAGATGGGGTTTCACTCTTCCTCAGAGTGGTCTCGAACTCCTGAGCTCAAGCAGTCCACCCGCCTCGGCCTCCCAGAGTGCTGGGATTACAGGTATGAGCTTCTGTGCCCAGCCAGACACACCAATCTTACTGCCTTGGTGTATAGCCTTCCAGACTTTTCAACAAGGGTATACAGGCAAACATGCATGTGTACACGTGTGTGTATGTATAATAATGTCAGACACGTGACACCTCCTGTGTGTTAGGCTCTGACCTTGGCCCTTGCTGTGTAGTAACTGAATCTTCACAACAGCTCTAGGGACCACAACCCCCATTTTGTAGATCTGTGGTGTGCAGGTATTAATGTTCTTCCGCAATATTCTCCTAGGACTCCCCACACTAAGCCTGGCGTTTTAGCTGAGTGTGCCCCTGTGTCCCTCAGACCCTTGAGAGCAGGGGAGAAGAATTGTTCCCATTTCCTCCTGACTTAAAGTGGATGCCAGATGAATGTTGTCTTGACCAGCTTTTCTGGGCAGAACCTCCGATGCCTTGTGTCCGCTCCTCTGCATCCACAGAACACTTGAAAGCCTGTGTGTTTCTTATCTAGGGCGGTTATAGGGCCTTAAGCCCGGCAGGAAAAAAGAGAAATGGTGTCTCACACTGAAAGTTTGGCTAAGTCCTGGCCTTGCTGTCATGAGGATGCTTGGGGAACTCCTGCCCTCTTCCCGTCCCTGTTCTGGGGCTCTGCTGTCGTGCTCATTACAGATGGATATTACATCCGCCCTGAGGACTGACACATTAGCAACTGTCTGTGCATTCATTCAACAGACAGACACTGTGTCCCCCTTCCCAGGGCCAGGTCCATGCTGGACTCTGGGGACGCAGAGATGGTTCTGATGAGGCCCCTGTCTTCCAGAAGCTCACAGTCTCATGGTGGAGTCAGACCCACCGATAGATGACATCACAGGTGACTGGTGTTGTGCAGAGGGATGCCGAGGGCACTGTAGGACACAAAGGAAGGGCCCTCTTCCTGCCCCCAGCCCTGGGAGGGCTTCTTGGAGGGTAGTCTGAGCTGAAATGGCAGAAAGGAGGAGCATGTGAGGCAGAAGACCTGGAGAGAACGCGAGTACAGGACAGGATGGTGTGGCCAGCAGTAGCTGATGGGGGGCATTTCAGGGGCTTGGCAAGAGGAAGGAACCTATTTGGATTCAGCCTCGACTATCCACCAGGCACTTAGTGTCATCTCATTTAGTCCTATGACAATTCTGAAACAAGTACTATCTCAGGGAAGTGCTGTTATTTTTTTTTTTTAACCAGTGCAGAAACTGAGGCTCAGATGAGTGAAAGCTCACCCAGATCACAACTGGGGGGATTTACACACCAAAGCCTAATCTCTACAATGAGGGTGGTGAACAGCTCTCTGTGTGGGTTGGGCACTAACTTTTAAGCCACTGACCTTAAAGAAGATTGCCCCTTATTAAGAGGCCTAGAGCCGGGAAATGGTTCAGTGAGGAGTCATCGGACCCCAGGCCTCTTGGGGTGGGAACTCCCCTTTTTTGCATGGCTCTTTTGTGCCTGTGCTGTGCTAGGCTCTTACGTATGTTATCTCATTCAGGCTAGGGAAGAGCAGGCTCAGGAGTCCAGGGAGGGGAGGACCCTGGGATTTCTGCAGGGCTGTTGTGGGACAGGGGAAGCAGCCCACAGAGCAGGGGTGGGATGGAGCTGAGGTGAGCACAGCTTTAGGGGGAGCAGGTGAAGACCCCCTAGCAAGGGGTGTTGGCCTAGGATAGAGCAGGCTGTCTTGGGAGGTAGTGAGCTCCCTGTCAGCAAAAAGATGTAAGCAGAGTCTTTGATGCTTTCACAGGCACCCAAACCGTCTGCAGGATGGGCTACACTGTTACATGTTCCCTTTCAGCCCCAAGATTCCATAGTCTCTGTTACCCAAATCTCACGTACCTCTCACAAGCAAGGATGGCTTCCTGGAGGAAGTAGAGAGAGGATGTAGATTGGTGGACACCTAGGAGGGGCACTGCTGTTCCAAGTTGAAATGAGCCCAAGAAAAGCTTGGTAGTGGGGGTGGGGGGTGGGTGAGGCCACCAGCCCCCTGTCACGTGCCTGTTCCACCCCCAGTATGGTGAGCTCCTCATGCTGGCTGCAGGCACGGGCCTGGCCCCCATGGTGCCCATCCTCCAGAGCATCACAGACAATGAAGAGGACGAGACTTTTGTCACTCTAGTCGGCTGCTTCAAGACCTTTGAAGGCATCTACCTGAAAACCTTCCTCCAGGAACAGGCCCGTTTCTGGAATGTCCGTACTTTCTTTGTACTCAGCCAGGTAAGTAAGCCCAGGGTGGCCACTTCCTTCCATGATGGAGATTCTGCAGTCCCCTTGTACCCATCCCGAGAACCGGCTGTAGCCTCTTTCCCTCAAGCTATAATAATAACCCCGACATGCCTGGCCCAGGAGACAGGTATTGTGTTTGTGATACAGATAAGGAAAGGCTCGGAGGTGAAGGTACCAGCCAGGTGATGCTGCTGGGTGGGCGAGGCCAGGATTCCGGCCCAGGGCTGCCTGGCTCCCCAGCTCCCACCCTGTGCTTGGCTGCCTCCCACTGCCCTCTGGCATCATCACTTACATGGTGGGGACTGGGGCAGGGACTGCGGGTAGAGATCAGCGCTGTCTCCAGTGCTCAGCACAGGGCAGCCTCAGAGTAGAGACTCCGGCGGTGATGGTAGAGTCAACTGGATCCGAGTTCGCTGGGTGGATCTCGTGCTTCACCACTCTGCCTGTCCCTCTGTGGGAGGGTAGCTGCTGTCAGACTCTCTAGCTGGAAGTGACTCTGCCTCCTGTCCCCTCCCTCTGATTTCCTATCCCCTCCACTCGCTCAGGTGACCCTTCCTGGGCCTGCCCCACTGGCCACAGCATGTTAGACTGTCTTTGCCCTTTATTTCAAACCAGCCTTTGTTCACCTGCCTCCTCTGGGTCTCCAGCTTTGTGTCTCCTTACTGCACCTTCTGTGCCTCCCTCCATTCTCTGTTGCTCAGGGTCAGCCTCACTGCCTTGGACTAGCAAACATCCTTCCCATCCGTTTCCTCTGTGGGCAGCTTTATGTAGTCCCTAAAGACCTGCTTGTCTTCAGTATTGTGGCCGGGTGGGTGGGTGGGGTCAAGAAACTAGAGTTCCCTTCCAAGTACTGGAGTTCCTAGGTGTCCAGGGCCTGCAGCCCTGGGGCAGACCATGCAGTGGCATGAATATTAAGAGGGTCGCCTGTGGTGAATGTTGGTAGCAGCAGGATGTGTGCCCTGGGGAGGGGTGGTGAGGGCAGGGGCCTGGGAGCCTGGGTGAGGGTGGTGGGAGGAGGACGTCATCATTCCTAAGTGCCAACTTAGCCTTTTTGGGTAAGAGAAAGAAACTCCTTTCTTGGTGACAGCACTGCTACCTGGGGTCTTTGCTGCATGAAGCAGAATGAGGCAGGAACCTGTGTGTTTGTGCAGCCGCCCTGCCCCTGGTGTCCAGTAGGGCGCCTGGCATCTCGTGGGCATGCAGCAAGTCTCTGCTTCCTGAGTAAGTTAACTGAGACCTTAAATCATGAACAGAAATTACCCTACGAGGTGACAGTGAAGGGGAGGAAACAGTTCTACCACAGGGACAGGCTCAGTGGCTGCAGGATGCAGAAAGAAATGCAGGACTTGGCTCGGCGCCTGTGGCTCAAGCAGCTAAGATGCCAGCCACATACACCTAAGGTGGC
>NW_003852461.1:1321629-1323877 GCF_000181295.1 Otolemur garnettii | reverse complement strand
GTGCCTCACTTGTCCTAGAAGGGTAACAGCCTACCCTTAGGCTCATTGGGAGGTGACGGGCAAGTCCCTGGCTCAGGATAGGGCTTGGCAAAGCTTGGCCTCCCACCCTCCTGCCTCAGTTTCCTCATCAGCAGAGGACTGGCATATGAACCCTGAGCCCCTCCCAGTACTCACCCCTGCTGCTTATCTTCCCAGGAGAGCTCCTTCGAGCAGCTTCCCTGGAGTTACCGGGAGAAGACCCGCTTTGGCCGTCTGGGCCCGGGCCTGGTTGAAGAGCTGGTCAGTGGCTGCCGGAGAAAGCCTTTCGCACTGGTCTGTGGCTCAAATGAGTTTACTGAGGACGTAGCCAGGTGCTTGGAGTGTGCAGGCCTCACCGGGGACTCCTACTTCCTCTTCTAGTCTAGGCCACCCTTCTAAAACCCAGGCTGGGCCTGCAGCTGGGGCCCAGGAAGGACCACAGCTTGGAACCAGAAGACATGGAATCCAGCCTGGCCCCACTGCTGACTGGCCAGTGACCTCAGGCAAGGGTCTCAAAGCCTCCATTTCTCATTGGTTCTGTGAGGTTAATTGTTGCCTTCTGATACAATACTGTGTGGAGGGAGCACAGGAGACCGCAGGGGCCTCAAGGAGGGGACCACCATCTGGGAGGCAGAGAAGACTCCTCAGAACAAGCCGAGTCCAGGCTGAGCCTCAGAACAAGTAGGAATTGGGCAGGGGAAGGGGCCAGAGAAATTTACCTGGTCCCTCTGATCAGAGGGCCTGTGAGGGACTCTGGCCATGTCCTCAGCACTGGGTCAGACTAGGGCTCCCTCAGTGTGTAGGGATGGCACAGGAGAGGCTGAGAGCCCTGTGCAGGAGGACCTCACCTTATGTACTTTGGTGCCTGAGCCTGACATGCCAAATGCTTGGGTTCTATGACTTGACATGTTCTGAGAGCAGAGGTGGGCCCTAGATTGCCTTTGTGCTGATCCAAGCCTTAGTCCCCATCTCCTAGTTCAAGAGCCTGGTTCAGAGTCCTTTCCCTAGCAAAAGCAGAGGCAGGAGGCAGACACATGCCCCTCCTTCCTCCTGTAGGCAGCCGCTCAGCCTGTGCCTTCAGCTCGGGTGCCCTGGCGACGGTTGCTATGGAGATCTAAAGATAGAGCAGGTGTCAGGAGACCTGGGTCCCTCTCCCAGCTCTGCCCACTGAGCGGCTGCTGATTCCGATCCACCCACCTTTTCCCTCACCACCCTGAGAACCTGGTGCCCCTGGGCAGTGCACTGCTGTTAATGAATTTGACTGAGGCTCACTACGGACAGTCCCAGGAATATTACATTTAGACTTGAATAGTTGTAAGACTGCAGTGTTCATCATATCTAAACTGAAAGTTCAGGACTCCAAAAAGCATCCAAGGTAACAGATTTCATGTATAAGTGGAGAAACTAGGGCCCAGTGAGGCTAAAATGACTTGCTCGGGGTAAAACAGTTCATGTCAGGGCCATCACTAGAAGTCTAGTTTCAATCTTGTGCACAGTTCTGCACCAGTGGTTTTCAAACAGCTCCATAGGGTGCTAGGGTTCCTTGCAGTAACAGTGAACAGCCAGCCAGCCAGCCAGATCCCCAGATTTCCCTTTTTTTTTTAAGAAACTAGAACTATGTCGCCTGTTCCACCCCCAGTATGGTGAGCTCCTCATGCTGGCTGCAGGCACGGGCCTGGCCCCCATGGTGCCCATCCTCCAGAGCATCACAGACAATGAAGAGGACGAGACTTTTGTCACTCTAGTCGGCTGCTTCAAGACCTTTGAAGGCATCTACCTGAAAACCTTCCTCCAGGAACAGGCCCGTTTCTGGAATGTCCGTACTTTCTTTGTACTCAGCCAGGTAAGTAAGCCCAGGGTGGCCACTTCCTTCCATGATGGAGATTCTGCAGTCCCCTTGTACCCATCCCGAGAACCGGCTGTAGCCTCTTTCCCTCAAGCTATAATAATAACCCCGACATGCCTGGCCCAGGAGACAGGTATTGTGTTTGTGATACAGATAAGGAAAGGCTCGGAGGTGAAGGTACCAGCCAGGTGATGCTGCTGGGTGGGCGAGGCCAGGATTCCGGCCCAGGGCTGCCTGGCTCCCCAGCTCCCACCCTGTGCTTGGCTGCCTCCCACTGCCCTCTGGCATCATCACTTACATGGTGGGGACTGGGGCAGGGACTGCGGGTAGAGATCAGCGCTGTCTCCAGTGCTCAGCACAGGGCAGCCTCAGAGTAGAGACTCC
>NW_003852461.1:1319367-1321609 GCF_000181295.1 Otolemur garnettii | reverse complement strand
GCCATAACCACTGTGCTACGGGCACCAAGCCCCCAGGTTTCCCTTCAACCAGAACACTTCTGTTTTTATCCCCTTTATGTATTGGAGCTTGGAGTAATTTATTTTTAAAAAGTGAATTTTCCTGTCCCACCCAAAAAATATAACAAATGTCTGTTCTATGCTATGTTCGATAAACAGTTGTGATGAGCAACTAGGCTACTGGGCTGGAGGTTTCAGACTATTTCGCCCCAGGGTTCCAGGGCTGGGTAGGTATGGGGTACTGTATGTGCCTCCAAGAATAGTAGGGGCTCTGGAAAGCCCAGCAGTAAGGAAACTTCATTTTGTTTAACCCAGAGTTTCTCAAGCTTATTTCACTGTGGAAGCCTTTCCTATGGGTTTCAAAACCTCTTTCTAGCACAGTGTAATGAGAGTCAGAGGTCCCAAGCAGGAACTGTGATCTCTTCCCGCCTAGCCTGTGACTCGGCAAGACACCTTTCCTCTTTCAGGGCTATGAAACCAGAGGGCCCTCCTCCACTCTTACTCTGCTGACTCTACTCACAGATACCAGAGGGCCTGTGATGAGCCCAGTGCTGTTCTAGGCATCAAGGAAACCAGCAAACCAGGCAGAGGCAGCTGTTCCCACTGGGGAGTTTCCAGCCCAGCAAGGAAGGCAGAAATTAAACTGGTAGTTTTAAAAGGGCCAAGAGCACTGGGACTATGGGTGACAAGGGCTTTAGCCTAGCCTAGGGGAGAGCCCAGGACACACCACTGCCACTGAGATAGAATATTCTCGTAATTGAGGGTGCTGAAGGGGTCCCCACTTAAGGGATAGAGTGTCTGGGGAGTTCTATGTCCTTGTCTCGGTTTGAGCCCTGGATGTGCAGCTGTCAGACAAGGCTGGCCTGTAGTAACTGACAGTGTTCTTGTCCCAGAATGGGTTGCCCCCTCCCCTCACTCCATGTGGGGTTTGTGCAGACTACTGCTGCTGGGATCTCTTATCTTGGAACGTTGGTAAGGACCCAGCTGTGCCCTTGGTGCAGGATGTCGAAAGGGTCTCCTGTCACCCAGAAAATTGGGAGCTCATGGCTGGGTCCTAAGCAAACCCAGGAAGAAGACTGGCTGCTATGTGTGAGTTCAGGCCTCTTAGAATTGGGGTCCCATCAGCTGGCCCGCCCTGCCATGTCTTCTGATGCACCTGCGAACTGTGCTGCCAAGGCAATGGCCACTGTGTGTTGTGGCAGTGGGACGCGGCACAGGAGGCATCAGGAGGTCAACATAGTGACCCCTGTTCTGTGAGGCAGACAGATGTGTCTTTGTGCGGACTCCGGAGCTTCAGACAGCAGAGCGGCCAGCAGGGCTGCAGCAGGTTCCCTTGGGTCCCCTGAACCAGGTTTTGCCTGCATCACTTCCGTGTTCCCCTCAGGGGCCTCCTAGCCCCACTCTCTGCCCTCCACGCCTTCCTCCACTCTGAGACTACACTGATTGTCTGGCACACAAATCTGAGCCTGTCATTCCGCTTGAAATCCGTCCATGGCTCCTGGTGGCCCTCAGGATTCAGCGTCTCGGCTCTGCTTACTTCTCCAGATGGATTGTCTGCTCAGCCCCTCACATCCACCTCTCAGGCTCCAGACACATTTCGTATTGGTCGGTGTCCCTCTGCCTGGCCAGACTCCCTCCTTCCTATCCACCACTCACATTTTTGCCTGTCACACTCCAGCTAGACCTGTGCACAGAGTCTTGTTTCTCCCATCAGCCTGTCATTTGCATGTGAGGTCAACAAAGGCCTGTCCCTATGTCCCCAACGTGGGAGGGTGCTCAGTACATCCGGAATGTTGACTACCTCAGCAATGAACACTTAATATTCAGACTTCTTTACAGGTGGCAAAAGGCTGGAAGCACGGACTCTTCACCAGCGTTGGTGCTTTTTTATTGCCCCAGTTACTGATGAGGAAACTAAGCTGAGACATTAAGCAATTCTCCAAGGTCATGTAGGGTAGACAAATTCCAACCTGTTGTAATTGTTGTAAAGATTGTATGTGACACCTGAGTGCACCCTGAGATGTGTATAAAGATTTTTATTGCTGCACTATTTGAAATAGCAAAGAATAAAAACTACTTATATGTCCATCAGAAAAAGGATGGAGAAACATGTGGCTCTGTGTTCCCACAGGGAAAACCCACAGCAGTGGAAATGAATGGACTGGACCTACATGTACCAACATAGATGAAATCCAACCCTGAAACCAGAATAATTGACTGTACA
>NW_003852461.1:1313955-1318562 GCF_000181295.1 Otolemur garnettii | reverse complement strand
TTATTTTTCTATCTTTTTGTGTGTTTGAAATAGATCATAATTAAAGATTTTAAAAAAATATACGGGGTGGCCATGAAATTTGTGTGCAATTTAAAATGGTGTGCTATTGCACACAAACTTTATGGCCACCCTGTATATCAAATGCGCTTGTTCAATGCTCTTCGGAAACAAGGGCTTAAAAACATTCACGCCCTCTCTCCCATGTCAGAGTAAGACTTTGTGCCTCCAAGCTTCTCACTCACTCATTGAAGACTATTTGTGAGCACCTATTGTGTGCCAGGCCCTGTCCTCAATCTGGGAGGCACAACAGTAAATGGTATGGGTCACTCCAGATACTCTGAGCCAACATGCTGTCCCCTCTGCTGTCCCTCTTCTTTTCCTTATAAATTCAAATCAGAGTGACTTGCTAGATACCAGAGTTAGACTCTTTTTTCTTGTTTGTTTTCGTTTATGTATGTGTGTATGTGTTTATTTATTTATCTATTTATTTTTGAGACAGAGCCTCACTCTATTGCCCAGGCTAGACTTCTGTGGCCTCAACCTAGCTCACAGCAACCTCAAACTCCTGGGCTTGAGCTATCCTCCTGCCTCAGCCTCTCAAGTAGCTGGGGCTATAGGCACCCGCCACAACACCCAGCTGATTTTTCTATTTTGAGTAGAGACAGGTCTCACTCTTGTTCAGGCTGTTCTCTAGCAACTCCTGAGCTCAAGTGACCCTTCCACCTCAGGCCTTGGCCTCCCAGAGTGTTAGGATTACAGGTGTGCGCCTCCATGCCCTGCCTTTGTTTTTCTTTGTAAATGAAGCAGACCTACATTCACATCTTTCACTGATTCTGTGACCAATGACAGGCAGCTTGGCCTCTGGGAGTCTCAGTTTCTCATCTATGAAGTGGAGATGATAGCAGTGTCTCCCAGGGCTGTGTGGGCATGGGAGAAACATGGAGACTCTGAGCACAGCGCCCAGCTCGGAGTGGGTGTGAGGCCCGGGTCCCTCCTTCCTTCTCTGTCCTCTTCCTGGTGGCCCTCCCCAGCAGTGCTCAACCCACGACTGACTTAGGACAGCATTTGTCCCTAGACTTTGCACTATCAGGAACTCCTCTTTTTATTATTTTTCCCATGCTTGGGGAGATTTTGATCCCAAATTGCATGTTTTAAGTCATTATTAATTTATCTCCCATTTTTTATTAATCAAAGACATAGACAGCTGCCCCTCAGAGCTTCTGATCTGTACATCCAGCTGGGAGTGCACGTGGTTGACATAATTCCAGCCAGAGGCAAAGGAACGCAACAGTGTGTGTGGTCTGGGTGCCTGAGGAGGGGTAAATGTAGAGGCACCTCACTCTTTTAAATGCCCATGCGTCATGAAAACTGCCAGCCTTGCCCAGGCAGTGCTGCTTTCGCAGGTAATCACTGGCTGGTGGGCTGGGGGCTGAGCTTTCACTGCTAGGCACCCACACGGGTCCCACACTGGTCCTAGACACTTCATTCCACAGGGCAAGCTCCAAATAGACGCTGTGCACCTGAAAGAGTTTGCATAGTGGCAACTGGCAAAGCAGTCTGCATCCAAGTCCCACCGGCTCAGGGTGTAGACCACCCCATTGTCTTGCCCCTTGCTCTTGATGCTGACAGAGTATAGTAGCTTGTATTGCGGTGGGGTGACAGCCTTGGCTGACCAGATCTCAGAACCATGGCCAGGCTAGGTACAACCAGGCTGTAATCCTAGCACTCTGAGAGGCAGAGGTGGGTGGATCGTTTAAGCTCAGGAGTTTGAGACCAGCCTGAGCAGGAGTGACACCCTGTCTCTCCTAAAAATAGCTGGGCATGGGTGGCGCCTGTGGCTCAAAAGGGTAGGCCACTGGCCCCATATGTCGGAGGTGGCAGGTTCAAACCCAGCCCCAGCTAAAAAAAAAAAAAATAGCTGGGTGTGGTAGCACGTGCCTATAGTCACAGCTACTTGGGAGGCTGAAGCAAGAGGATCTCTTGAGCCCAAGAGTTTGAGCTATGACACCATGACTCTGTCTCAAAAGAAAAAAAAAAACTGTGCCCAGGTGGGCCCACCGTGCTGGATGGTGGGCTGCACACATCAGCTCAGAGGGCATCAGCTGCTCTGCCTGGACATGGGAACTTCACCTCTGCCCTGACTGCCCACGGAGGAACCTGGAAGGAGAAGGGGGAGGTGTGGTAGGGTGTGTTTGCAACAGACATAGCATTTTGGCTGGAAGCCCAGTAAGCTGAGTTGCTGCATAAGATTTGTAACAATGGGATGGAGAATGGAATGCAGATGCTGGAACACAGCATGTGAACTGTGCAGTGCTGCATGTATGGCAGAGGTGACCCTGGCAGTCGGCAGTAAGCACCCTCTAGCCCATGGCCCTAACTCCTCTCCCTCTCTAAAAGTCACGGGCACAAACTTTGTGATGCCAACGGGCTTGGCAGTGGTTCACCTGGAGCTGCAACTGTGCTCTCGGACAATGTTCAATGTTCAATTCCATAAAAATGAAAATGAGTAGACCGATTTGCTGAGGTCTGGCTGTAAAATGCCATTACATTAGGCTAGATTCCCCACTGAGCGAAAGATTCAGGGGCCAGAAGCTTCCAAGGAAGGCGATTCAGGGAAGCATGGTGAGGGAGATGGGGAGGAAAGACGAGAGGGTGTGAGGGGGTGGCCTGGACCTCGGCCCCCCATTGGGACTCTGCAAATAGGCTGCAGAGCACACCTTAGAGACCACACCAAGGGACAAGGGGACAGGAACGTTTACCCACCAATAACCCTACTTCCTTATTGGATGAGGACAGGAACTCCTTCCTGGGTAGGCTGAGTGCCTGGCAGCCAGAGAAGCCCCGAGGCAGAGAGACACAGGAAACCATCAGTGTACACGCCAAGTTCCCACAGGTAGCTCCAGTGGGCAGGGTGATATGGGTGGCCCATCAGCAGGGTCTACCATGTCATCTCACTTCATTCTCACACTCAAGCTACTTAGGGATCAGCAGTTTCCCCATTTTATAGACAAAGAAATGGATTCCCGAGTAGCTAGGCAGGGGGTTGGGGCCACCCCCACCACCCCACTGTATGTGATGCCTGGACTAGTGTTGAACTAGTGTATGCCTAAGGAATGAATGAGCTGGTGGAGGCCACGTGACTGTGGGTTAGTGATCACTGTTCTGGAAAATGCTTTGCAAAGCAAAGGAGCTTGGCACCTGGCCCCCAGGGGAGTCTCAATAAGTGCTAATTCCCTTCCTCTGTCCCCCTCTAAGGGGAACAGGGATCTTTTCCAGGAAGGAGACCTTCCTGTTCAGCTCAAGATCCTCTGACCCTCCGGATAAATGGATCTTTTCCTCCAGGGAATCTCCAAAGTATCTCTGCTGGCTCCGTCCAGCTAGCACTGAAGCCTGTCCTGGTTCCCCCATGTTACAGCACAGCCTCCGCCTGCCTCCCATCCGTGCTACTGTGGGAGAAGACCCTTCCTCTCCTTCCCTCTGTCTTCCTCTCATTCTTAGTCTCTCTGAAAGAGCTGCCTACAACCTGCAGTGCCTGCTTCGTCCCCACCGCTACAATCTGTCATCGTCTCCCCCTCTCCACCGCATGTGCTCTTGATAAAGCCCCGAGGTCTAGAGGTCATTTCTCAGCAGATTTTCTTTCTTTCTTTCTTTCTTTTTTTGAGACAGAGTCTCACTTTGTCACACTTGGTAGAATGCTGTGCCATCATAGCTCACAGCAACCTCAAACTCTTGGGCTCAAGTGATCCTCTTGCCTCAACCTCCTGAGTAGCTGGGACTGTAGGTGCCCGCCACTATGCTCAACTTTTTTTTTTTTTTTTTAGAGACGGGGTCTTGCTCTGGTTCATGCTGGTCTCTAACTCCTGAGCTCAAGCAATCCACCAGCCTTGGCCTCCCAGAGTGCTAGTATTACAGGCATGAGCCAGCCTTGATTTTTTTTTTGTTTAAACCGAGTTTCTGTTGCTTAGGCTACAGGGCTGTGGCCTCAGCCTATCTCACAGCAACCTCAAACTCCTGGGTTTAAGCAATCCTCCTGCCTCAGCCTCTCAAGTAGCTGGGACTACAGGTGCCTGCCACAACTCCCAGCTAATTTTTCTATTTTTAGTTTTTTCTGTTTTTAGTAGAGACAGCATCTCGCTCTTGCTTAGGGTGGTCTCAAACTCCTGAGCTCAAGCGATCCACCACCCCAGAGCCTCCCAGAGTGTTAGGATTACAAGTATGAACCACTGTAGGGATCTGGCCCTAGGATTCTGCCTGGCCCTCTCAGCAGAATTTGGGGCTGTTGTCAATTTCCTCCTTTCTGAGCCTCCGCTTCCTCAATGCAATATTAATTCCTTGCCTGATTATTCTGAGGATGAAATAACTCAGTCATTCAGGTATTCGGAAAACATTTCTAAACACCTTCTTGTGTGCAGGTTTTCTCCTGGGTCCTTTAGGACTGTCCCTCAGGAGGTGCCCACAGTCTCCTGGGGACTACAGATGTTCTCATAACAAATGGGAAAAGCCTGGAGCTCTGCTTGGTACACATGGACCCTCAGTGAGTATGGGGTTCTGCCTTTTCTTTCTGCACCCCTGGTCCTCAGTTTCCATAGCCAGGAAATGGGTAAGAA
>NW_003852461.1:1309042-1313638 GCF_000181295.1 Otolemur garnettii | reverse complement strand
TTTTTTTTTTTTTTTTTTAAAGACAGAGTCTTACTATGTCACCTTGGGTACAGTGCTGGGGCATCACAGCTCACAGCAATCTCAAACTCTTGGGCTTAAGTGATTTTCTTGCCTCCCAAGCCTCCCAAGTAGCTTGGACTACAAGCGCCTGCCATGAAGCCCAGCCATTTTTTGGTTGGAGTTGTCATTGTTGTTTGGCAGGCCCGGGCTGGATTTAAACTCACCAGCTCCGGGGTATGTGGCTGCTGCCAAGCCTAAGGCAGTGATTTTCAACCGGTGTGCCCTGAGAAGCTCTTAGGTGTGTCTCAAAAATTCTTAAAGGTCATTAATTAAATTATTTTCAAAAGAAGTTCAAATCACAGTAAGTATATTCTTTCTTTTTACTTCTTTTTTACTAACATAATTTAAGTGTGCTGCGGAAGTTTAACTATAGGTTCAAGTATGCCGTGAGATGAAAAAACGTTGAAAACCCCTGGTCTAAGGGCTGACCCTCCACTCCTCAGTGCTGAGCCTCCCTCTTACCTTGAGCTGGGGAGCCTGCTTGCAGTGAGGAGGCCCTGGGGATCGAGTGTGGCAGCTGCAGTGTCTGGACTTTCTAAAGTTCGGCTGAACCCCCTTCTTGGAGGACTAGATGAGGGAGGGCTGCTCCCCTCAACAGAAAGACCAGCGACCTGAGAGGAGACAAAGGTAGGCAGGTTAGAGGCAGGAGGAACTCAGGGCTCTCACTGAAGGAGTCTGTGGGGGTCTTGGCCCCCAGCCACCTGCCACTCCAGATATCTACAACCTACTGTCCCAGTCTGCAGCCCAGCTGAGCCCTCTTCTTCCTCTCCACAAATGGTGCTCCACATGGGTAGAAATAGCACCACGGTCAGAACACAGGCTTTCAAGCTGGTCAGACATAGGTTCTAATCTCAGCCGTATCACTTTGTTTCTCTAAACTTCATTCCGTGTTTATAACCCAGGGATATTTTTATTCCTTCTTGCAACAGATATTTATTGAGCACTGAATCTGTGTGAGAACTGAAATACGGTGGCGATAAAATTCAGCTCTCTGATCCCCCAGGGTTTATGAGCTGGTGGGGGAGACAGAAAACAAACAGCTGTGTGTCAGCTAGGATAGTACTGCTCCTGCAGGGGGCTGGGTCTGCTAACACCTTCTCACAGAGCTGTGCAGATTACATGGGATAATGTGCATAAGGTATCGAGCGTTGGACCTGGAACACAGTAGATGGGTGTCGAATAAAGAAAACTAATAAAAGCAACTAATGAATACTACTAATAAAAACTAATAATTACTGTTTGGTGATTAGGCGTCTCTCTGAGGCCTAATCACCAAACAGTGGGATGGAGCTGGTAATCCCGACCTTGCAAAGGTGCTGCAGAGATTTCAGACTTAATTTAAATTAATGAATGCTTAATAGAGCTGACCACATACTCTTCTTCTAAAGCCGGGGTGCAGTGACTCACACCTGTAATCTTAGCACTTTGGGAGGCTGAAGAGGGTGGATCGCTTGAGCTCAGGAGTTCAAGACTAGCCTGAGCAAGAGCGAAACCCCATCTCTCCTGAGCTCTCCTAGTATGACTGGGGAAAAAGAGATAGCCCAGCCATACCTGGTGTGGAGACCTTGCCTGGAGTTGTAGGTTAAGGAGCAGAGTGAGGTGGTGGTGAGCTGGATACAGCATGTGATCTGGAGCAGTGGAAATCTGACTCATTAGAGCAAGGACTCCTGTCCTTTTTGGTCACGGCAGAGGAAGAGTTTGGCTTTGCTCAGGCTGAGGCTGCTTCAAGACCTAAGCTCTGAGACAAGGTAATTTGAAGCAAAGGAGTAAGCGAGAAGGAGAAAGGAAGACTAGGAGGTGAACAAGAAGAAAGAACACACCAGGAGGAACCAACAGAAAAATGTGGGCAAAACGTGAAAAACCCAAACGGAGCAACTCCCCCAAGGGACCATGAGGCCGCTACTGCAGAAGACTCCACCTATACAGAATTAGTGGATTTGACACAAAGGGAATTTAAAATATGGATAATAAAGACAATAAAAGGAATAGATGAGAAAACGGAAAGACAGAACCAAAAGTCAGATGAGAGATATGTAGAATATAGGAAGGATATGGCAGAGCTTAAGGAAATGAAGGAGACCATGGGGGAATGTGAAAAGGCAGTAGAAAGTATCAAAAATAGGTTAGACCATGGAGAAGAAAGAACCTCAGAGCTAGAGGATAAAGTTTTGGGGTTAACCCAGGTAGTCAAAGAGGCAGAAAAGAAGAGAGAGAAAGCAGAACAGTCACTTAGAGAACTACGAGACTCCATGAAGCATTCAAACATATGAATAATAGGGACCGTGAAGGGCAAAAAGATTGTCCCAAAGGAATGGAAGCCCTACTGGAGACCATCATAAATGAGAACTTTGCAAGTTTTACTAAAGAGCCCGACACACTCCTTTCAGGTAGATATACAACCCCAGGTCATCTCAACTCAAACAGAGCTTCTCCAAGACACATCATAATGAATCTGTCCAAGGTCACAACAAAAGAAAAAATTCTGCAAGCAGCCAGGAATAAGTGCCATCTGATCTACAGAGGCAGAGCCATTAGGATGACAGCAGACTTTTCAACTGAAACTTTCCAAGCCAGAACAGCATGGCGCCCAAGGGGTTCTGTTCCCTTCCCCATTGCGTTGTTCAGCCAGGTTTGTGAAATAGGTGTTGCCATGTTCTACTGTGCAAGGCCCTGTGAAGGTCCCCTTTGGCAGCCACTGAGCAGGAGTGCATGGTCTCAGGCACCCAATTTCTGATTCCTGGATCCCAGAGTGAAGGGCAGGCCCCCAAACCAGCAGGTGCCTGGGGAGCACCACACACAGCTGTAAGGTGTCAGCACACACTTCAGCACAGGGGCCAGGTCTGCTCGGACTCCTCTTCCTTCTCCGAGAGAAGAATGAACACTTTGGAAAAAGTGGAGAAATTTGAATGTGAATCAAATCTTACAGCCACCTGATATTTGATAAACCAAACAAGAACATACACCGGGGAAAAGAATCTCTATTCAATAAATGGTGTTGGGAGAACTGGATAACCACATGTAAAAGACTGAAACTGGACCTACACTTCTCACCACTTACAATAATTGATTCAAGATGGATAAAAGATTTAAATCTAAGGTATGAAACAATAGAAATCTTCCAAGAAAGTGTGGGGAAAACACTTTAAGATATCAGCCTGGGGGAAGATTTTATGAAGAAGACTTCTGTGGCAATTGCAACAAGAAAAGTAAACAAATGGAACTTAATTAAGCTGAAAAACTTCTGTACAGCTAAAGAGACAACAACCAAGGCAAACAGACAACTTTCAGAATGGGAAAAGTCCTTTGCACCTTATGAATCGGACAAAACCTTGATAAGTAGGATCTACAGAGAACTCAAATTAATCAACAAAAAAAGACCAAACAATCCCATATACCAGTGGGCAAGAGACATGAATAGAACATTCTCTAAAGAAGACAGATGAATGGCTAACAAATATAGGAAAAAATGCTCATCATCCCCCAACACCAGAGAAATGCAAATCAAAACTACCCTGAGATATCACCTAATCCCAGTGAGAATGGTCCACATCACAAAGTCTCAAAGCTGCAGATGCTGGCGTGGATGTGGAGAGAAGGGAACACTTTTACACTGCTGGTAGGACTGCAAACTAATACAACCTTTTTGGAAGGAAGTTGTATGGAGAATCCTCAAAGAACTCCAATTAGACCTCTCTTTTGATCCTGCAATCCCATTACTGGGTATCTACTGAGAGGAAAAAAAATCCTTTTTATCACAAGGACATTTGCACTAAACTGTTTATCACAGCCCAATTTATAATCGCCAAGATCTGGAAAAAACCTAAATGTGCACCAACCCAGGAATTTAATAAGCTATGGTATATGTGTGCTATGGAATACTATTCAGCCATTAAAAAGGTGGAGACTTTACATCTGTTGTATTAACCTGGATGGAGGTGGAACACATTCTTCTAAGTAAAACATCACAAGAATGGAGAAGCAAGAATCCAAAGTACTCAATTCTAATATGAAGGCAGTAGATGATCTAATACAAGGTAGGGATTAAGGGAAGGAGGGAGCGGGGAGGGGGAGAAGGGAGGAGAATGGGGGGTCACGGTGTATGGTACACCTCTTGGGGTGTATACACAATTATAACAGGGACTTTATTCTTTATACCTCAATGAATCCCAAACAATAAGATAAATAATATAGGGTGGCTCCTGTGGCTCAAAGGAATAGGGTGCCAGACCCATATGGCAGACGTGGTGGGTTCAAACCCAGCCCCAGCCAAACATGGTAAAAAATAAATTAATAAATTAATTAATTAATAGGCTGGGCACCCGTAGCAAAGTGGTTACAGCGCCAGCCACACACACTGAGGCTGGTAGGTTCGAGCCCAGCCTGGGCCAGATAAACAGCAATGACAACTGCAATAAGAGAATAGCCAGGCATTGTGGCAGGTACCTGTAGTCCCAGCTACTTGGAAGGCTGAGGCAAGAGAATTGCTTAAGCCCAAGAGTTTGAGGTTGCTGTGAGCTATGATGCCACAGCACTCTA
>NW_003852461.1:1296269-1308530 GCF_000181295.1 Otolemur garnettii | reverse complement strand
ATCTGGTAACCTAAGGAAACATGTAATCCTTGATATTGTTTTAGGGAAAAAAAAAAAACAGTGAAAACCAAAGGACACATTGGAAAAACTGGAGAAATTTGAAAGTGAAGTGCACGTTATATAATAATATTATGTGAATGTTAATTTTTTTAGTCTAATAATATTTGTGGTTATATAAGAGAATTTGGGGGGAGGTAGAAAATACACTTTAAATTATTAAGGGTAAAATGTTTTAAAAATCAAAATATACAGAAAGAGAAATACATGTAAAACAAATGTCATAAAAGGTTAGTTAGTACACAGATGTATTTTTAATATTCTCATGGTATTATTTATTCAACTTTTCCATAGGTGCTAGTTTTTTGGTTTTTTTTTTTGACAGAGCCTTAAGCTATTGCCCTGGGTAGAATGCCGTGGCATCACAGCTCATAGCAACCTCTAACTCCTGGGCTCAAGTGAGTCTCCTGCCTCAGCCTCCCAAGTAGCTGGGATTACAGGCACAGGCCATAACGCCCGGCCATTTTTTGGTCGTAGCTGACATTGTTGTCTGGCAAGTCCAGGCTGGATTTGAACTCATCAGCTCTGGTGTATGTGGCTGGTGCCTTAGCCGCTTGAGCTACAGGCGCTGAGCCAAATAGGTACTAGTTTTTAAAATAAAATTTGAAGAAAAAAATGTTAAAGGAAATTATTCTGTGGGAAAAGGAATGATTCCAGATGGAAAATTAAATCTACAGAAAGAAATAAAGAGTGCCAGAAATGCTAAAAATAAAATAAAATAAAGCCTTTACAAAAATTAACTCATTATTCTCATTTTACAGATGAGAAGACTGAGGTGTGGAGGGGAGGTGCATCTGTCCAAGGTCACACAGCTTGGACGTAACTGGCTATGAATGTTCCTGGAAACAGTAGGAGTTCAATAGTTGCTTTATTGTGGAGCAGGCTTGGTATCCAGTGCAAGGCAGGGCACTCTAGAAGGCTCCATGCTGAGCTGCTTTTAGTCCCTGGGTCTGGCTGTGACTGAGTAGCCCAGGGGAGTCTGTGAGGTAAGGAGTGGCGGGAAGGATGTGAATTGGCAAGGACAGGAGGGCCCAGAGGGGAGGAGGCAGAAGCGGAACATCCCAGGCAACTTCCTGGAGCGTGGAGTTCCCACAGCCATTGTAGTGGCCTCTCTGGAGGCACAGGGCAGTTTCCCCGTATATAACCATGGATGTCCTCTAAGCCACTTGGCTTGTTAAAGGCCTCAGCTTGGCCAAACAACAAGAGGCCTCCCCTGTTCGTTCGTTCGTTCTTTCTTTCTCTCTCTCTCTCTCTTTCTTTCTTTCTTTTCTCTCTTTCTCTCTCTCTCCTTTCTTTTCTTTTCTTTTCTTTTCTTTCTTTCTTTTCTTTTCTTTTCTTTTCTTTTCTTTTCTTTTCTTTTCTTTCTGACAGAGCCTCAAACTATTCACCCTGGGTAGAGTGCTGTGGCATCACAGCTCACAGCAGCCTCCAACTCCTGGGCTCAAGCGATTCTCCTGCCTCTGCCTATCAAGTAGCTGGGACCATAGGCGCCTGCCACAACACCGAGTTATTTTTTGGTTGCAGCCGTCATTGTTGTTTGGTGGGCCCAGGCTGGATTTGAACCCGCCAGCTCTGGTGTATGTGGCTGGAGCCTTAGCCGCTTGAGCCACAGGCACCGAGCCCCTCCACCCGTTTCTTCATCTGTGCAATGAGCAATGACAGTCCCTACTCAGAGTGCTGTGCTGAGGATCAGGCAGAGTGACCTGTGCCAAGTGCGTAGCGACACACCAGCCTGGTGCAGTCAGGAGAGTCACGGCCAGGGTTGTGGCTGCAGTGGCTACCCACCCACCTGTTAGCATGCAGACCCCAACAGGCGCACAGCTCTTTACAGTTTACAACGTCCTTTCTCCTCTCCGATCTTTCATTTGGGCCTCACAGCAGTCCAGCGAGGCAGAGGAGGATCAGTAACTCCACCTCACACGTGTGGACCCCGAGGCCCCGGGGGGGAAGTGAGTGGCTTGCCCAAGGTTACACAGCAAGTCGGATGTGGAACTAGGATCCAAACCCGGGGGGTTTCAGACCTGATCCATTGCTCTTTCCACTAACCTGTGGATAATAACAGTGACCAAGGTTGTTGGGGGGCAAGCAGCTTCCATGAGGGGTCCCTACTCTGCCAGACGTCCAACTCTTCACCCTGTGCCAGGACTGCCAGCTCTGAGGCAGCCCTTTTACCATGCTGGGCCTCCTCTGTAACATGGGGACAGCAGCACCTTCCCTACAGGACTGGGGACTCACTGAGATACGCTGGAGCAGGGCCCAGAGCTAGGGGAAGGGGTCCATGAAGTGGCAGCCATTCCGGCCTCCTGCTCAATTTCTTCCCTTAGCCCAGGAGCTAGAGGCTGTGAGAGTCATGCCCTTGTCTGGGTGTTCTGGGGAAACCTTCTCCTTGGGGAGGCTGACTTCTAGGACATCATTCTTGGCATGTGGAGAGAGGAGGAAGAGGTGTGGGGGCCTTCTTTTGAGTAAGTCCCAGGCCCAGGGGCAGAGAAGTGGCTTCAGAGTGTGAGGCACGGCAGGACTCCACAGGCCACCTTCCCACACCCGTGCTGTACCCCAGCCCCCCAGCAGCAGCCTTTGCTCGACCGGAGCCTGTCTGCCTGGCCCCCCTTGCTTTCACCTTTCTGTTTTACCCTTCACCTCTCTCTCCCCTGTATTCCTGCCCTTTTCTTCCTCCTCCTCCATCCTACAGCCACTTACACGCACACACACACACACACACACACACACACACACACGCATTATGCTGACCCTGTGGCTGTCTATCAGGCTCCGGCTGAGGCCATCCCAGGTACAACATGAACCTCAGGGTGCAGAGAGTGGGGACTGCTCCCTGAGGGTCTCTGCCTTCTGGCCTCTGCCACAGGGCACATACTCATGGGAAACTCCCCAAGTCTCCAGAACCCTTGTTAGGAAGAGATGTGGCTCCTGGGACCCAGCCAGGAATCCCCAGGGGTAGAATGGCTCCCCGCTGCTCCCTGCTGCCAGCTCAGGCCTCTGTGGACAGGGAGGCATTAGGCAGCCCCCTTTGCCATCTCCGGGGCATCAGCCCTGCTCATAGGAACCGATGACAGAATGCAGATATGAAGGCAAAAGTGGCTTAGAGAAGATCCCCAGCTATGGATGGTCACTCTCAGAGGTGCACAGACGTGCCCATTGTGTGCTCCCAGAGCTATGCCAGCACATACACTCACAGGTATATAAAGACAGTCGTGCTCCTATGAAGAGGCACGTAGTCCCTGGGATGATACACAGCTGTGACATTTGAACTGAGACACAGATGTACACCTAGCAAGGGACATTCCCTCAGAAATATCTGTAAGTATACAGAGGGAGAAATACACACATATACAGCTGGGCACACACAGACCTAGCGTATATTCTCAGACACACCGAAGGACACATGTTGAAGGACCATGTGATCTGTGTTCTGTGCGAGATGGATATGTGTGCAAAGGAGCAGATACGAATGCACAGTAGGGTACAGTTGCACAAGGGCATGTCACACTCAGAAAAGGACAGTCGCACACAAAGAAATAGTATACTATACTTAGTACCTGACCCATAGATACCCAGACAGGCTCATGTACCCAAGGAAACAGCATAACCAAATGATGAACCATGTCACCCAGAGATAGGTGGCCATGTGTGCACAGTGACAGAAACTGACACACACAGCATTGGTCCTCCTCCCTGAGGTGGCATCTGTCCCAGGAGCATGCTCACAACCTCACGGAGCCTCGTGCCCCTTCAAAGATATCCTGTGTCCAGCCCCGGGGAGCTGAAGAGCCTACCGTGGCTGGGAGGCCCATCTCATACCGAAAGAACGCCCCCTGCAAGTTTGAGGGTGGATCCTCTGGGCTCAGCTCCTGGGGGTTGGCACAGCAGGCACCCGAGTGCTCTGGGTTGACTCGTCTTGTGGGTGGCTCAGGCACTCCCTAATGACTCTGGCAGGTGGGTGGCCTTGGTTCCTTCTCTACCACCTCCCTTGGGGACCAGGAGAGGAGGCATGGCCGAGCTGCTGATTGGAGGGAGGGACAGCCAGGCAGCAGTAGGCCTCACTCAGAGGTGACTTCAAGGAGAGATGGATTAAAAAGGAAAATACAAGAAGAACTGAGGGCTGCATAGGTTCCTGTGCAAGGAATGCCGGAGGCTGGGAGGCGTGCATTCCCAGCTGCCGTGTGCTGGGGTAGCTCGCCACACTTTCCCCGTGTTGACAGGTAGATGCCACTCTCCTGTTTCACAGGTGAGGGAACAGAGGCCCAGAGGGACAAAGTGGCTTGTCCAGGGTCACACACAACTGTCAGAATTATGATTTGAACCAAGGTGGTCTAGGTTCCAGGGACCCTGCATTTAACCGCCTCACCAGACCGTCTGGCCACTCCATCTGTCTGAATGTATGTGCTCCCCAAGGTTCATATGCTGAAATCCTAACCCCCAAAGCAGAGGTATTAGGAGGTAGGGCTTTTTCCCTTTCTTTTCATTCTTTGAGACAGTCTCACTCTGTCACCCTAGGTAGAGTGTTGTGGTGTCATAGCTCACAGCAACCTCAAACTCTTGGGCTTGAGTGATCTCTTGCGTTAGCCTCCTGAGTAGCTGGGACTACAGGCACCTGCCACATGCCTGGTTGGTTTTTCTATTTTTAGTTGAAATGGAGTCTTGCTCTTGCTCAGGCTGATCTCAGACTCCTGAGTTTAAGTGATCCATCCGCCTTGGCCTCCCAGAGTCCTGGGATTACAGCTATGGGCCACCACGCTCATCCAGGAGGTAGGGCCTTTGGAAGGTGAGGACACAGAAAGAAGGCATCATCTGAGAACCAGGAAATGGGCCCTCACCAGACACAGAATTTGCAGGCACCTTGATCTTAAACTTCTGAACCTTCAAAACAGTGGGAAATAAATTTGTGTGGTTTATAAGGCACCAGCCTGTGGTATTTTGTGATAGCAGCCCAAATGGACTCGGGGTTAGAGGCATAGGCTGGGATACAGATGAACAGGGGTTCAAATGACAAGACACTTCCTAGCTGTGTGTCCTTGAGCAGTTTAATCCATAAAGGGTTGCTGGGTGCTTAGGATGTGCTAGGGGGCACACAGGGACAGAGAGAGTGAGAGGATGTGCTCTGGGCTAAGCCCTGAGCCTGGCACTGGAATGAAAGCCCAAGATGACAAAAGGTATCCTCAGAAAAACCAGCAGCCGGAATGTAGCAGTCCTCACTGTGCTAGGGTGTAAGGTAGGACTCTTCTAGCTTGGGGTGGGGTGGGACAACTCCCTGGAGGAGGTGACCACTGTTCTGAAGGTTAAGAGTCCATCACGGGCCTGTGGGGCAGAAAGCAGGACAATCCAGGCTCAGGCACAGCATGTGCAGAAAAGCAAGAGACTTGTTGGGGCCTGGGATACAGAGCTCAAGACGGGGAGGTGTCGGTGATGAGGGGTGGGGAGAGGACACAAATGCCAAGCAGAGGACTTTGGATTTCAGAAGGACCATGCCACAGAGAGGTCAGAGGTTTCCTGTCCAAGGGCAGGAAGCAGGCAGAGCAGACACGCTCAGGCTAGTGCGGGCTATGGTAAAAACACAAGGGGATAGGGAGCTTGAGTCTGGAAGGCCTCAGAAGTCATTTCAGAGGCAGACGTGCTGACCAGCTCAAGCATGGCCATAGGGGGGCAGGGGGGAGAGGGGAAAGGAAGTTGAGGAGGGCTCCTACATGGCCGGCTTTGTGGGCTGGTCACGCTGAAACACCAGAGGAGAGGCAACTTGCCCGTCTGTGTTGGGATCAGTGATGGGTGCAATTTGGGAGCTGTTGATTTTGAGGAACCCACAGGGCACCATGGTGGCTTCCATAACTGGGATCTGATTGAAATATCCACATGAAGGTGCCGGGAGGAAAGACAGTTGTTCAGGGAGTGAGACAAATATTCTGGAGGCAGGGTGATTCTGGAATCTGGTTCCAGAGGATGTTAAATCCAAGGAGTAGACACAATAATGATGATGGCTCAGTAGATGTGGCTGCAGCCTTGCCCCATCCTGTGCCGTTCATGGTTCAGGTGCAGACAGCTCCTGCCTGCAACCCTGAACTTTCCACCTCGGGCTGCTGAGCCACGCACATGCAGGCTGGAAATGCCTGGGAGATGACACCCAAGGAGCAGCCTCCAACCAAAGGCCACTGGGAGGATAAACACACCATGTCCTCAGCCCCCAGCTGAACCACTTGCAGGCATAGTCTACACTATGGTGGGAACTGGCTCACCAACACACCCTGGACTGGCTACTCTCTCTGCCTTGTCTCAGTCCCCCACTTGCGCTTCCTGGTGACCTCCAGAAACTGCTTGTCCTGGAGTCTCCTTGTGGAGGAATTCAACCCAAGACAGCAGCTCAAACCCTCTGAGCTTCAGTCCTCTGAGCTGTCCCCGGGGGAGTATGATGTGTGCTGTGAAAATTGGTGAGCTGTGTGAGGCTGCCAGCATCCTGCCCGGCACCCTGCAGTGCTGGGTGAGCTCCCGCCCCCTGCCCGCATCTCATACACACAGGAGGGGTTTAATGAAAGCTCCCATCTCCCCAGACTGCCCAGAACAGCTGAACTTTCCTTTCCTGCCTATCAAGCCCCTCAGGAGAGCCAATCCCACAGAGCTGGCCATTCCCAGCTCTCTTTGCTGAGCACCATCCGCGCACCCCGGTGCCTGCAGCAAAGGCTCCCTTGGGGGTGTCCGGACAAAAGGGTGGACCAGAGGCCATATGTCATCTGGCAGATGGATGTCTGGGTTCTTCCGCGGTGAATAAAAATCATACACATTCCAATGCACTGCGCCAGACACTGGCCCCACTGGACAGCATTATCTCAACCAATCCTCACGGCAACCTGCAGGCTGCTGCTGAAGCTCCTGCCTCACAGTCCAGAAAGCCTCAGACAGGCAGGCCACTTTCCCAGGTTCCCACAGCCAGGCAGGCGTGGAGCCAGGATTCAGACCATAGTCTGTAGACACCAGAGCCCAGGTGCTCCCGTTTCCCCCACGCCCACGCTGTGGCTCAGGCTCTGCAAGAAGGAGCTGCCTCCTGGGCTGAACAGGACCTAACTGAAAGGGCTAGGAAGATCCTACTTCTGCTGGGCACAGAGCTCCTGGGGCATTTCTACAGCCCCAGCTCTTAGCTCAGGGTCGGGCATATAGTGATGTTCAAGCTGGGGGATCAATAAAAGCATAAACATTTCATATTTTTGGCCAGAATTTGCTCTGTGGCCCAGACCTGTTATCGCATCAGCAGTTGCACAGTGCAATTTCCCAGCACTGTTACTCCTGCTGCGCCCTCCCACAAAAAACTTCCCCCTCATCAGACTTTCCTCTCCCTCTGAACTAAATTCTCGAGTCTGAAGGAAGCAGTCCCATTTGTCCCACTAAACTGAGGCTCCTTTCAGCTCTCTCAAAGGTGGGGACAAGAAAAACCTGCAGCAAGCACCGACTGCCCCATTTTCTCCACAGCCCCATAGTAGAGCTGATGGCCGCACTGGACAGACCCAGAGGAGATAAACAACCAGCTCAAAGGTACCGGCCAGTTACAGGCTAAACTCGGATCCATCCGGGATCTATCTGGCCCTCAACCTTTCTCCACTACCCTATTCCTCCCAGCCCAGCGTGCCTGCCCTCCTCATACAGTGTGGCCAGTGCAGATCTCAAAACGTGTAAAGCTGGTGACACTAGACCTGTCACCTTAGAGTGGGTGAAGGAAGCACCTGCAGATGGATCAGCTTACTAACTCTAGGGGCCGATGAATTATTCATGCCACCATTAACTTGGAGGCCCTTTCCACCTCACCTCTCTTTCCCTTGCTCCAGACCCTCAGATCCTGGCCTGCCCGACCTCTGCAGATCTGTGGGAGCCCCTAGAGCAGAGATGCTGGCAGAGCTGGGGTCCTATCTGCTGCTGGCAGTGACGCTGCTGGGCCTGGGCCCCAGGGCCCAAGCGATGAAAGGTAAGTGCTCCTGGGACAGCCAGGACCTGGGAGGAGAGGAGAGGGAGGACTGGCCAGCCAGGGACTTGGGAGGTTTCTACCCGTCTGTGGGAAGGCAAGAAGCACAAGCCCCAGTTAGGGTAGTTGGCTGAGTTGAGAGTGTTTGTTTCTGAGATGGAGGAAGATAGTATTTATTTAGTGCCTGCTGTATACTGAATGTTTTACATACATGATTGCATTTAGTCTTACAACAAACTCCCAAGTAGGTATTGCGTGCACTCCCCCATTTTACAGATGAGGAGACTGAGAGCTAGAGGTGTTAAGTAACCTGGGCTGCATGGTTACAGAGGGTGGAGAGAATAGCTCAGAGAACTATTAAAGCAAATAAAGATTGGAAGCAATCTTTATTTTTCTCCTGAGATCCTGCTGTGTGTCCCACTGCCAGCCAAGTGGAATCAAAGTGCCTTATTATGGCATTCAGTGTCCCGTGGCTCCAATTTCCATGTCAGTCTCAGTTGCCCACACCCCTGTGCACGCTGTGCTCTGGCAAGAGAATCACAAGCCTTTCCGGAGATGCCTCGTCCTTAGGGATCTTTTGTTTTTGTTTGTTTGGGTTTTTGAGACAGAGTCTCACTTTGTCACCACCAGTAGAGTGCTGTGGCCTCATAGCTCACTGCAACCTCAGACTCTGGGGCTCAAGTGATTCTTTTGCCTCAGGGTCCTGAATAGCTGGGGATACAGGTGCCTGCTACAATGCCTGGCTATTTTTAGAGACGGGGGTCTTGCTCTAGCTCAGGCTGGTCTTGAACCTGTGAGCTCAGGCGTGGTTTTTTTTTTTTTTTTTTTGAGACAGTCTAACTTTGTTGCCCTCAGTAGAGTGCTGTGGCGTCCAGCTCACAGCAACCTCAAACTCTTGGGCTTAAGCAATCCTCTTGCCTTAGCCTCCCAAGTACCTGGGACTACAGGCGCCTGCCACAATGCCTATTTCTTTAGAGACAAGGTCTTGCTCTGGCTCAGGCTGGTCTCGAACTCCTGAGCTCAGGCAATCCACCTGCCTGGGCCTCTCAGAGTGTTGGGATTACAGGCGTGAGCCACCTTACCAGGCCATCCTCAGGGATCTTAAGCCCTGCTTTCCCTCTAAAAGTGTCTTCTCTTTTTCCACCTGAGAACATCTGCCTCATCCTTCAAGCTCAGATGAAGGAAGCCTTCTATGACCTTCCACCAACCTCAGAAACAGTGTCACTGGGGCTCTCAGAGCTCTCTGCTTGCCCTGTGGTCCCAGAGGGCTTTACGCTGCTCTGATTTTCCAAGTGTTGTTCACCTATGTGTGAAGCAGGGCAGTGTCCTTTCCCCCTCCTGCAAGGGCCATGCAGGTGCACAGGGGCTCAGCAAACAGTCAGCGACGTCTCATTTTCCTGCAGGCTCTCATGGGGAGGCATAGTCTGCAACTCGCTGGCCACCAGTCACTGGTAGAGAGGGGACAGGCACACACACAGGCGTCTCAACCCCTACCTGGGTTGTGGGAGGAGCTGGCTGCTCCTGTTTTCCAGCCACCAGGGCTCTAGTAGCCTTGGGGTAACCCTGGGGGTCAGTGTGCCTGGCTGTCATAGTGGACAAGACCTCCTCTTATGCTGGTGCTGGGTGGCTGGGCTGCAGGAGCTCTGCTCTGAGGCTCTCACAGCTTTTATTGACAAGTGGGCAGGGCTGGGCTGGAGAAGGATAAGGACAGTCCCTAGACAGAATGTCTCTTTGTCCTCTTGCCATAAAGGTGAGGATCAGACGCCATTCCTGCCCTGTCCTGCAGCAGAGCCAGGCAGGGTGCTGATAACTCGACCTTTGTGTGGCCTTTATCTGTCAGGTGTTCACAGCCACAGCTCACAGGCGTCATCCCCATCTCACAGATGCACAACTGAGGTCACAGAGGCTAAGCAATGAAATGCCTTAGCCTTCGTCCATGCCACTTCCTGCCCCAAATCTTCCCCGACAGATGAAATCACCTCATTCATCCTCGTCAAACTCAAATATCACGTCACATCCTCCGTGAATCTTATCCCTCCCCCAATCCTGGCCCCAGCAAGGTTAGCTTCCCTTCCCCTGGACCTGAGAGCCTGTGGCCACAGCACAGCCACCTGGGTGGCTTTATCTCCTGTGCCTTACTCCGCCTCCCCACTGTGTGCTCTCCTGGGAGGGGCCCACTCTGGATCAGCACAGGACTGGTACAGAACACGTGTTTGGGCAATGAGTCTTCTCTTACAGAGACTCTAGTCAGGCGTATTTTTCAGGATGACTTTGGTTGCAAGAGACAGAAACCTAAGCTGGATGGGTTTCAGCAGAAAGGAATGCGTGGGCTCTGTAACCAGGGAGGCAGTATACCTGAGCTGGGCTCAGGGATGCGGGCAGCCAGGGACTCTTGGCACCAAGGTCCTTTCCACTTTTCATATTGTTCTTTCAGTCGGCTGACAGGTTCTATCCATAAACCCCAAATGCAGCCCCACCTAGAGCCCCCACAGCCCACTTAGGGAGGGAAAGGATTCCGATCCAGACATTCTCGCCTGGAGCAGACGCCCACCGTGTAGGCCAGTCAGCTGTGGGATTGCCCAGCTAGAGTCACGTGTCCACCTTCCCCACCTCCAGGCAAGGAGGAGGAGGGAGAGTTACCACGGGAGGGAAAGGGAGGCGAGACTAGAAGAGGGTGTGTTGTAGGAGGCAGACGAAGGGATGCCAGGGGCAAAGCAATAGCTGTCAACTACAGCAAGTAACTGCCCTTTCTGGGGCTCAGTTTTCTCAACTGTCAAATGAGTTGAGAACACCTGCCCTGCCTATGTCGCGGGGCTGTTGTGAGGATTGGATCAGATCTTTCACTCATTCAGTAAATATACCCCGAGCTCCAGCTTTGTGCCCAGGATGTAGCAGGGAGCAAAACAGACAACAATCCTTGCCCTCAGAGAGCTTATGTTTCTGTGGAGGGAGACTGCCGCTGAACCAAATAAATAAGTAGAATACACAGCACAGGAGGTGTTGATGCTCACGGAGAAAAGTATAGCACTAAGGGGAGAGAAAGGGTCTGGGCAGGGGAAGGGTTTCGGGCTGTAAACAGTGTGGCTGGCGATGGCCTTGCTGAGAAGGTGACCAAAAATGTGTTGGCTGTTTTTTTAAGCTTTTAGTTATGAAAAATTCCAAACATACGCAAACTAGAGAAAATAGTATAATGAATCCCTGGGTCTCCATAACCATCTTCCACCATTATTGACAATTCTGCCTTTCTGGTTTCTTCTGTGCCACCCCAGCCCCGTGTAGGAGCATGTGGAGAAGTCTAAAGCCAATCTTAGATGTCACATTATTTACCCCTTAATAGGTCAGGATATGTCTCTAACAGAGAAAGACATTAAGCTATACATAGGCCTGACAATTCAGCATGCGAACTTGCCACCCTGCCCTCATGTTGGCAGCGCTATACAAACAACTCAGTAAGGTTTCATAACCTTGGTGTTTCACTATCTCATAGCTGTGTCTGTGTGGATGTCTGACAGTGCCTTGCTGATTGGTGTACTCATTTTTGTGTGTTTTGGGTGTCGTCGCAAAAATGTCTGAGCTTGAATTAGAGCAATGAACAAACATTTGTACCTTTCTTGTTCAACTTGGCAAGAATGGAAGGGAAATCAGGGACAAGTTAGTTCAAGTTTATGGGGATAACGCCATGAAGAAAAGGGCGGTGTACAAATGGATTAATGTTTTTGCGAGGAGAGAAAAACCAATAATAAGCAGAACTGACGAAAAAACATTGCAAAAGTTTGTCAAATTTTACATCAAAATCCGTGGCTGACTGTGAAAAGCATGGTAGATCAAGTAAACACTGACAGAGAAATAGTTAGGAAAATCTTAACGGAAAGTCTTGGCGTGAAAAGGTGTGCACAAAAATGGTCCTGTGAGCAAAAGCGAAGGAGAGTCGAAGTTTGCCAAGACCTCTTGGAGAAGCAGGACCATGATTTGGGCTGTGTCCTCACTGGTCATGGAGCCTGGGTGTTCCAATACGACCCTGAAACAGAGAATCAACGTGCACGGTGGAAGTCAGCCAAAGCTCCACAACCAAAAAGTTTCATCAGAAGTTCAGTCCTGGGTGGCGCCTGTGGCTTAAAGGAGTAGGGTGCTGGCCCCATGTGCTGGAGGTGGTGGGTTCAAACCCAGCCCCAGCCAAAAACTGCAAAAAACAAAACCAAAAAAAGTTCAGTCCAAATTAAGAGTCCAAATGATGTTGCTAAACTTTTTTG